>NC_022013.1:59387436-59405347 GCF_000317375.1 Microtus ochrogaster
GACAGAGGCAGATGGACCTCTGTGAGTTCAAGGCCACACAAGATCAATGCAGAATCAAATCCAGGTGGTGGTGGCCTATACCTTTAATCCTAGTACTAGGGAGTCACATGACTTTAATCCCGCCCTAGAGGGAATATAAAATGAGAGGAGGGAGAGGCTTAGTTGGCTTAGTCGGCAGCTGCCCAGCCTTGGTAGAGGGAAGACTCCTCTAGTGGCTTAGATGCTTTGCTTTTGGGTCGAACCCCAGTATCTGTCTCAGGGCTTTTATTATTCGTGCTACATGTGGTGCTCAACATTTGAGGTATGCATTCATGAAGAAGCTGTTTGCCTGAGGCTTTTTAGCTACCAATACAGGCCAGGGCTGCACTTGGAATCCAGTCCCAACTGGCTAAGCTCTCTTTCTCTCTGTCTCTCTAGCTCTGTCTCTCTAGATCTATCTCTCTCTGTGCGTCTCTGTCTCTGTCTCTCTGTCTCTCTGTCTCTGTCTCTGTCTCTCTCTGTCTCTCTCTCTCTCTCTGTCTCTCTCTCTCTCCACCTTGGGTTGTGGGCTCTCCTGTCAAACTAGGTAGCTGCCTTGAAATCCAGTCAGGCTTTTCCTGTTCATTCCAGCAGCAATCAGCCTCATGTCTTCATCAACATCGTTGGGAGATTTTGTAAGACAATTGGGAATTCTTAAAGGGAGAAATTAGTTAAAAGAGAGAGCTTTTCCCCCACATTAAAAAAGATGGGAAAAACCATTATAATGGAGGGATTTTGGTCTCTGTATGACGATATGTTAGACAGTTTGAAAATGGAATGACTGAATGAGAGGATATCTAATTTAGATTGGATTTATGTAATGTCAATTGTAAACATTATCAGCACTACGATTTTTGTTTTATTACTAAAAAAAAGCTGATTGATCTGAGTGTTAAGATACAGGCCTTGGAAAAATCTAATAAAATAGATCACAGAGAGATTCAAATCCAGACAGAAGAACTTTATGGAGAGCCAATTTCAGTATTTCATTATAAGAATAGAGAGGAACAGCCTAAGGTTTTCAGACAACCAACCTTAATATATCCAGTAAACTTACAGCAATTGCCAAGTGGCAAAGGCTCTGTTACAGATAACTAGACTCCTGGGCCATTGTTAGATTTTAGGAGATTCAAGGAAGCAATAGTCTCATATGGCATGTGAAATATTTTCACCTTTTGTGAAATAAATGTTAAACTCGTGGTCAATTTGTAATAGAATTATCCCTAATGACTGGGAAGATTTAGTTAATGGTGTTTGAGAGACTGGTCCACAATTACAATGGAGTACCTGGTTCAGAGAAGAGGTTAAAATTATTGAACAATGGACTTAGACATAGGGAAATCTCCCAAGATCAAATTCTTGGAGGAGACTATGCTACTATAGAAAGGCAGGCTGTATATGAAGACCACACCCTGGATTTATGCTGTGCAGTTGCTTTAAATGCTTGGGATAGAATTGGAGAAATAGGAAAGAAAATTGTATCACTTACTAAAGTCATGCAGGGCCCAAAGAAAGCCTTTATGGATTTATTACAAAGATTGATTTCAGCAGTAAATAGAATGATACCAAATTCAGAAGCTAGACAAATAATAGTTGAAACTCTGGCTTTTGAGAATGTCAATTCTCTATTCAAAAGGCCATTAAAGGCAAGATCATCACCTTTGGAGGAATGTATCTGAGACACAATTAATATTGACTCTCATGAACATGATGATAAATGGATAGGAGAGGTGATTTCCAGAGGTTTGAGGAAAAATCCTAATATTAAACATTATAATTGTGGCAAAAAGGTCGCTTTAAAAGGGGTTGTAGGCAGGGCATTTCTAGAAACAATGCTTTTTTTTCTATGAATAATTCATTAAGAATGTCTCTCTCTTCTGGATTATTTGGAAGATGCAGCAAAGGTAGGCATTGGACTAATGAATGTAGGTCAACGAGGAATATTCATGGAAATCCTTTGCCAATCTAATGTCTATTGTAATAAATCATACTGCTCTGGATAATAGCAGAGCTATAGAAGAGATAACAAAGAATTCAGGAGAAACCATAAAGCAAGGATTTTGGCAAATTTCTATAAATGAACAAAGACCAAAATTAAAAATATGAATAAATGGCATTGTTATTGAAAGTCTGGTAGACACAGGTGAAGATGAACAATAATTTTTTCAGAATCTTGGCTTTCAAATTTGCCACTTCAGGATGTAAATGTTCAGTTTTTAGGGATCTGAACTTTATCTCAGGTAAAGCAGAGTGAGACGGGTCAAAAGTATAGGTCCAGAAGGTCAGAGACTAACATTAAAACCATATGTAGCTAATTAACATAGCAATGAGTTTGTGGGGATGTGATTTGTTACAGCAATGAAATACTCAGAATAAACCCCCCTCCCAATCTTAGAAATAAACCATAAGCTAACATCTGTTTCTGGGAACAATATTAGAAGGTTTTATAAAGAACAATCACCAGCCATTCATTTTGCACAAGAACAGGGCACACAACTGCTGATATTTCAAAGGCACCAACAGTCAAACCTTTAAAATGGCTGATAGACAAACTTGTATGGGTTATGGCCTTTAATAACAGAGAAACCGTAGGTTTTAGAACAGCTGGTACAGGAGAGAATAGATGCTCAGCATATTGAAGAATCAGCCAGCCCTTGGCATTCTCCTGTATTTGTTGTTAAAAGGAAATCTGGAAAATGGAGAATGGTAATAGATCTAAAAGCTATTAATAAGGTGATTCAGCCAATTGGCTCTCTACAGTCTGGCATTCCTTTGCCTTCTCTATTGCCTAAAAGATGGCCTCTTATAGTTATTGATTTAAAAGATTGTTTCTTCACTATACCTTTACAAGAAAAGAACAGGAAATCTGTCTTCACAGTGCCTACTTGTAATAGTTCTCAGCCTATTAAAACATTTCAATGGAATAGCCCTACCCTGTGCCAATATTTTGTAAGTCAGCCATTGGAAATGATACATAAGTAATTTTCTGAATCTATACATTACATAGATGACATTTTGATATCTAATTCAAAAGTTGATACTTTAGAAAGAATTTTGAAGAAGTAAAGAAAATTTTGCCTTGTTGGGG
This sequence comes from Microtus ochrogaster, assembly GCF_000317375.1. Classification (NCBI taxonomy): domain Eukaryota; kingdom Metazoa; phylum Chordata; class Mammalia; order Rodentia; family Cricetidae; genus Microtus; species Microtus ochrogaster. Next base: position 59,390,543 of record NC_022013.1, read on the forward strand.
ATTACAACTTGCTCATGAAAAAATACAAAGAGGAGATTCTGTTAATTATTTAGGTTATAAAATAGGGTTATAGAAAATTAGACCCCAAAAGGTGGAAATTAGGAGAGATCGATTGCATACTCTTAATGACTTCCACAGATTGCTAGGAGACATTTCCCAGCCCATTATTGGGATAAAACCTGATGACCTGATTAAAGGAAAACTTAGATGTTGACAAGGTCTTAAATAGTCCAGGGAATTATCAGCTGAAGCTGAGAGAAAATTGGTTTTGTTGAAGAGAAAGTACAGGAGGCACATGTGGATCATGTGGATCCAAATCTTAACTGAATTCTGGTCATATTACCCTCCAAACAATCCCCTATAGGAATTTTAATGCAGAAGGAAGATGTTATCTTAGAATGGATCTTTTTACCACATAAACTGAGCAAAAAATAAAAAACTTATGTAGATAAGGTCTCTGAGTTAATTCTAAAAAGAAAATTGAGACTTCCTCAATTAGTAAAAATAGACCCTGCAGAAATTGTAGCACTATTCACTGATGGTGAAACTGACAAATCATGGGAGGGAAATGAACCCTGGCAAAGAGCTCACAGTAATCCTTTGTGAGAGAGGAGCAACAACTCTCCAAAAGCAAGAAAATTTGACCTATAAAGAGTGTTAATTGGATTCTTCCTCACATTGTGAGGAACACACCAATAACTGGAGCACCTACATTCTATACTGGTGTAAATAAATCAGAAAAGGCAGGTTAAAAATCAGAAAACTTAAGTGAAGCAGAGCAAAGCCCTTATGAGTCTGCACAAAGTCAGAATTATATGCTATTCTCATGGTACTAAGGGATTTTAAAGAACCTCTCAAAAAAAAAAAAAGAACCTCTCTCATAGTTACTGATTCACAATATGCAGAAAGAGTTGTTTTGCATATTGAAATTACTGAATTTATACCAGATGATACAGAATTGACTTCATCATTTATTCAAGTACAATATAACACACATACAATCCCATACGTGTCTACCAGGTCCTCTAGCACAAGGTAATGCAGAAATTGATCAATTATTGATTGGAAATGTGCTGAAGGCCTCAGAATTTCATAAAAAAGCATCACGTTGATAGCAAAGGTTAAAAAAAACAAGGTGTTCCTCTTAATAGAATAAGGATACACGGAGTATCCAGGTATTGTCATCATCCATGAAGCAGTGTGTGGCAGAGATAGGGGAGGGCTTCCCAGTAGCTAAGAGCACCCCTGATATCACAGGGGTTAAGTGACAGTCTGAAGTGACTTCTCCTCCCTGAAAGCAAAGGTTTCAAAGGGAGGTCAAAGGTTATGTTTGAGAAAATAAAGACCCACTGTTTTGGTCAGATTTGCATTGTCCATTAGTAAGCCTGATCTACCTGCAGAGGAGAGACCCCATCAGATGGCAAGAGTAGATTGTCCCAGTGTCCCCTTCTGTGTTCATGTCCCTCCTACAGCCCCCATCTCCCTACTCAGCTCTTCCAAGAGGAAGCCCCTCACCTTGCCATCTCCGCCTGCTCCCATTGATCTCCCTGCCTTTTACACTTGTCGTCCATCCCTTGCTGGGTCCTTTCTCCAAGAACACAGACAGTCCAGTCTTTTTCTCTCCTAGTTAGAACATGGTTGCTTGCTGGACACTATCCAGCCCATCACTGAGCCGGAGAAACTTCCCAGGTGCCTCTTTGGAAGCCATAAAGAACGGATCTGCTTGGTTCCCGGTAGGCAGTCAGACATGGCTATATGACTCAGGCCTGGCTAACCTGGACAGAGTCAACTTTACAGTCTGCAGCAGAGACATTGTTCTGCAGGGACCACAGGACTCCGTAGCATGGGGAGGTGTCCTGCAGCAGGGTCCAGCCTGTGCTGCTAGAATGAAGGCCGCTGTGCACCGTCATTTTCATTCATCTTCCAAACTGGCTTCGACTCCCGAAGAGTCTTGTCAACTTCCAATAATTTCCCCTTATTGCCTCCAGCTGCCTTGGTTGCCTTTTCATTGAAACTGAAGCCTGCGTGATACCCCTCAATCCAAGCCTGACTGGTCCTCATCCCTCTGGCCTTGTTATCTTCCGAAACCAACACAGACACACAGTCTCCCCCTTGTCCATTCTCAGCTGAAGTCATTTCCTTCCCTATTTCCCTGGTCGCGCTACCAACTTCATCTCAGTCTAGCAACCAAAGGTCATCTTTCCAGACCTGGTTCCCCTCTAGACCTTTGTCCTGTTTCCTCGGGAGGTTCTTGTTGGACAGCACTGACTCGACTTCTATTGGCCCAATGGGTGAGGTCCTACTACCCACCCACTTTCCTCCCAGTCTTTATTTTATCCTAATCTGTTTCAGAAACCTAACTGCGGCTTAGCTAGCTGCCTCTCATCTCTGCCAGAGTCCAGTGTTTGCATACTGCTCTCGTTCAGCGGGCTTCTAGGGACTGTTGGGCTCCCTGGTCATCAGTCAGTATTCTCCAAGGCATAATTTGTACTCAACACCACTACGTAGTCCGCGACCACTACCACTGACATGTGACTAAATGATTTCCTTGCAGGTCATCGATAGGCATCTAGCTAATGAGTTCTGTTGAGTGCCCATTTTGTTAGCAAAACCTGCAGTGCAGACTTCTGGAATGGTAAGCTCATAGCCTTAGCTCTGAACTCAAGCCCAGCACAGATCTGCATGGTTTCCCACACACTTTCCCCACTGTTCTGCTTTTCTCATCATTTCTGGAGCCAATAAGGCAACTTCAGCCAAATATAAGCGTCATTCTTGCTAGTCCTTAGAACGAAACCAGTCTCAGAGAGTCATGGTCATGGGGTCTGGTCTTAACACAGAGGGACATTAGGTGGAGACACTGATTAGAGACATGGATATAAGAATGTCATTCAGAGGACTGGAGAGATGACTCAGCAGTTAAGAGCCCTGGCCGCTCTTCCAGAGGTCCTGAGTTCAATTCCCAGAAACCACATGGTGGCTCACAGCTATCCGAAATGAGATCTGGTGCCTTTTTCTGGACTGCAGACATACATGCAGGCAGAACACTGCATACATAATAAAATATATATCTTAAAAAAAACGTCATTCAGAGGAGAGCCTCGGCTGGGCACCTAACTGTGACAGAACGCTGCGAAGAACGTGAATAGTAAAAAAAGCCAAACCAAACTCAGAGAAAGAACCGCAGCACCTTCACCTTGGTAGAAGGAAGAGAGAAGTTTAGTTAAGAGCCCTCTAACAGCATAGGCAGAGCCAGGGGTGGGGGTGGTGGGAGAACCCAGGCAGGAGAGGCTGACGTCACAAGCATTTATGTGTGATGGCTCACTGTGTGGTTGCTGCGGAAAGGCTGGCAGCGGAAGAGGACAGCGTGCAGACGATTTGGCCCATGACGCTGTGTATGACCCGAGAGCAGATTCCCTGTGCGAGTGAAGTAGGAGGCCAGAATTTACAATGACCAGACATTTCCAGTTCTGGCAATATTAATGACCTTCCCATTCTTAAGCCGCCTCACAGACAAATCCAGACAAGACACAAAGACTTCCAACTAAAAATGTTGCATAGGATATACGAAATGCATGTTTAAAAATGAACAGTGGAGGCGGAGTCACGATGGGGGTTAAGATGAAACCATGTGATCGAAATGTAGGAAGCATCATTTTCTACAACGGCCAGACCCAATTAAAACAGAGAAAGTAAACAGGTGACTGAGAAATGAATTGACAGAGGGGTTTCCAAAGCCTCCCCCTTCCACCAGCAACAGTAACAGCAAGAAAAGCTGACAAGAGCTGGCAGGACGACATTTTAGAACTTTAAAAATTCATGAGGATGGCGAGTCTTAATTGCTGGGAGGGGAAGGCCAGCCAGTTATCTTAAAGAATGTAGCTCTGCTAAGTCTACCATCCTCCATGGGAAAGTTCACACATCCCAGAACATTTGGGCAGCACAAATCGGCCTTGATGGGGCAGGGGAGACACGAAGTATAGACTGGGAAAATCCTTAAATCCTTAATTAGATTCCTGAGTTAGAGATCATGGCTTTGCAACACTTAGTCCAGCCACACTCAGGCCTGTTCTAATTCTCCAGGTCAGCAAAAATCTTACAGAAACCCCAGCCTCCATGCCTGCAGGGAGTGTTGAAACTCTGCCCAGGGCCTTGCCTTGATTTCACTAACCCAGGGCTCTCCCACGCACATCAGGGAGCAGGGGCTTCCCCTCAAAAACTCAGAGGCAAATGTTTTGGCCACTGGAGCCTCCAGGCAGTAGACAACGGGACAAAAATTAGCCTGACATAAAGCTTTGGAGAAAAGGCTTGGAGATGGGATGTTCTGGACAGAAAGAAATGAGGCAAAGTCCATGGTATTGGTATTTGTGCCTTGTAACCAAAATGCCCAATAGACACAACTTAAGGGAAGAAATGTTTATTTTGGCTACTAGTTTCATAGTGATCTCACTCTGTAGTGGGGAAGGCAGTGGGCATGAGGTGGTGGATGGTCACATAAAGAGGACCCGGAAGCAGAGACCACAGATAGAACCAAGGTATAATTTCAAATCAACCTACTCTCACCTGCCAAAATCTACCCTCAAAAACCATGATGGCCTTCGAGAAAGTGCTGTGAACTAGGGAACAAACATTGAAAACAAGCCTGTGGAGAATACCTCAGATCACAACGACACGCTCAAGGAGGCCCTTAGCTGTCACTTCCCTGTGGTCTTCAGGCTCTTCTCAGCATGAGGTAAAGAGCAAGGCAGAGCTGCCAGCAGAGGGGCTGGGTGTGGAAGGCGTGTATAAGACACCACAGAGGCTAGGAGATTTTTTTTTCCATGCAGTGTTTAAAATCTCTGTTCAATTACCTACTAGCCTTTGAGATAATAGGGTAAACTTCCACAGCCACACATGACAAGAAATATGTAGGTAACCAAATTTGCTGAGCAAAGCTATGAGACCAACGAACAGGAGCATCCACACATTCCAGGAGGAAAAGGAAAATCCCACTTCCTGACTTGCCACAGGGAGGTGGTGGCTGCGGCAGGGCATGGATGGCATCACGGAGGCATCACGGTTGGCATCTTGTTGTAGATATGGATGGCAACACCAGGCTTTGTCAGTATGTCTGTGGGCAGGGGATGGCTCGCTAATGCATTCCTCAGACCTGGTTCACTGCCTCTTTGAGGAAGTCAGCATCCCTCTCTCTGCCACAGGGTTTCATCTTTCCAACCCAGCTGTGGTTCCTATTCCAGCATGGCCCTCACACAGGCAAGATGACTCCACAGGGGCAGAAGGATGGTGAGCAAGAGGGTGGGAATGGCTTAGGCAAGACATGATCAGAGACTCATCTAAAGCAAGATGGGGCTATGGGGGTTCAGTTTACAGTAGAGCACTCTGTAGCATGCCCAGGCCCTGGGGTTTCAGGGTGCCTGGGGACACAGAAGATGCCATACACTTGATGCCTGGAAGCTGAAATGCCACCAGACTATCCATACCTTCCTAAATTTGGCCTAGGCCAGAAGTGCCAGTCCCCCCTTTATGTTTTTATTTTATTAAATTTTTAAGTAGAAAGTAGAGAAAGATTTACTCAATGTGGCCATATTGAGAAAAGGAGAAAATAAAGAGGCTTCAAGCACTATGTTGAACAGAAGAGAATGAGCATCTTTCTTGTTCCTGATTTTAGTAAGGGAGACAAAAGACCCACTCCAGACCATTTTGGAGATGTTGACCCATGGTCCAAATTCCAGTAGAGGGCAAGAGCTAGCTTCATCATTAAAAGATCAAAAGTTGATGGTCCCGGGGTGGTCTCAGTGACCTGATCCCGGGACCTCCAGCTGGATGACATTGTCTCATCACCTCTGGGGACTGACTGGGGTCCTGTCTGGTCCCTAGCAATAAGGTTGGCATTCCCCTTCTGTACTCAACCAGCTTTGGGTGGATGCTCTGATACTCTTTTGGGTGGGGCTGTAGCTCTCCCGCCTACTCAGCCGGCAAGGGGCACAGAGACCTGGGATGTTGCATGACAAGGAGCAGCTTTAAGGGCAGTTGTTGTATGCCCAGGTCGCCCACTTAGGAAGATCTCTTAGGAAAAGATGTAGCCTCTTGCACAGCTATGTCTTCAACAACCATAACGCCTGCGGATTAAGTGAACAATTACATCACATTAGGCGGACTTCAAGGGAGCCTGGGCTGAGGTCAGAGACTGGAGTGGCTCTGCATAGCTGTGTATTCCCCTCCAAATACAGTGTGCGGACGAAATGTCTAAGCACGCCAGGTGTGTGGGTTCAATCTGAGACACCTCTCCCTTCACAGTTCTTAGAAGTAAAGTGACCTGGTTAACAGGAGTCCTCGCCCTGTCACCAGGGTGGGTTTGGCTTCACACAGCCACCGCCAAGTGTCCACAGGCACTTAGCCCCGAAGAGGAAGCCAGCACCCTGGGACTCATCTCTCATACTGCTCAGAGGAAGTCAAACTGATCACAAAATACCACTTCCTGAAACTATTAGTGGTTCAGGGATTTTTTTTTCTTTCTCCATGCGAAACAAGATTGTTTCAGTGTTGGGCCGTGTGAGTAGCTCTGTTACTCATCTCGAGTCACTGCTGACATCCAATATCAGCGAGGTCACTGCCGAGCATGGCAGGACCCTGTCCCTGTCTCCTGGTCCTTCTTTAAGACGGGGAGGTGAAATACCACCCATCATGTGTGAGGATCAAACGAGAGCAGCTGCGCTCATCATGTCCCAGGCAACGGTTGCTCTACCGGGAGCGGCTCAAGATGAATCTTTACACTTGATCCCTAGCACGGCTCCTCGGAGGCTCCGGCGGGGGAGGAGTGAGAGGAGCCTCTTTTGCTTTTCAAAAGCTTCTGAGTCTTTAAATTTTTATTCTGTTTATTAATATTATTATTAGTGTGTGGGGGTGGGGGTGTCGATACACAGCCTGTGGAGGTCAGAAGACAACTTTGTGCGGTTGGTTCTCGTTGTCCACCTTTATTTGGGCTTTAGAGACCTAATTCAGGTCATCCGGATTGTGTGGTGGCCTAGCACTCGAGTCTCTGTTAATGCAGCAATTCTGGGCAAATAGGGTCAGGTTGTCAGATGAACCAACTACGTGACTGGCTGAGGGGTGGGGCTGGAGATCACATTTAACCATCAACGGTGAGTGGCTTGATCTGGTCAATCAGGCCCATCTATGTGCCGCCATAAAGTCCCTCGATGGGGGGCTTCAGGGAGCTTTCTAGTTGGTGAACCATGGAGGTTCTGGGTAAATAGCACATCCTGAGGCGTGTGGCGACCCCCCCCCTCCTCTTCCATCAGGCTCTTCAGAGGTGTATCTCCTCTAGTAACTCAGTGTATTTTTGAGTTTGTGAGTCACCTAGGGGGCTACTGCACCTGAGGAGAGCAGTGGGAACCTGGGCTAAGGAGCCGAGAGGACAGAAGGGTGGTGGCCTAGGCACCCGTTGGTGACGGGCTCTCAGGAGGAGGTACTTTTGTGAGTGAGCCTACAGTCTGCAGTCTCGTTGGCTGTGAGCTCACTCTGGGTCGTTCATGCTAGAACTGAACTGAATTGCTGAGATACCCTATCGATACTGGAGAATCTGAGAGAGCAAGACAGAGGTCCAGACACAGCGGCCATCCTTCAACGAAACCGGCTCTTGGCGATGTAGCCAGGGACCAAAGCAGGGTTTGGAGTAAGCGAGCGCTGTGTGTTGTCGAGCAGGAACGCAGGACTGTGGCGAGCTGGACGCAGAGGAGTCGTGCTGGCTCCTGCCGCGGCAGCTCCATCCACTTCAGAAGTTTAATTTTGGGTGTCAGTGTCCTCTGATATGCCAAAGGGCACCTGATAACTTCTGATCTAACCATTATGGGCACATACTAGCATGAGCCGTGGGTGAGGCTGGGTTCTGTTGTTCCTGTCGACAGTGCGAATGGGCTGAGATGGTATCTGGGACATCATTCAGGCCATGTCACTGATCAGCAAGTTGCAGGACTGGGCACGAGGTTGCTCAGCCTGGGAGGAGGAAGAAGAGTGCTTTGTCCCTACAAGAGCACTGTCTAGACTTGGGGTGAGGTCCCGCATGTGGATTACGTGGAGGGTCAGCCTTAGGGAAAGGAGGGACACAGGGAAGGGAGCAGGGGCTGCAGCTGGACATTGGTTCATCTCTCTTCCTGGCACGGGGAAAGCCGACCATTCTGGAGGGTCCTGGGACAGCAGCTTTTAGTTATCCCTAGACTCACGACATCCCTGCCTAACTCTGCACACGATGTGGCCGGGAGTGCATTGTGTCTGAGTGATAGTGTCTGCCCTTAACACATAGCACAGTTGTTAGGAGTATTTGCTGAGCACGTGCCACACGGTAGGAGCTACCGCCCTTCATTACACATGGAACATGCTGCTTTTATACTTCGTGTCGTAGAGAACAGTGGGGCCCAAGGAAGGTGCCTGATGCATGAGAAGTCACTGGCTAGGAGGTGGCTAAGATGACATCTCAGACTCAGCCTGCCATTTTAAGCAATACTAGGTGACCCCTGTCTGTCTCCACCAGGAGGACAAGGCCTCTGGCTCCATGATGTTGACCTAACTCTATGGGGAGACATTCTTCCATAGGAAATTCTTACATGAGATACATCCTCAACACCGATGGCTGGTCTTACGGGGGCTGTAGAGCCCTGCCCTTCGTTCCTCAACACAGGACGGCCATGACAAGCCCATCTGGCCACAGGGCTATAACTGGTCAACCGAGGCTGCTGAATGCCTGCGTTTCCATCCAACTCCTCCCTGTGCACAGTGCCCAGTCTCCTACCATGCCCACCTCAGTCCACTTTCAAGGCCCAGCCTTGCAGAAGCCTACAGACTTAGTGGGCACCAGGGTGCTGCTGAGGAGTGGGCACAGTGACAAGTACCATGCCCAGGGCTTGAGCTGGTTCTTCATCCCAGCATGTTCACTGATGTTCCTACTTGAAGAGTGAAAGTGTGGTCAGGGTCCTCAGGAGATGGTGAGAGCTGTTTTTGTCTCCTGGGAGGGGAGTCTGGAGTGCTCGACACTCCTCTACGCTGCCTGAATTCTTGCTCTGAGCCCACCACAGCTGGCAGATGACATGCCAGGCTCCAGATAGGGTTTCCTGTGTCCAAGGCTCCACCATTCCTCTCTGCTTTTTCTTTTTTTAATCTGCAAAAGGACTTGGTGGGAAGAGGGGCTCAGCTCTTAAAGTGCTTGGCTTACAACCAAGTGGACCTGGGTTTTATTCCCAGAATCCACGTAAACGGCTGCGCATGGTAATGCATGCTGGGAAGTGGAGACAGGCATATCTTTGGGGCTTTCTGGCCATCCAAATTAGCCTACTTGGAATATGAGAGACTTTGCCTCAAAAAAAGTGGGTGGCTTCTAAAGGACACCAGAGGTTGTTCTGTGCATGGAGCAACACACACACTCACACATGCATGCGCGCACACACATGCACACACATGTACACGCACATGTACACACACGCACATGCACACCCCACATCAGGGTTCTCAGAGATCGTCTCAGCGTCTTATTCTCGGAAAGAAACGTATGAATTCAGGACCTACTCTGAGCCCCCTGTAAGCTTTGCTTTTTATTAGGTATTCTATTCCCGCCCCAGACCTCTAAGGGATGGTCTGGTGTGGAATTCTTGTTCACACGAAAATGGACAGCGTAAGATGATGGAGCAGGCATCAGGGAGAAGGCAGAAGTGGGGCAGATGCAGAGGGCAGAGGGCAGAAGGCCAAGGTTTGCATTCTCCACCCACCTCAGGGATGTTGTTTCCCCAACAGGGCAGCAACAGAGGTTACCACAGGAAGCTGGCTCTCTGAGAAAGCTGCTGACTCAGCCCTCCGTTGGCTCCCCAGAGGGCAGTGTGCCTGGCACAGTATCTGTCTAGACATTGGCTGAGGCCTCTGTCCACACTGTTTCTTGGGCACAGGCTCTTCATGGCTCTTCAGAACTGAGGCGAACAAGAGTATTGGCTCGAGTCCTCTTCAAATGCACAAGATGGAACTACGAGCCCCAGTGTCCCAGAAAGTGCCTGCTGGGGACTGGGCCTTTACAGAGGTGGTTAAATGACTCCTTGTAAGAGGAGCATGTAAGAACACACACAGTCATAAGCCAGGTGGCAGTGGGGGTGCACGCCTTTGATCTCAGCATTGGGAGGCAGAGGCAGGTGAATCTCTGTGAGTTCAAGGCCGGCTTGGTCTACAGACAGAGTTCCAGGACAGTCAGGGACTGTTATATAGAGAAACCCTGCCTCAAAAAAAAAAAAAAAAAAAAAAAAAAAAAAAAAAAAAGAAAGAAAGAAAGAAAAACAAAACAAAGACAGAAAAAGACAGAGGGACGAGCACACGACACATGGGGAGAGGCTGGAACCTGAAGCCGAGGAGAGGGGCTGAAGGGGCAAAGAGGCCTGCTAATACCTTTACAGTGAACTTCTAGCTTCCAGAATTGTGAGGAAGTAAGTTCCTCTCCAGGCACACTCTTACACCTCTCTCCCGGCCTCCTTTTGGGAACAAGGGACTTCCAGGCCAGACTTCACCCTGCTCCTGGCCCCCTCTCTGTTCACCACTTCCTCTCACTCTTGCAGCAGGCCAGGGGTCCCCTGAACCTTCCTTCAACGTGTCCTGAGGTATTCAGTTCACACACTGGGTGAGGAGAATGGTTTCTGCACAGCTTAAATATTCATGTCTGTGCCTCGGTGATTTCTGGCTTCAGCTGCCATTATGAGTGCCCTGTTGGGTGAGCTGACTGCTGGCTTCCAGTTTCCGGCTCCTTCTGAGCCTGTGCAAATGGATTCAGTACACTGGGGAGGAGGCGCTGAGTGGCCATGGCCCTTGTTTAGAGGCTTTCAAGCCGTCCCTAGAGTCCCTGCAAGGGAACTATGGCAACAGTGGTCTCCCCCATTCCCCAATGGCGGACTTCCCTCCTTCTGGTCACTTTCCAACCACACTCCCGGCTCATCTCCCCAGTTACCTCCTCCACTTTGACCCTTGCTTAAGATGTGCTTTTTGGGGATCCACATTTATACATGGTTTCACTGCTTCCTGACTGGGGTTCTGGTTCCTCCACCTTAGAGCCAAGTTCATCTGCTGAAGGGAGCTGGACACAGGACAAGGTGATCTCAGTGCTATTATTACCACTTTTAGTTTGGTTGTACCATAAAAGGTAGAAAGGAAGGGAAAGGAGAAAAAAAAATCTACCTTCTGACTCATTTCTAACCAGGTATCTGGAACTAAAGGGTTACTGACACTGCCCCGCCCCTTTCCCTGTCCTCTCCCCACACGGCCCCAGAACATGTTAGTGATCTTCTACAGGGAGTTATCAGAGGCTGGGAAGGCAGCTAAGTTAGCAAACTGGTGCACCTAATGTTGATTCCCAGAACCTGTGTTTGTTTGTTGTTTTTTAAAGCTGGGTACTGTAGCATGAGTTTGGTAGTGTCTGCAGGAGCTGACTAGATAGCCAGTCTAGCCACTGGGTACCAGCCCCAGTGAGGGACCCTGTTTCCAAAAAACAAGCTTAATTGTCCCCAAGGCATGCCAAGTGCTATTGACACTCCCTCTCCCTCTCTCGTAGCCAGTTCACCTAAAGAGCATGAAGTAGCAGCCAGGCCTGTTATCTGGGCATTGCTCTGCTTCTGTAGGCCTTCACGAGGTGTCTCTAACCTAGGGGCACCATGTGTGAGCGTGTGTGTGTGTGTGTGTGTGTGTGTGTGTGTGTGTGTGCGCGCGCGTGCGCACGGTCATGTCTGTGTGTTGCTCACCGTCATTATGGAGGGTGCTGGCTTCTGTAGGATGATCTTGCATCACTCAAATGACCCGTTCCATCATCCATCCAGAAGTCCCAGGTGCCTCCCTCCCTCCGGGTCCAGCACTGCTAAGAGTTGTGCAATGTTTTTATTCCCAGTATTTTAAATCTTACTCAGGGCCTCTGCAAGGTCATCTGACCTGCATTGCCTTTCTTATGCTATTCATTCATTCATTCATTCATTCATTCATTCATTCATTCATATAGTCACACATTTACTCAACAGTAATTAAATGCACACTATATGTCAGGTATAACTTCAGTGATCAATCACTGTGCAAACAGCTCTAACCGGCTCTTCCTCCTCCCTTCCTCATTCAAAGTAATGTTCACATGAGCTCCTAAGGGTAGCAACAAAGCCAGTGGATGGGGCCACTATCCTAAGGGGAGAACAGACTCCAGGAAACCCAAAACACAAAAGTAGAGGCAAGACTCTCAGCTACAGTCTAGAGATGCAACTATCAAGCTAAACAAAACTGACAAACCTAACTACTTTTGAATGGAGAACTAGAGTGAGCTTAATGTCTACTTGAATTGAGAGAATCTTCTCACAGAGCTCCTGGCAGAGGGCGGGCGGGGCCAACTGCCAGCTGATGGTTAAATGGCACTGGAACAGGGCGACACTTAGAAGCTGCATTGAAAAGTAAAAGCAAGAATAAAATGCAACCATAACAGAGGCATTAGAGGTAGCATATGTGAGGGACAGGATTTGCGGATTCAGCGCAGGCACAGGATTCAACCTCTTATCTAAAGTGTCCACTTTTAGCAGGTGTGGCGGCCCACTTCTCTCTGTAATACCGGCATTCCAGATGCTGAGGCAGGAGGATCACAAGTTGTAGGCGAGCCTATGAGACCCTGTCTTAAAGCAAAACAAAATAACACCAACAACAAAACCTAACAAAAATAAACATTGTAGTTAAACATGAAAAGGCCCCATTTGTGCAGTGTTTGAACATTGGTTCCGCTGGGGGCACTGCTCTGTCAGGCTGTGGAGCCTTTCGAACAGCAACTGTTTCTGGCAGATGTTGGACCATTGGGAGCGAGGGTGAGTGCCCCAGACTATCTCTGCTTCTAGCCCGAGTGCTCTACTTCCTGATTGTTTGAGACAAGACTAGTTAAGTCCCCACATCACAGCACGGACAGAGCCCGGGCCTCCCACCGTCCTTCCGTGGTGAGATGCCGAAGCAGACAGACCCTGCTCCCTTAAGTTGCTTCTCGTCAGGGGTTTGCGAAAAGTCATATTGTAAGTAGGTAAAATGTCCGGTTCTTAATGACTGCAAAGAGCTGTCTAAAACCCAAGGGAGAGAGAGGATGCTACACCCTCAAGACTTCTGAGTTCCGCAGGGTTTGACAGATAACTACTTAAAAAAGAAAATTCCCACCAGTGCACTCGAGAAGCTAAAATAAAAATGTAAAGAAGCACAGGAAACAGGAGGGTGATGGGGGCTGCAGAATTTCAGCAAGACAGAAACAGAGGGCAGAAATCCCTGAGCTGGAGGACCAAGGACTGAAGACTAAATCCCCTCCCCCACCTGTCTGGTTGAGCACGACAATCTCTGCAGGGGATAGAAGAAAGAGTAAGTGTACTTGGGGGTAGAGATATGGGCACAATCCAATATGGCTGGGGCTGGTGGAGCAGGCCTGCACCCCCAGGTACTCAGCTGAGGCAGGGGACTCAGAGGGTACAGAAGAGATGAAAGAAAAGGAACAGAGGGCAGAGATATGGAAAACAGTGGCAATCATTTCTGCCAAATGGCTTGTAATGCACGCCCCAGGCAGATGGAGACAGGAGAGACAGGAGCAGAAACAGTATTTGGAGAACAAAACAAGAAGACTGGGACTTTCCAGTGGATGGAAAATACCCTTTCACATATAATAAACGCAAGGAGGAGAAAGAAAGAGAAGTGCATTCTAGAACAGAGGTGGATGTGGACAGACGGACAGTTTAGTGCCAGGGTTGGTGTGACGGGGAAATGAGATGACAGAATTTGTAATCAAACTGTGGAAAGACAGAAGAAAAAAATTAAGGCTTGAAAGTAGTGGGAACGAGTGGCCTGGTGATGCGGAGGAGAGCGTCCATGTAATTAGCAGTTGACAGAGCCTCTCAACAATGCCAGCTAGAAGTAGAGAAACTGAAAACTGTTAATCAGTGCTAACCTATATGAAAGCTGACTGTCAGAAATGAGAAAGGCAAAATGGCATTTTCCCCTGAGGTACAGAGATGGAGAGGTCCCGGCCAGCAGATCTGTGCGAGAGGAAACACAGGACCGCAGCCCAGGAAGAACTGAGGAAGACCAGGGATGACAGAAACAAGGATTCATGGGAATATTCTTTAAATCCATGGTTTTGTTTTGTATCATCTTCTTCTTACTCTATTTTAACTGATACACCAAAGTTCTACGTGTTACACGAGAAAGATACTCATCCCTTTTTACAGTCAGATTAAGATGCAATCTTCTCACACCACTATTGTGTGACTTGGGGGTTGAAACTCCCGTGGGAATCCAGGGGAGAGCAGACTGGAATCTACCTACATTCTCCGCTTACGGCACTGAGATCTAGTCACATGCTCTCTGTAACAGAGTCATAGGGGTGCAAAAGACAGGAGATGTGTCCCATCAAAGCTGGTGAGAGAGCTGGAGCTGGTCACGCCACTCCACAAGTAGGTGCCACACTGAGGGAAGAGACATGATGTCAGGGTTGTTCACAGGGACTAACCCTGAGCTCACCAGCAAGCTGCTGTGGTTTGTTCTGGAGACTCTGGACCCATGCTTCTCAACCCTCCTAACACTGTGACCCTTTAGTACCGTTCCTCACGCTGTGGTGACCCATAAAAGTATTTTCATTGCTCCTTCATAACTGCAATTTTTCTACTGTTATGAATCACAATGCAAATATCTGATATGCAGGATATCTGATATGTGACCCCTGTGAAAGGGTCATCTGACCCCAAAGGGGTCGCGACCTACAGGTTGAGGACCACTGCTCTAGAGACTTAAAGAGCA
>NC_022013.1:59407601-59409658 GCF_000317375.1 Microtus ochrogaster
AAGAAAACTCGCTCTGCAGGAGGCAGAGGATGAGGCAGCAAATGGCCTTCCTCCATGACTTTTGTTTCTGCTCCTGGGCTAACATCCCCCAGGGATGAACTATGACTCAAAGTGCGAGCCAAATAAATCCTTTCCTTCCCAAGGAAATTGATTTTGGTCATGGCATTTATCACAGCCACAGAAGGCAAACTTGGACAAACGTTTTATGTCAACTCAACATAAGCTAGAGTCATCTGAAAGGAAGACATCTCAATTGAGAAGAAGCCTCCACGAGATCCCCGCTATAGGGCATTGTCTGAGTTAGTGATCGGTGTCAGAGGTCCCACTGTGGGTGGTGGTCCTGGGTCTATAGGAAAGCAGGCTGAACAAGCCTCGATGAGCAAGTCAGGAAGCATATTCCCCATGGCTAGTGCCTCAGTTCCTGCCTCCAGGAGTTCCTGTCCCGACTTCCTTTGATGATGAACAGCGATATGGAACTGTAAGCTTTAAGCCCTTTCCTCCCCACCTTGCTTTGGGTCATGGTGTTTCATCACAGCAATAGTAACCCTCAATAGGGCAGACAAAGGAAGGGGATTGCTTCCCAAGCCACTTTTTGAAGCCGCTGTGCTTATGGAGAAGACAAAGTATTTTACAGATGCAGACTGCTGCCCACCATTCCCCGGGAACACACACAACAGTGTTCGCAGCAATGCCAGCAAAGTCAATTCCAGTAAGATGTAAAACATAAACCAGTTGTAAGTAGAGTTCATTCCAGGAACTCCACCTAAGTTTGACACCTGAAAGATGCAGGACCTGTTTGTCTGCTCGTCTGCTAACATCAATAGAATCCAGGAATAAACTATGGGACCCTTCCGCAAGGCACAAAAGCATCTGGCAGAGTCAAGTAGCTCTAGCTTCCTACTACAAGGGAAGTTCCAGCAGGTCTGGCAGAATGATGCCCGAAGAGGTGGATGTGAGGTCCAGCAGAGGAATTTAATCCTCAAGAATGGCACATTTGTCCCGAATCTCTGCAAACATCTGTCAGGGGGAAACTCATGCTCCTTAGTTATATTCTCCAGGTGTGATGACTAATCTTGGCTGCCAGTTCGACCACATCTGGAATCAACTAAACCCAAGCAGCTGGGCATGTCTGTGTCTGTAAGAGAGTTCTCTTAACTGGATCATTTAAGGTCAGGAGACCCACCCTAAACCTGGGCCACACCTTCTGGTGGCTGTCCACACGAAAGAGCAACCAAGAAGGAAGCTCTTGCTTTTTGCCCTTAACCCAAACTGGCAAGTTCACCCATCCTCCTGCTGAGGTAGAATGTGAGTATTCTGATACCTTGCTGGGTTTAGAACCCACTTCTTTGGGATGTCGACATAAACCAACTGAGATATCCAGACTTGTAGACTGCGCGAATACCAGAGTCTTGGCCTTTCTTTGGGAGACAGGAATTGGACTACTAGACCACAGCCTACAAGTCACTAGTATATCCCATATATATTCTTCCTATAAAAAACCCTGGCTACTTTCAGTTTGCTGTTCTGAAGGAGCACGGACTCAGCACAGAACTCACTTTGAATGGAGCTGAAGGAGAGCCCTCTCCCATGTGAAAGAAATAGCTTTGGTCTTCATTCTAACTTTTTAAACTGTTTGACTTCCAGTTCGTTTGAATGAGAGTAATGATGTTTTTTTTTACGTGGACTCAGAAGGTGGGGGCATTAGCTCTCACCACTGTGATGTGTGGTGTGTGCTCTCCCCTTGGACGTCACAGCAACTGAGTTCCCTGTGGGCCTCATGGATTTGTTCTTGTTAGTTCAAGGAGCCCAGGTGACCATGCAGCCAGCTCACCAGTGAATCTAGTGACACCCACTTAAAAATTTGGTTTCTTCTTTTTATTTGTTTTTAATTTTTTTAAAACATTTATTTATTTATTATGTATACAATATTCTGTCTGTGTGTATGTCTGCAGGCCAGAAGAGGGCACCAGACCTAATTACAGATGGTTGTGAGCCACCATGTGGTTGCCGGGAATTGAACTCAGGACCTTTGGAAGAGCAGGCATTGCTCTTAACCA
>NC_022013.1:59410525-59418739 GCF_000317375.1 Microtus ochrogaster
AGGAGGAGGAGGAGGAGGAGGAGGAGGAGGAGAGAACCAGATAACCTGATCAAGGGTGGGGAGAGAGAAGTTGTCCCCACTGTTCCCATAACACGGTCCTTGTCTGAAGCCTTCTGTGCAATGACATTAACATTTTCTTCAAAGTTGTCTAAGAGTCTGAGATGATCATTACGTAAAACCAGCATGGTCAAGAGGAAGACAGCACAGACACCTGCTCCATCACACACAAGCCTGGATGAGAGCATGCTGAGTGCAAAGGGCGGGTACAGAGGGTACAGAGGGACACACACACACTTATCAGCCCTGTGCAGCAGCTAAGTCACCACACACAGACAGACTGGCTGTGCACGGGGACTGCTAGCCCATGCAGGACACCATGGACGATGACAGTGTGACCACACAGCGTGCTGCATGCATGGACTGCCACTGAATTTTACACTTCAAAACGGCTCACTCTCCGCCACGTGAGTTTCACTTTCATATAAAAAAATCAATGTAATCTTATTCATTAAATTCTCATGTAACATCTCCATTGCCCTTTCGCAATAGGTTGGCACATGCCCTTTGGAGGTGGGGGCACAAACCATCGTATCAGACAAATCTGGCAGCTGACCCTCCCACAGAAGCCAGGGGTTTTCACTTGGAGCTGAATGACACTGTGACCCCAGTTGGAGGAGAGTATCAGCTGCTGTGACCTCAACGCCCCAGCCCGACTTCTCCCCTGATCTCTGCGCATTGGTTCCGGTGGAACTTCCACCTGGACTCTAGCCCAGACTCAGAGCCCAGTCCAGATTCCAGTCCACCCAGACCTGCCTCTGTGAAAGAGAAAAATTTCTCCTTATCCCACACACGCCAGCTCAGGGCACAATAGCGGCAGAGCTGGGGTCCAAGCCCTGTGGCTTTGCTTACTTTCTCCCCATGCTCACAGTGACATAAAATGTCCTGAAGCCTGGGGTCCGCCTGAGATGGTTAAGCAGACATCTCCAGAGGAGGCTGGGGAGTTTGAAGAGCTCCCTCAGTTTCTAACGCAGGACGAGAGGCCCTGAGGGTACCACAGACGGCATCTGTTTCTAGAATCCAGCTCTCCGGTCCTTACAACCAGAGAACATCACCCAGTTACAAACACAACCATCTCCTTCCTGTCTGGGCTCCAGACAGTGCCCACAGATTTGAGTGGGGCAGCTCCAGAAGGGCCTACCATCTGAGGGGTACATCTAGCCAGCACCTGCAAGGCCTAGCACCTATGTGACCCAGCACCTGCTAGGCTCGGCACCAGCAAGACACAGCACCTGTAAGGCTCAACACTCGTATGACCTTGCACCATCTGGACCTACATCGGTGTGACCCAGCACCTACAAGGCTTGGCTCTTGAAGGGACCAGCACCTTCAGGGCACACCCGACCAGCATCTGCCTGTGACTCAAACAGACAATAGTCCCATTGTGGGTAATGGCTTCCTCCTCAGCCCTTTCCAGGCTCAACCACCCTCCACATCTTTTAGCTCACTGCCAGGCTGGGTTGTTTCTTGGTGCAGACAGGGGAGCCTTGGGTCACACAGCTCTCCCTGTGGGGGTTTACCTAGTGTCTGAGCAGGCTATGGTCATGGTGGTCCTCATGGACATTAAATGTCACTAGAGTCCTCAGCCACTGGAGCCCAGGGCCCCTGACACTTGCTTTCATGTTGGAGCCCGTTTTTCAGGCAGACACAGAGCAGATGGGCCACCAGTCAGCTCTGAAAGCTAAAGGAAGATTGAGCCCTGACTGCACGGTGCCCACAGGACCAAGAAGCCTCCCTCAGTGGCCCTGAGCAACCCCACCCTCAAGCAAGGAGTCAAACACACAGTCATTCTCCACACAGAATCAAATCCTTACTGAAGTATTTGGCAGCGAAGGTTCTTCTTCTGCTGGAAGCCGTCGGCAGCATCGCTAGGCTGGCAGTCGGCAGATTTCTCCCGTGCCTTCTTTCGAAGGCAGCAGCCACGTCCTCAGGCAGACAAGCTAATTCCTGGTTTCAGTAGCAGGCGATCAGCATCTATAGTAAAGAAATATATTTAGAATGCCCTTTAAGGCATTTGCCTGGATTTCCAGCGTGAAGCCCTGGTATGAGGGATGAGTTTCTCTGTGGAGCGTGTACCTTGGGGATCTGAGAGCAAACTTGGGGAAGTCCGAGTATCAGTTCCTCAAATCTGTAAAATGGGACCAGCAGTGACAACTGCCTCGCAGAGGGAAGAGATGCCAGATGTGTCAGCAGAAGCGAGGACTTTGAGAGCCAGAGGGCTCCAGCAGCTGGATTAGATTTTTCCAAGGAGCCATTTGCACAAGGGAACATGTGCAGATTTCTCTGAACATGTGGGTGGTTTCTGGTTTGCACCATGGCTTCTGGGGCTTATGATCCAGTTGCAGGGGCAGAACCCAGGAAAGCTATGCCACCCAGAAAGTGGCATCCTCAGGGTGCCACTTCTCCATTGTATTTTTAGAAATTTTGTCATTTTTGTATCATGTGGAAAACTGATAAAAACAAACACACAAACGAGCTTGGTTATAGTAAGCCAAGGGGTGTTTGTGTAGCCATCAACACTCTTCACACAGTAGCCCAAGTGACCTAAGGCAGAGCTGGGCTCTAGGTGGCAGGCACAATGTCACCTGTCTTCGTACATCTGACATACCTGCAGATAAAGCCCGGAAGGACAAGTCCAGAATGCCCTTCCCCTACCCACCTTGTCGCTACTCCGCTAACCTCTGTAAGCTGAGCTTGTACCAGGCCTGAAGTTACAAAATGAGTCCTGGCGGATCTTTCCAGCCTGGGCCGGGGGAAGCTGGAATGTAGGGGAGATAGGGATGTGGGCCTTCATCAGTTCATCACCATGCCACAGGATGGAAGCTTGGGGCTCTGGACTAGTGGCTGGCATTCTGTGGGTTATGCTGGGTCAAAGTGCTTCTGGCACACACTTAAGCATTTGGGCACATTCCCTGTTACTGACTGGTCTCCACTTGGAGTGGAGAGGGCAGACTGCCTTTGGGATAGCCGGGAGAAAGAAACAGTGGGTAGGTAGTAAATCTGCAAGGGCCCGGGCCCAAGATGCCAGCATGACTTTTTGTCCAGGAGCACAGACAGCCTAGAGTGCACAGCTGAGAGCTGGAAGCCTCCAAGGTCAGGGCAGAGACAGAGCTGGGGCTGAGAAATAAGGCCCTAAAGCTGCTACTGATCTCAGAGACCCTGATGGGTCTGGAGTGACACCTTCCTTCTGTTCTAGAAGTATGCAGGGCTTGAAAACACAGTGGACTGGGATGGGGTGTGGAACCCCCAAACCCATTGTAGCAAGGCTTAGGCATGAAAGTTCTGGGTCCATACCTGGGTATTCCCTAGCAGGACACAAAGTCAGGGGTGGTGTATATCTGTAATCCCAGCACTCAGGAGGTGGAGGCAGAGGATCAGAAATTCAAGGCTCCCCTTAGCTACATAGTAAGTTCAGAGCCAGCCTGGGCTACATGAGACTCTGTTTTAAAAAAAAAAAATGAAACAAAACAGAAGACTAAAGTTAGAGTTGAAATTTCCATATTGGCTCCTAAACGTTAGGAGGAAGATCCTCATAACCCCAGTGGCAGGCATGGCTAGATCCAGGTTGACTCTGTCAACCAAGCCTGGGGTTTCTCTCCCCTTCTGTTTGCTTCTGGGGTCTCCTCCCCCTCTTCCTTCCTCCTCCGTCTCACTCTTTCATCTGGGTAGGATCAGCTTCAGGAGCTAATATTGTTTTCTCTCCCACCCAGCAGAAGGAAAAGAGTAGATTTTCCAGTCTCAGAAGAACCAAGGAGCCTCTCCCAATCACTGTTAAACCCTTCTTTCCTCAGCGCTTGTTTGGGGACACTAACCAACCCACCTGAGATTAGATTCATCCAAACCAGTGGGACTGCTGATTGGCTAAAGTTAGCCTGGCCTTGGGTTGGAGTTAGGGGGCTGGGCGGCGTTGCTTCCCACAATTCTAGGGAGGGCTGGCAGAGAGAAGTGGATGCTGAATGAATAGTCCCGACGGTAATGGGGCGGGGGTGGGGGCGCCCAAACCCTTATGCTACTGTGGGAATGCGGTAGAGAGGGGCCACCTCTGTGAAAGAGAAAGAAACTGCTCTCGACCCTCCACCTCGGCCTTCCCCTAACCCACCTTTCTAAGCTAGGTCAAGAGCAGGCCACACCCAGCCAAGCCAAGTACAGCGGTGGGGCCTGCCATCAAAGGGTGAGCTGGACGCCTCTCTGAACGTGACTCAGCTCCAGCCATGGCTCTGCACCACGCTCACAACAAATCGGTTTGCCCTGGATTCGGGCCAGGGCCCCTGTGGCCTACAGCGCTTCACCCGCAGGCGTTAATTACAACTGCCATAGGACTGTACACCAACCAAAGACATCTACCTGACACCCGCCAGCACCTGGGCAAGGGTCTCACTGTGGAAGCGTGGTGCTCCGAGCCACGCAGAAATTTAATGAGGCCTAGGAGGGGCTCTTAAATCCAGTTTTAAAGTACGAACTCACAGCCCCATAGTCTGGAAACAGTGTGCAGCCCCGGCTGTCCACTCACCCAGGTCGCTGCTGGGTGGGAGACCTGCTGTGTGTGCTAGAGTCCTGGCTCACCTGGACCTCACCTCTGTTCACCTGAACCTGGAGAGCAGGCTTCTCTGCCTCTGCCTGATCCTCCGGGGACTCCTTCTTCGGCGCCTGGAGGGAGCACTCGGGTGAGGGCCCCTCTTCTCACCCCGTAGGCGCCCTGCCTTTGGCCCTGCCCCGGGCTCCCATGGGATAAGCCCGCTGGCAGGACCAGGGGGTGCAACCCAGGCTGAACATCATCAGGCAGGATGCAGGTTTCCTGTCTCCTCGGTGCCTCTGGGGATGATGCTCTGACGGCAATCCTTGGCTGGCCTCTTAAGGCTGCAGCAGCCTCAGCGGCTCGGAAAGTGTTCTGGCGGAAGGCTGACCTTTGCGGGGAAGTGCTTCGCTGAGGAGGGTCTGGGTTGGCTGGTTTGGAGCGCCCTCTGGTGGTCATTTGAGGTGCTGTCGCCCAAGCTCCGAGACCCTGGCTTTGTTTGCTGAGTTTTGCTTTCCTTCCAGGGTCTGGAGGCAGTTTGAGCTGGTCTGCTCTTCCCTGTGGCCCCCAGGTACTGCTTTCCTACCCTTCAGGAGCTGCTAGAGAGTTGTGTGCGGTTCCTGGGACTGCTTAGATTCTTGTTCTCATCAGATCAATCCTTCCGCCTTGCCTCACGGTTAGGCCCTAAGAACTGCAAAGGAGAGATAGCTCAGTAGATAGGAGCACACTAGTTATTCTTCCAGAGATCCTTAGTTCAAATCCCAGCAACTACATGGCGGCTCACAGCCATCAGTAATAAGATCTGGTGCACTCTACTGGCTTGTAGGCATACAGGCAGACAGAACACCGTGTACATAATCAATCAATCAATCAATCAATCAATCAAAGAACCCTTGGGTAGCAAAGGAGATTAAAAACCAACGCCCAGGAGAGAAGTGGAGAGATAAGATGCTCACACTGATGGGCCAGCCTCCCACTCACCAGGGCTCAGCAAAGGCACTGTCAGGAATGGCCTCTGAGCCTCTGATTAAGCTAACAGGCTAAAAGGCAAGGATGTGGACCTGTATTGTTGGACCTCTCATCAGCCCCCAAGCTCCTGGGAACCTCGCTGGAAAATACCCACATCAGGTCTCCCTTGTGCACACTGGGGAAGGAACTCAAGTCTTCCAGCAAGAGGTGGCTGGGGTTGCAGTCTGAGGGAGGAGGGGTCTGACTTCTGTGCTGGGCACCGGGTAGTGTCACAGCCTCCCTGAGCCCCCTTCCCTGTCTGTGAAGTGATGGTAGGGATATAACTGACCCCGTGGATCTTCTAGAGGACCAAACACAGTAGGTCACATCGGGCAGTTTGCTGAGTGACGAGTTCACTCCCAACCAAGACGCTCTGACTCCCACTCAAAGGGAAAATCAGTTTTCTTCAATGGAAAACTCAAGGTTTGAGAGCCCAGGAGTTTGTTCTGATTCTTTATACTTCTTTTTTTTCTGATTCTTTCTGTTCTCATTTTTTTTTAATTTTTACTTTACCTTATTTTCAAACTATTTCTTTTGATTTTTGAGATTCTAATGTAGTTACATCATTTCCCTTTCACGTTTTTCCATTATTGAGCAGCCTTTTTTTCTTTCTTTTTTTCTTTTCAAGACAGGGTTTCTCTGTGTAGCTTTGGAGCCTGTCCTGGAACTAGCTCTTGTAGACCAAGCTTGCTCAAATCACAGAGATCTGCCTGCCTCTGCTTCCTGAGTGCTGGGACTAAAGGCATGCACCACCACTGCCTGGTGGGCAGACGTTTTTGCTGATAGTTGCCTCCGCTTTTGTAGCATTTCGACTTTCTTTGTATTTTTAATCATCCTTCATGTTTTTAACTTTCATTACTCTTATTTATGTTTATGTTTATGATTTTTAATTATCCAAAATCATGAATTATTATTTAATCCCTTGTTCTATCATCCTTCTCCAGTCTTTATTTCATTCTTTTTTTTTTGCGTATTTTTTTCCCCAGGCATCGGTGGTGCAGCCGTGGGCTCTCATCGGGTTGAAGTGTGTTTCTCTGTCTTGTGGCTGTCACAGCATCTGCTCTTCTGCTCCCAATGGTTCTGAAGAGGAAGCCCGCAAGAGACGGTCACTCCTGAGCGGATCCCTGTGAGACCAGGAAGGAGACCCAAACCAATAGAGATGCGAGCTACAATGCGGAAACACAAGGGACACAACGAAGGATGGTAAGGGACATGACCAAGGACAGCAATGCCACCGCTCCACAAGATAACTCAGCTTCCAAGTGTGAAGACACAGAGCTAGCGTAGATGCCAGACGAAGAATTCAAGAGTCACTTATAAAAGAATCAACGACTACAAAGGGAATATATATGAGCAGACATATGAAGCAAGGACCCAACCCATGGCCCGAAGAAGACAGCAACAGGGAGGAACAACATTATGTTTTAACATTCATGAAGACATCAAGACATATCAAGTTTAACATGACACAAAGAAGTTAATAGCCACAAAGCCAGCATTGCCGAAGGAAGACACCTCGGAACTCTAAACACCAAGAAAACACTTCCTAAGTGGGATGGTGAGTGGGATGATGGACTAAGAAGGGATTCATTGTGTCCAACACAGTAAACCAGCAAAGCCCTAACTCCAATAGGAGAGAAGAGAAAGCAACAAATAACCCAGCTAGAATCCAGCCCAAACCAAGCAACAAAGTTACAGGAACAAGCAAACTCTCTCAATAATAACTATAAATACAAGTGGATACAACGCACCAATGTAGCCGAGACCATCTGATGAATTGAAGACTCTGATCCAATTATCTGGTGTCTCCCCCAAACTACGCCCACTGGCATTTTCGTCTAGGGAGACCAGCAAGCCTGGATATCAGTCCTAAGAAGAATGAAGGTAGATATGCATCTCCTGTCCTACACTCAAAACATTCTGAATCCTAAAACTTCTAGAGGAAAGCAGGGAAAACACGTCAGTGTAGGCATGGTGAGGGAGTTCCAAACGGAACATAGGAAACACAGCAACATAGGAGACAATCCCAGGAACTGAGGATGAACTGCACGAGGTTATTATCTAAAGTGGAGATTATTCGGCACAGTGGAGGAAGTCATTAGCAGAGAGAAGAGACAGTCTGCAAGGTAGAAAGTTTGTTCCAGCTATGCATTTAACAGGAAGTCAACATCCAGAATAAAGAACTCTAAAAACGAAACACCAAATCAACCGGTCAGTAGGTGGACAGGTGAACTCAATAGGTAATTTTCAAAAGAAGAAAAGCAAACAGTTGATAACTATTTGAAAAATGGCCAACATCCTTAGACACCAGAGAAATCCAAATTAAAACTGTTTTGAGGGGTTGGAGAGATGACTCAGTGGTTAAGAGCATTGACTGTTCTTCCAGAGGTCCTGAGTTCAATTCCCAGCAACCACATGGTGGCTCCTAGCCACCTGTAATGAGATCTGATGAACACTTCGGGCTTGCAAGCAAACACGCAGACAGAATAATAAAATAAATCTTAAGAAGATCCCGTTTTGAGATTCTAACTCACCTTAGTCAGAAGGTTATCATCTGAAAAAAAAAAATACTCCACAAAAACAACTATTGATGAGGATGCAGGGAAGCGAGAGCCCCATTGGCTGCTGACAGGAAA
>NC_022013.1:59418839-59441339 GCF_000317375.1 Microtus ochrogaster
AAGCAAGAGCCCCATTGGCTGCTGACACCCCTCCCTGACTTCAAGCTGACAGCCAAAATGAGCCCTTGTCTCTTTAAACTGCCTCTTGTCTGGCATTTTATCGCAGTAATGGGGAAAGTGACCAATATGGAGCCAGTCTAGATGTCCATCAACAGACGAAGGAATAAAGAGAATGTGGTCCGTACATACAATGGGATTTGATTCAGCTGTAAAATGGAACTCTGGGCTGGAGAGAGAGGACTCTGGTGGCCTGAAGACACGAGTTTGACCTCTGGGGCCTATGGTCAGGTGCCGTGGTTTCAGTTTTCATCTGTAATCTCAGCTCTCCAGTGTCAAAAATAGGGGTGGAGACGGGAATCTAGCCTGGAGATGGTGGGCCAGCCAAACTGCGCTACCAGCACAGCAGGCACAAGAGAGGCCATTTAAGCAAGAAGTCATCTGATTTCCACATGTTCAGTCATGACTCACACAGGTCTTACCTCTACACATCGCACACACACACACACACACACACACACACATACTACTACTACTACTACTACTACTACTACTACTACTACTACTACTACTACTAAAATAAAAACCTGAAATTACAGCATTGCAGGAAAATGGTTAGATCTAGAAATCATGTCAAGTATAAGATAGACTCAGACAAAGAGCACAGGTTTTCTCTTTTATGCATATGTATATACACATTAATATTTGCATATTCATATTTCATTTGCATATGATACACAGTATAAATGCAAAAAAAGGAATGAGAAGTGGTGGGGAAGGCAAAATATGACACTTCCCCCACTGATGTGCAGAGTGTATTAACTCCAAATAACATAGTTTCTCCTCTTACGCTGTCTACGTAGAAAGGAGGGTATTTGGCACGAGAAAGGAAAAGAAGTGATGGAATTTTATACTGTTATATGTGCATAAGACATCAGGTCTTGCATGCTATCTAAAAACAGTATTATTCATCTGTGAAGAAAATTGTAATCATGAATTTTCAGGAAACAGATGGATCTGCAAAGTGTAAGGTGACCAAAACTCAGAAAGAAAAACCACCACCACCACCAACAACAACAACAACAACCCGTATGTGCCCCTGTGTGAAGATCCTCTCCCACGAGGTGTTTGTGTGTAACAAGTGTAAGTTTGGGTAAAACCTAAAAACCCAGAAACGAGCCCATCAGGGAGTGATGTTCCTTGGCAAAGGATGGGAGGGGACAAAAGGACGCAGGAGACGGATAAGAGGCAGTATCAGTGAGAGCCTACGACGAGGAAACAGGGACCCCAGAGGCGTGGAGGGGTGGGGGAGGAGAATCACAAAGACATCCTTTATTGAATATCATCATAATGATATCTAACAAAGTATGCATGGATTTGGAAAAAAGAGGAAAAAGGACATACTAAACATTCCTGTCTGTAATTGACAATAATAGCCACAAGATGGCGCTCTAAGCACGCTGTTTAGGGTGTATGTGGTCTTCCGTACCGCCCCTCCCTCTGTGCCCCCCTTCCCCAGTGCTTTGACAAGGGGCACTAGTTCTTAGTAGGACAGGCTCCGTGTTCTCCAAGTGGCGCAGGGGACTAGCTGGAAAAACAACTAGGTGAAGCCCATATCCTGCACGGGAAAGGCTAGGGGCAGGATAAGTCACGGAGGACGCACACTCCGGGCGCAGTCAGCGCCTTCCTTGTCCCACTCTGGTCCAGGCAGCAGCTTTGGCCTCAGCTGTAGTCAGGTAGCGCTTCACAGCAGAAACTCTAAAATAGGCTGTGACAGGATGATGAGAAGAACATCCTGGGGCAGGCGGGACTCAAGGGGGACTGGCGAAGTGCTGTCCTGTCCTGTCCCCATTCCCACTGGGCCTCAGAGGCTAATGGTGGGCATGGCCAATCCCAGGTAGCCAGTAGAGTTGGAGGCTGAGCGATGTACGCCTTGGACGGTCCCGTCTCCGCTCAGGCTGACCTGCACAGCGCCAGGAGGTCCCGAGTGAGCCTGGTAAATCAGAAACATCTTAATGTGGACGAGACAAAGTGTGGCAGGACAAGATTGGACCGTGATCACACGGTCATAGAGCAGGACATGGGATGCAGGGATGCTTCCGGTGCCCCAGGCAGGCTTCACGGTTTGAAGGGTTGAGGGTGGCACCCGGGGCCTGGCACATGGGAGACAGGTGCTTTACGATGAGCCTCAACCAGTGCCTAGGGAACTGTAATATCCGTGCCATGTGGGGGTGAAGCTTGCTACTAACCACGTAAAAAGAGGCAGGAGAATTCAGTTTTCTAACGGAGTCACGTGAAACAACACTTGCAAAATGTCACCTCAACATGTCATTAGTATAAATACTGTTGATTGAGGTGTATTATATCATCTTTATACTACATCTTCAAACTTTGAGGCGTATTTTACGTTCATTCAATTTGTATACCAAATTTCCATGGAAAATCTCTTATCTTTAAATAGCTCTCACATGATTTTGAAGTGAGAGAGAAGGTTTGCCCTTGTTTTAAGCAAAGTCATTCGAGTCTGGGGTTGGAGAAATGGCCCAGTGGTTGAGAGCACTCTGTTCTTGCACAGGACCAGGTTTTGGGTTCCAGTGACCAGGGAAGGCTCACAATTGCCTGCAATTACAGTTCAAGGGTACTGAGTGCCCTCTTCTGGCTCCTGTGGACACTGCACGCATGTGTTACTGGACAAACATGAGTGAGTCTACATATGTGCTAACAAGCAAACAAACAAACAACTAAACAACATCACAAATGTACAGACACACTTGTTAGTATTTTCTGGAAACCTGGCACAGTAACCTCTCTGCTATGGCAAGCAGCTCTGACTCTAGGCAGGTGCAAAGAAAGGTCCCTTTAAGAGACAAGCTCTGTCCCACTCCTGGTCTCTGTCTTCCTGCAGAGACAGCTAGCTCATCTTGGATTCTCTCTCTCTCTCTCTCTCTCTCTCTCTCTCTCTCTCTCTCTCTCTGTCTCTTTGTCTTCCCTTCCCTGCCTCCCCTGTCCCCTCTCAATACCTTCTTCTCAGTAAAACTCCACACTCAAGCTCTCTCTGCCCAGTGCAGTCTGTCACCCACCGCGGTCCTCACCAGCGATGTGGGGGGTCCAACACTCGCGCACAGACACGCTCACACACAGAGACACAGACATAAACACCTGTGCGCAGGGATGCACAGGCTTCTGATCTCAGCCTCAGCCTCGTATGTGGCAAGATTACAAGAGTAAATACTGCCATGCTGGGCAGTTATGAGCACTTTTAAAGCAAGGGTTTAGCACAGATCTTACAGAGTGAATGCCCGCCAGCTGCCCTGCCGTCTACTCTGACCTACTGTGTGCACTTAGTGGGAGCTGTCATGCCGTGGTTACTGCTACATTTATAAATATTTCCACGAGAGTCAGAAGGTAAGTGTGGGAACTGGAGACCCCTCAGCAGTTGAGAGCACTTACCACCGTCCTGTTCTCATTCTTTTCCTGCCAGCTTGGTACAGGCTGGAGTTATCTGCGAAGAGGAACCTCGCCGAGAAAATGCCCACACCATGTCGTCCTGGAAGTTGTAGGGCCCGGATGACTGTGGGCAGTGCTGCCCCTGGGCTTGTGGTCTCAGGTGGTATAAGGAATCAGGCTTGGCAATTAGTGGGTAGCAGACCAGTAGGAATCGCCCCCCACCTCCACAGTCTCTGCCCCAGCGCTGGCCTCCAGGTTCCTGCCCCGACTTCCCTCCAGGATGGAGTATGACTGGGGGTGGAAAATGAGGTAATCATTTGCTCCCCAGTTGCCTTTGGCCCTGGCGTTTCACCATGACAATAGACCCTGCCTCTACAGAGGGCCCAGGTTAAGCTCCCAGCACCAACATTAGACTCCTCCCGATCACTTCTGGGGGAGCTGATGCCCTCTTCTGGCAGTCTCGGGCACATACACATGGGGTGCATTAGTACCTGCAAGCAAACACCCACACAGAAAATAAAAACAACTAGATCTTTTAAAAAGATTGATAATATGTGATGGTTAATATAAAAATGTAAGTAAAATTATTTTTAAGAAAATAAAGCTTCTATTTTTAAAAATCTAAAATGAATGCACATGGTGTGGATTAATCTACTGATTATTCTCCCTCTAGTAGCCAGTGTGGAGGGCCTCTCTGTTGAGAGAGGAAGTGAGCTGTTCAGTCGTGTGAAGCATCTCCAGGCTGCCGTGAGGGACTGAGCATTGTCAACACTGCCGTGACATCTATGCACCCGTCCCGTGCACAGACTTGTTGGCTGTACATGCCTTTCACATGTGAATTTGAACGTGGGGTCTACTGTAATCGGAAAGTGAGACTTGCCTGTGGAGAGCCTGCGAAACTCATCCGGTCTGAGAGGAAGGCTTGGAGGGCTTCGCTTCCGTAGTTAATCTCCCCTGGGGACGGACGCACTGCCCCACCCTAAGCACAACTTACTTCTCACTGCTGAACCTGATGCAAATCCAGAGCCCTTGAATCCAGTCACTTCTCCTCTGGAGGGTGCGCACAGAGCCAGATGAAGGACACACTTGTCCATCATGCAGACATTTGGGTCAGCGGCCTGTGTCAGGCCAGGGCAGCGCTGGGCCCACACCCTGAAGGGCAGAAGAACGCACCCTGTGTGCTGTGTTGGGGTCCCATGGTCCTCTGCAGCTCGAGGCTTTAGATGGGACACTCTTTGCTCTCCTGGGCAGGTGGCAGTTTGTTCCAGTACTTCTAGGGCCAAACAGACACCGGTATCTCTAGCAAGGCATTGCCAGGTTCGTGCCTAGAGAGCATGCGAGGTTCCTGAAGAGTGTGGTTGTCCGTCCCGCTTACACTGGTCTCCATCTACAGGGCACGGCCCATGAGAACCAGCTTAGGGTCCTTGGGGAGTCGAATGAGGCTTCTTCGCAGCTCTGTGGTCACAGTGTGTAAGGGAAACAAGCTCTCTGCTGAGGACTTCTGAACTTAAGGCTCCTGGGCTAGGGAGCTGCGGTCTCAGGTAGCCTGTCCTTCAGTGTCCTTCCCCACAGAACAGCTCGGAGAGAAGGGTGTGATAGTCTTCGTGTTCCAATGGGGACGCTGGAGGGTAAAAAGCTGAAGTGACACACCCAGGGCCAAGCTGAGGAGGGACAGAGGCTGCTCAGACCTGGCCCTCCGAACCCAGAGCGCGTGCGCACAGCCACGCTGAGCTCTATAACCGAGCGCTGCAAACCGAGCCGCGACTGTAACCTCTGCTGTGGAGCCCGAATGACGGCCGAGCGTGCAATTTTAAAAGTCTCCTGAAATGTTCCCCTTCAGCTTGTCTCCCTCACTTAGAGAACACGGCTCCACATAGGAATCTGCTTTTCATATATAGCCTCAGTTTCCCACCACTGACAAGCGCCTGAGGCGAATACAAAAGTCCCCACTGGTACTGGCTCATGTCCTCAGGATGGATTTACACCAGGAGAAATAAGGGTGATTTTTTTTTTCTTCTCAGAAATGTCTAGAAACAAAAGGCTATCAGTGTCCGAGCTGATAGTGACTGGGTCACACTGAGTCCACAGCTCCTCTGGAAGAAAGGAGCAGAAAGCCAAGACAGCTACCATGAGAACATCCACATTTCCTCTCAGAACTTGAAGTGAGCCTGTGCTGAGGTCTCAGAATTCAAATTTGCTCCTTGGGCTGGTGCCTTGGTGGCCCTGAACAGAAAGCAGAAGTGGCTTTGCCTCTCTGTCCCATCCTCACCCTTCAGAACTGGTTTAGGCTGGCTACTGCCCAGCATCTCCCGGTGGGGCCAGTCTCCCATGAGTGGCCTTATTGTCATGAGTCACTTACTCTATGGGGGCCTGGTAGCGGGGATGGTGAATCCTCTCGTGAGAAGAGTTATTCCCGCTCTGCCTTCCTCTGGGCCTGCATACCCTCGCTGTGATATTGTTTTAAGTCTCACAAGCATGCCGAGAGGCTGAGAGAGCTGCGGGCAGGCAGTCCTTTGAGGGTAGAAGGTCCTAGGGGGTGGCTCGCCCCAGCCTCTTAGCCTCTGCTTCTGCGGTCCTCTGGGACGGTCCTGTCACCTTTGGACCACGTTGGCTCTGGGAAAAAGAGGAAGGGCATTTCTGTTCATTTCCTTCTGCTTTCTTAGGTGATGTGATGGGAAGGTCAGATAAGTCCCCCAGAAAGCGGTATCTGCTCTGGGCTCGAGATTTTGGTGGTAGCAGACCGTTCAGCTCCCCATCTGTTTCTGCAGGTTTGTACCCTTTTTTCAGATGAATAGTACCCAGAGACGTGTGTACCTCTCTGTACTGAGCACAGGTGCACAATGTTCTTGGCATTCATCTAGCTGAGAGGCTGTATAGGAAGGATCCACGTAGTGTTTACATCGCATTAGGTAGGAAAGTCATCTGGAGGGGGTTTCAAATATCCGAGGCTGTAGGTACAGTTCTATGCAAATGACTTTGTAGAAGGGACGGTGACATATGTAGGTTTTGGTGACAACTGGGGCTTCCAGATCTAATCACCAAGGAAGCCGAGGGATAAATCTGTCTGTCTGTCTGCGTATCCAGAACAGCTGAGTTTATCATAAACTTACTGATAAAGCTGGAAATGTGGCTGGGTGTAGAATGATCATGTAGCACACACAAGGCTGTGGGCTCATTCCCTGGCAGAAAAAGAATAAATAAAAATAAATTGAAATAAATGTGCTAATATAAAAGATAGGCAGCAATTCTCTACAAACAATGGAGCATGCAGTGCTCTTCATTAGAAATTCTGCACGGCTGATTGATTCTTAATGCTTTCATTTATTTTTGCCCAACTCTGGTGTCTGAGTTAAGCTATGTCTTCATTTACCCATGATTTGACAGATAGGCCCACATCGTAGTCCACACAGCTTACCCAGTAGATTCACAGGCATAAACCCTGACCTGCAATCCACTGGTGATGAGCTGGCCTTTTCACACACTACAGATCTCAGATGGAAGACACTCGCACCTCCAGCTCCGTGAGGGTTGGGTTCCACTCGTTTGACCACGGTACAAGTCGCTTTGCTGATTTGGGGTAACAGTTTCAAACACTGGAGACTACTCCCCCAGTTTCCTGTGGCTTTCACATTATAGAGTTTATCAATTCAGAGCAATTTAAGTTTCATCTATTTTATTAGTAAATTCCTCCTACCTTCCCCGTTCCCCAAGGCTCAGGGATCATTGTGGAAGGGGTGGAATGATGGCAAGAGACTGAGGTGTTTGTTTTCTGGACACAGCAGGACGTGTACGCTTGTGAACTGAGACAGCATTCACAAGATTTGGGAATGCTGGAGCCAGACAAAACCAGCGTGGGGGGGGGAGGCGGGCACCGAGTTCCAACCCCAACCGCGGAGCTGTGTTTGGTGAATGATAGCAGCCGGGAGAGGGGTCAGGGTTTTTTGCTTTGTCTAGCTTTTTGAAGGGAGAGGCCTAGGGTGGGTTGACCACCCTTCCGCAAAGACTACAAACCGGAGAGTATGGGGGCGGCATGAATTTGACTTGTTTAAAAAACAGGGCAGGCACAGTTTTGTGGGTTGGGAAGGGGAATGAATCTGGGAGGAGGGAGGAAGGAGGGAATATGATCGAAATATATTTTACACACAATCCTCGGTGAAGTGGTAAAATGAGAAGAGAAAGAGCTGAAACAAACAGAATCCAAGTCTTTATCCATTTTTTAAAAGTCTAGTGACCAAAACAATAAACCAAGCCCTTGTTTGTAGCATTTCCCAATTCCTACAGTGTAAATCCCCCCCGGCATGGCCAATTTTAAGCTGCCCCTGGCATGGCCACACACGGAGCTGGGAAGACTCATGACAACACCTTGAACTTGTCCCTGGTGGCTAGACGTAATCAATAAATAATTGCTATGCACTGCCTTTGTTTTAATCTGCATTATTTACATTATTTAGCTATAAGGTCCCAGAATTTAAAGTGTGAATGGCATAGGAATTGGATCAATTATACAGAATTTAATTGCATGGATATGGGCTGGAGAGATGGCTCTGCAGTTCCGAGCACTTGTTCTTCTTCCAGAGAGCCCAGCATCCACAAGGAAGCTCCTTACTCCAGTTCCAAGGGATGTGATGCCCTCTTCTGGCCTCTGGGGGCACTGCGCTCACTTGGTGCATGTACGTACACGCTGGCAAAACACTAGTTCCCAAAAAAGGACCTACAATATGCAGAACAAGTAGTTAACATAAATAGTTTTAACCATGGTGATATAAACACAGTAAACAAAGTAAGACAAGAGAGGGAAGAGGGAAGGGGAGCAGCTACGCTGAACTCTTTGCTCTTCATAGAACAAATATCTTAACTGGGTATAAGAATGAATGCAACTACTAATTTCACGGAGAAAATTACTGGAAAGCCAAATAAATTAACTAACAAAATCAGAAAGTCAGTTATGAGAAAAGTGAAGTAAAATATTATAGAGCACTCAGGAGCCAGGGGAAGAGAGAAGGCTGTGCAAACCCGATGGTTTTTAGGTTCATTTTTCCTTGCCTCTTCTCTCTTCCCCTCCTTTCCCCTCTCTTCCCATTCCTTCTTTTCTGGGTTGAAGATCTGCCCCACGGCCTTGCACATATGAAGAACCTGGTCTCCCACTAAGCCAGTTCTCTCGCTCCAAGCCGGTTTCCTTAGCTTTTATATTAAGGCATTGCTTGACATGAATAAACCCTAGAGGAGGATTGACCCTATCCTACAGCCATATTGATGAATATCTTGCATATCACCATAGAACCTTCATCTGGCGATGGATGGAGATAGAGATAGAGACCCACATTGGAGCACTGGACTGGGCTCCCAAGGTCCAAATGAGGAGCAGAAGGAGGGAGAACATGAGCAAGGAAGTCAGGACTGCAAGGGGTGCACCCACCCGCTGAGACGTTGGGGCTGATCTAATGGAAACTCACCAAGGCCAGCTGGACTGGGACTGATGGAGCATGTGATCAAACCGGACTTTGTGAATGTGGCGGACAATGAGTGCTGACTGAGAAGCCAAGGACAATGGCACTGGGTTTTGATCCTACTGCATGTACTGGCTTTGTGGGAGCCTAGTCTGCATGCTCACCTTCCTAGACCCGGATGGAGGGGGGAGGACCTTGGACTTCCCACAGGGCAGGGCACCCTGACTTCTCTTTGGACTGGAGAGGGAGGGGGAGGAAGTCAGAGGAGGTGGAAATTTTTAATAATAATAATAAACAACTTTTACTTCCTTCATCCTGGATCCTGTCTGCTTTGCACTAATCCCATGCACAGAGTCTTTTGCTTTGCCCACATGTACTGTTGTTCTGAATGACCTAAAGTAATTAATCTGTCTCTTGGCCCTGCCTTCCCCCTGCCAGTCAGGAGGGACTGGATTGGCTTCAACAGCTACCGTCAGCATCACAGATACACACGGTGTGCTGAACACTGCCGTTGGCAATACGCTTTGTTCTTATTTTTATCTCTGCTACTCCAGATTTAGACTGTGAAGCTGATGTTTGGGGTCCTGCAGTGTGGTGGCTTAGCCAGCCAGGCAGCTTCCTCTTCTCTGCAGCGAAGGGTTGAAAGGGATCAACTAGTGTTGGCCAGCATATTGTGGCCCACTACCTCACACTCCCTCCGAACAAGACACCCATTGGAGATAGCTGACATCACGTCAGTCAAGTCAGTCTAGGCACGCTGGATACACAAAGACAGGTCTCACACTGTGAATGCTGCATCCATATAAAGGAGAACGAGATGACCTGAATGGAGCAGAGGATCTGGCCGGGAAATTCAGAAGGAGGGCGTGGAACAAAGGACCTGGACCAAGGAGGTGGTTCCCTCTTGGTGGGCCCTTGAAGGCTCCGAAAATGCCCTCTACAGAAAGTCTCTGATGTGCTCCGAAGTAGGTGCCCATGACATGTGGTCCAGGGCAGCTGCTAGTTTACAATATTTGATTTCACAGACACAAAGTCTGTATGGACCAGTGATGAGTTCCTCCATTTCAGATGAGGAAACAGCCTCAGTGTGGTTAAGTGTGCAGGCCTTGGTGAGAGTATGCACCCTAACCGCCCCCGCCCCCCGAAGCTGGGGTGTGGGCCAGCTCCTGTCCCTCCTGCTCCAGGCCTCCTGTGGCCCTCTTCAGAACAGGTGCAGGACATCCGGAAGGAGCTGATGGTGCTGAGCTTGGGGCAAGCTTTTTGGCGGTAGGCTTGTTGGGGAGCTACGCGGTTGGCACGAGAGACGGGCCCTGGAGCAGGTCCCACTTAAGGTGTCGCAGCTTCCCTTCCTAGCAATTGCCCCTGGACAGAGGGGTTGTGCCCAGCAGAAGCCCCAAGCTGAATTCTGTCCCTGCAAACAGAGGTTGTCCCTGAGGCAGGGGATAGGCAAGCCCCTTCCTTTGGCCATTTCATCGGCCTTCACATAGTCTCGAGGGAGACTCCTTGTCAGAGAGGCTTCCAACCTCGACCAAGCTCACATCCAAGACCGGAAATACACTTGGTCTTTCTGCTCTATCACCCACAACACACTGCTCCCAGGGGGGGCTGCTTACTGCACAGAGTACGGTGTCCCTATTAACTCCTGCCTCCCAGAGCCGCTGATTGTGACCGTTGGTTCCCTCCGCTTTTCTCCAAAGCCAAGCTACTCAGAATGTCTGATTCGTCTCTTTCAACTGTCAGCGAGGCAGGTCACTGGAGCGTTGAGTGACAAGAAGGTCTGCGATGAGGACTCTGGCATCTGGTCCCCAAGGGGTCCCTGATGAGAAATACTCCGGCCGCCCACCCTCTCCCTCCCCCAGGTTTCTTGGAGCTTGCAGTTGGGTGTATGGTCTGTGTGCTGCAGCTGGGTGTCCCTGGCCTCAGGGGCCGGCTCACAGGGTGGAGCTGAACTACACAGCTCTCAACCTCTATCCCTTGCCTCTGTGATTTTGAGAAGTTGCCTCTGAAGCTGAGAGGTAGTCATATTTTTGCCACTTCAGAAAGTTTCATGGAAACAAAGGCTACCGGGCTGGAGAGATGGCTGGGCAGTTAAGAGCACTGAACTACTGCTCTTCCGGAGGATGCAGGTTCAGTTCCCAGCACCCACATGGCAGCTCACACCTGTCTGTAACTCCATGATCTGACGTTCTCACACAGACATACATGCACGCAAAACACCAATGCACATAAAATAAAAAATAAATGATTAAAAATGTTAAAAAAACCCAAAATCACTACCATTTTACCCACTTGGGAATTTTGCTTGACATGAGTGTTTTTGTACATTAAAAAATTAATTGCAATGTCTGTGAGATTCATTCATTTTTCAGTGTGGCTCAATCATTGCAATCTTTTTATTGCTAAGCTGACATATTGAATGAATTTACCATTATCTGTTTACCCATTACCAATAGGATGGACATTTGGGTTGCTTCTGTTTTTCAGCCAAAATGATGAATCTATTATGAATGTTCATGCATTATCATCTTGAGAGTGGAGTCATTCGGTACTTGTGTAAAAGTCAGAGACTTATAAATTATTTTTTTTATTCTTTGAGAATGACATGTATATATTCAATGGAATATGATCATATCTTCTGTATATTTACCTCATGAGGAGCTGCTGATGTATTTACAAAAGCTATGATGTCCACATAGTCTTACCAGCAATGCAGAAAGCAGGAGAGGCCCGTATAGCTCAATGCAGTTTTATTTTACATTTCTCTGCTAAGTAACAGTAGTGAGAACTTTTCCATGCCCTTTCCAGTCTTTTCTGAATCTGGATGCAAAGTACATATTCATGATTTTTGCTTATTTTTTTAATGTTCACAAAACTAGTGTGTGTGTGTGTGTGTGTGTGTGTGTGTGTGTGTGTGTGTATACAAGTGATGTGTAGATATACAACCGATGGTCAGAGACAACTTTTGGGATTCAGTTGTCTCTTTCCGCTGTGGGTTTTGGAAATGAACTCAGGCTGTTGGGCTTGCAGGGCAAGCACTTCTACCCACAGAGCCATCTTGCTGGCCCAAGTAGTTTAGCTTTTGATTATCAGTTTGCTGAGTGATAAACTCTTCCTCCTTCTCCTCCTGCTCCTCTTTTTTCTTCTCTTTCTCTTCTTCCTTTTTCTCTTCCTCCTCTTCCTTCTTCTTTTCCTTCTCTTCCTTCTTCTGCTCCTCTCCCCACTTTTTACTCCTCTGGGTTGGAATCCAGAGCTCTGTGCATGCTAGGCCAGCTCTCTGCCTCTGGCCTACCACCCGACTCCAGTTCTGTATGTCAGTGGAAAGGTTTAGAGCTCAGAATAAAGTCATGAAGGTCGGTTGATATCTGACAAAGGTGCCTTAATTTATTTTCTTTATGGCTCTCCATGCTGTTGAAAGAGGTTTAGCTCCCTATATGGCCCCTACCATGGGTCATTTCCTGGTATGGGAAGTCCTTCTGTCTGTGTGTTGCTTTTATTGGTTAATGAATAAAGAAACTGCCTTGGCCTGTTGATAGGGCAGAACTTAGGTAGGCGGAGAAAAGTAAATGGCATGCTGGGAGAAAGGAGGCAGAGTCACTGAGGGGACGCCATGGAGCTGCCAGAGACAGATCCCGGTTGGAACATTAACAGGTAAACCACAGCCACGTGGCCATACACAGATTAATAGAAATGGTTTAAATTAATGTAAGAGTTAGCCAATAAGAAGCTAGAGCTAATGGACCAGTCAGTGTTTTAATTAATACAGTTTATGTGTGATTATTTCAGAGCTAAGCTAGCCAGGTGGCTGGAACGAACAAGCGGGCCCTCCTCCTACAATTTCCCTGTGAAGCCAGCTCTCCTCTATATCCCACTGTGGATATCCCAGATTTCCTGATACTCCTTTGGTAGGACCCTGTCTTAGTTGGGTTTTGATTATGATGATAAAACACCATGACCAAAAGCAACTTGGGGGAAGGAATGGCTTATTTAGCTTACAGCCTGTCCTCAGGGCCAGCCAAGGCAAGAACTCAAGGCAGGACTCTGGACGCAGGAGCTGAAGCAGAGACCACGAAGGAGTGCTGCTTCCTGGCTTGCCCACCTGCTTCTTTATACACCTAATAGGCAGGGGATGACACCACCCGCAGTGGGCTGGGCTCTTCCATTTCAATCAGCCATCAAGGAAATGCCTAATAGCCATGCCACGGGGCCAGCCAGATGGGGCCATTTTCTCAGCTGAGATTCCCCTCTTCTCAGATGACTGTCTCTAGCTTGTGTCAAATTGACAAAAACCTAAACCACACAGACGCCATTTCTAGGAATGTCTCATGAGCCACAAGGCTTTATACAGGCATTTAAGAGTTAACATAAAGCTTTTGTTTTCTTCTCCCACTTCCCCCAAAGAAAACCTGAGGTGTGTGTCGCTGTGCATGGTGCTTCAGTCCCAGGGGTGGGAGCGATGTCCATGAGCTTGGCAAAGGCAGGGGATGTGAACCCTGCATAGTGCCAGGCCCAGGGGGGCAGTTAAAGAGGACAGGGAGTCTCTGGAGAGAGAACACTTGAGGCTTTTGTGGCCCCTTCCAGTGAAACAACACCCACAAATGTGGGGAACAGAGCAGAGTACAGACCCTGACTCCAACACGTTAACAAAACACAACAACGAGACAGAAACATATGCTAAGGCAAACCCAGGAGAAAGTGCAGTGTTCTTACACACTTGGCAGCCGTCAGCAGGGCAGCAACTTTAGATCTCATTTCCCAGTCTTTCCATTATTACATAATGTGTAGAATTAACCTGTTTTAACATGACAAAATAAGTCAGCTGAGGCTGCAGGTGGGCTCTGCTGCACCAGTTTCTACATGGGTTCTGAGGATCCTAGCTCGAGTGCTTATGCTTGTACACCAAGCACCCCACTGCACTGTGTCCCCAGCGCCCCAGCACGGAGGCTCCCTTCCCAGGCTCAGAGCACTATGTTAGTGCAGAGCGCTCGCCCCCAAAGCCTATGGACACTGGAGAACTGAGCAGGTCATGAGATGATCAAGTATCTGCGTCTGAAAATACTCCTATCACAATGTACCCAGGCCTGCGTTGTCCCCCTCATGACTGATGGGAGCTCCACTTCCTGTCGCCGCCTAGAATCATGGGAAAGGACTGGAACACACATCCCCAGCTTGGGACAAGATTTAAGCCTTAATCTGCTACAAGGCTTCTGTTGAACACACAGTGATTTTGCATCATTGTAAAACAGCACAGTTGTAGGCTGGAGCATAAAGTTGAGAACCATCTCCAAATAATCTATAAGTGACATAAACTCTAAAGTGCATGATGCAATTTTTTCCTTTAAATACTCATACTGGTTTAGAGAAATCAGGGCGAGAGCAAAATCCCCTCATGTGTTGATACCAGCACTGCTCTGGTTGCTGCCCTTGATAGAGACATTCTCCTTTAGCTTTGAGAAGGTTCTTGGAATTCTTACTGCAAGCCCTCTGGACATGAGTGGCCCCAGCTCTCATTTATCTGAAATAACTATTTTATGCTCAGTCTTCTTCGCTGGCTGTAGAAATATATAAATGGGCTAACATTTTCTTGCTATTTTTCTTAAAGGAGGTTAAAGATATCTTTCCACCGTCTATCTAAGTTTTTAATTATCCTACATTTTAAGACATTTATTTTTCAGAATTTCATATGCACATGCGATGTGCCTCCATTGTCTCCATCCTCTCCAGCTTCTCCATCCCCTCCATCGTCTCCATCTCCTCCAGCTTCTCCATCCCCTCCAGCTTCTCCTGGAGTCCACATTTTCTTCCCATGTTCATGCCATTTCTCCTTTTCTTTTGTCTTTCTGTCTCAGTTTTAATCCCTGAGATTGGTAAGTGCAGCCCATATACTCCTAGCTTTGGGGTCATCCGCCAGAGCATAGCTAACCTACCAGGGACCTTCCCTCCGGGGAAAGCCAACTCTCACTTCCTGTAGCAGCCACTGTCAACTGTCTATAGCTCAGGGAACCTCATTGGAGAG
This sequence comes from Microtus ochrogaster, assembly GCF_000317375.1. Lineage (NCBI taxonomy): Eukaryota > Metazoa > Chordata > Mammalia > Rodentia > Cricetidae > Microtus > Microtus ochrogaster. Next base: position 59,433,744 of record NC_022013.1, read on the forward strand.
GGGTAGAGAGATCATAAGAGTCAGAGGTCATGGAGAACAGGGGTCAAACAGTGCCTTTGGGCACGACAGGACTCTGTACTCATTAGCTCCCAGAAGCTGTGACTGCCTGCGTAAGACTTGCCCAAGATCAAGCCAGTCAACAGTCCGACACAGATGGGGAGGCCCACATGAGCCTCCATTGTCTTCTGACTTCTGTTGTTTCTGTTATAACATCAGCTTCAGGTGGATCAAGTTGTTCCCTGGAGCCTTTCTTTTTTGTCACTTTTGGTGACGTTTTTGACTTTCAGGACTTTGACCATGAAGAGCCCAAGTGTGTTTTCCTTCCATGTGTCCACTTCTGGAAGGAGTCACTCTGCTCCCTAGTGGGCAGCTTCTGCATTGGGCCTGAGTTATTTGCTGAGCACAGCTGTGAACCACTGCATAACCATTTTCCCCCCAGGAAAAGGTGGGGTTATCAGAGCTCGTGTATTCTAAGCACATGAAGCAGCAACATCAAAATTAGAGACACTGCTTAGCCTCTGTGAGTGTTCCGGCTCTGCCCTTCCTCCGCTATCCCACATCGTCCTGTGGGTCACCTGGGCAAACATCAACCAAAAGAATGAAGACACTGTCAGGAAAATGTGCACTTTCTCCTGGTGTGGTTCGGAACCTCACACTCCTGCCCCTACCAGCCCTTGGCTTTACCTCTCCTTCTCCCTGAGTGCCTGGCTTAGGGGTGTTTCTGACTTTTTCTAAGCCTCTGCTTCAACCCAGTCTTTCCCTTCCAGTGGAAACTCCAAGAGCTCTGCTGGGGTCTTAGAAAACCATTCTCCCACACTGGTATTCCACATGTCTGCTCCCATACTGTAACCGTTTGGAGAAAGGAAACTATTCAACTTCAGTTCCTAGGGATTTGAAATTGAGTCTCAGGCAGGTGAGGGTTAGGACTGGGAGCCACGTGGACCTAAGCCTGCCGGACACAGATAGGATCCAGATGTGGCCAGTCAGCTCTCCTTTCCCCTTTGGTCTTTGGTCCCACCTGGCGCTGCTTGACTACTGAACACACAGTCCCACAGGACCTTTTTGTGAAACTCAAGTTGCTCTGCCAGTCATTGGCGAAGCAGCTTTGTCATTGGCTGGGCGAGCAGGGCAGGCATCTGCAGACTTTCCACTTCTGCTTTCTCCAGGAAATGAAGAGAAACTAACTCAGTCCAAGTGATTCATAATGAAACACTGTTGATGGCTGCCGTGTGAGGCCAGGTCTTCCCTTCCCCTGAGCTGAGCCATTGGAGGCTGGGGATGGAAGGACCCACACCATGTGACGTCAGCAGACTTTGAATGCCACCCATCCAGGTACGACTTCCTGCTCTTGGACAAGATAGGCCAGCCTGTTGGGGGCTGTGTGTTGTGGTGGGTACCTCACTGCCTCCTGCAAAGCCAACTGTGGGGCACATGGGTGACCACGGGTACCTAGTCTGAGTTTGGGGTGGTAGAGAGGAGAGCTAAGTGGCAGGAAGTGGGCGGTGAGGGCAGCTGTTGTGATTAGCGCTACTCAGTGACTGTGTCCCTGGTTTTGTCACTTGTGGGCTTTGCCAAGCTGACCAGGCAGCGGCTCATTCTTATGCTCTGGGCACAGGTTAAGTCTCCTCTTTGGGCTCTTCTGGGGGAGTGGGCGTCTGCCACAGCTGGGGAAAACTAGGTCTGGCCTATGTGCTGGGTGTCAAGGCGTAGAGAGGGGCACTGCCTGCGACACTCCCCCTCTTTGCCCCTGTGACCATCCACGCTGGCCTTCTGGACAGCTGGGCAGACCCGGTCCTGTCCTTATCTGGCCCCACCCTCGCCTGCCCCAGGATCTGGTAAGTAGAAGTCCCTTTAGGCCTCATTTCCTCACCTGAATTGTCACACCCAACCTTTGAATGTCAACTTTTTTGCAGAAACAGGAACAGTTCTCTGATTGAGGACTGATTCTCCTTCTTCAAAATCCAGCCTTCTGAAACCTTTGTCCCAGTCTCTCTGAAGTGATAACTAAGGCATTGCGTACCACCTTTCCAGGGAATATTTGCATGTCAGTATAATTGTCTATGTGTCTCCACCCATTTAATTGTTCAGTGAACACTCAAAGCTGGCAAAGGGACAATTCACAGACAGAGGCCTGTGGTACTCTGTGCAGTGATGTGAAGTAGGTTGGAGGGGAGTGTGCAGGGAGGACAGGCAGGGCTCTCATCTGCCGAAAGGAGACTGGAGGAGCCTGGACCTGCACTGTGGTTTCTGAGAATTGCTCTTAGAAGCCTTTGGACCCAGCTTGGGGTGAGGTGCAGGGCTCAAGTGTGGTAAGATTTTCCTGTCTGTACATCCTGGATGTCTGGTACGAACTTCTATGGGCCTGGAAGAATTTTCTTTCTTTCTTTCTTTTTTTTTTAAATATTTTATTATTTTGTGCAGACGGTGTGCATGTCTGTGCGGCACCTGCATGCAGTACACACAGAAGAAAGTGTTAGACCTCTTGGGACCCGAGCTACAGATGGTTGTGTGCTACCATGCCAGTGCTAGAAACCGGATCCCAGTCCTCTAGAGGAGCAGCCAGTGCTTCTGACAGCTGAGCCATTCCCCACCCCCAGGAGCATTTTCAACATTGAGTAGGTGGAGGGACAGCTTAGACAAAGTCTAGAGGCCAGAGGGTTAAGAATACCTGACCCCATGTGCTGACCTCTGAGTTCTGTATTTAAAGGCCACCACTTCTTTGAGGCCCTTTGTGCATTCATCCTTTTCCTGGGCGTGACTGTCCCACTGTTCCCTGGCTTTTATGTCTGGTTTCCCACAATCTCTGTATTGTTTAATAATGTGTGGTGTTGGAATGAGAACGGCACCCATGGGCTCATAGATTTCAATACTTGGTCCCAGTTGGTGGAACGGTTTGGGAAGGGTTAGGAGGTGTGACCTTGTTGGAGGAGGTGAGTCACTGGGGGGGTGGGTTTTGAGGTTTCGAACGTCTCACCCTGTTTCTGGTGTGTGTGTGTCTCTCTCTGCCTCCTGGTTGCATCTTAAGATGCATCCTAAGCTCTCCACTATTCCTGTCACCATTCCTTTGCTCTGCCATCATGGACTCTAACCCTCTGGAACTGGAACCCCCAAATTAGCTGCTTTCTTTTATGAGTCTCCATGGTCATGGTGTTTTATCAGAGCAGCAGAAAAGGAACAAAGACAGTATGTGGTTTTGCTTTAAACATTCTTGAACGTCATTAGCCTGAAGTGTATATATACGTATATATATATATATATATATATATATATTGTGTGTGTGTGTGCACGTGTGTGCAGGTGTACTTCTCTGAGCATGTACATATGATGGGAAGACTTTGACATCATGTGTCTTTCTCTATTGCTCTCCATCTCAATCATTAAGACAAGGTCTCTGAACCTTAGAGATGCCCCTTTGAGTAGACTGGTTGACCAGCAAGCCCAGGAGATCTGCCTATCTCTGTCTCCCATATTCAGGGCTACAGATCTCTACTGCTGTGCTAGACTTTATGTGGGAGCTAGGAAATTGAACTCGGGTCAACACGTTTACACAGCAAGCACTTCTACCCTCTGAACCTTCCATCTCTCCAGCCTGAGTTAAATATTTTGAAGACTTACTTGTCTCAAAGCTGTTTTTGAAATTTGTTTGTATTACTGCATATCCCTTTAATTTGTTAATATCTAATTCTGTGTAGCATTCTATCCCAAGAACTTTGTTCTTTGAGATTCTGCTCACAGGAACGTGACCTATTTCTGTTTTTTTTTTAACTGTTACAAGCAAAATATACTAGGTTATATGTAAGAATTGCTCTAACTTGTAGATTCTAGAAATGTAATGGGCCACAGGTAAACTTACCTTCAATCTTGGTGTGTACTCTGAAGATCATTTCCACAGCCCCCCTCACATGTAGATCTGTAGATGTTCAAGACCTTTCTGAAAATTGGTACAGGATTTGCATGTTACCTCCCCATATTACCCTCCTCCTGCCCCATGTAAGGCTGAATCCATAGGCGTGGAGCCTGCAGATGCACAGTGTGAACCATTTCACCTCCCCACCAGCAATGCAGCAGAGCTGCTCTGGTCCACATTCCCGCCAACACTTGACAGTAGCAATATTTCTACAAAGTACTTTAGCCTTTTGTTTTTCAGCCTTCTATCCAGTTGGAAATTAGTTTTCCCCTACTCAGTGTGAAGTAGGAGGTAAAATGGGTTTTTTTGGTTGTTCTTGTTCTTCAACTTTATCTTCTGAGATTTTTGTATGCGAATGCCATGTTTATATCATTCCCACCTTCCCATCAAACCGCTTCTGTGTCTCCCTTCCCCAAATCTATGGCCTCTTTATTATTGCTACATATACATACATGTATATATGTGTATAAATATGCACATATGTATATATAACCTGGTTAGTTCATTTAATGCTGCTCATATGTGCATGTGTCCTGGACTGAGACTTGGGATTTGACATCCTAGGAGTGAACTCATCCATGGGGAAACTGTTCTCTCTCTTAGAGCCTTTGACTGTTGCAGCTCCTCTTGTAGGGTTGGAACCCTGTGGAGTTTTCTCCGTCTATATTGGCATGTCAGCTGGTGTTGCCATTTTGCTGGTCTTGTCCAGGTAACTGCATTGCTGAAATTCATGTGCATGTTTCCCCTGTCATGCCTGGGAGACATATTTAGCACAGGCATCCTGGCCTCTGCCTATTACAATCTTCCCACCCCCTTCCATGATGTTAACTGAGCCTTCAGTGTAGGGATTGGATTATTGAGGCATGCATTGGTTTGGGGCATCCACAGTCCCTTATTCTCTGCACTGTGAGCAGGGGTGGCTTTCTGTAATGCTCTCTGCTGCAAAAAGGAACTCCCTTGATGAGGGGTGAGAGCTGCTCATATCTGTGCATGTACAAAGAAGTATTTAGGATGCAGTTAGAAGTCTTGTTGGTTTAAGAAAACGACAGTAATCTAGCTGGTTTTTATCTTTATTTAAAATTCTAGATGCGCCTCTACTCAGTGTCACAGTGTTGTGTCTGCGCCCTTTTCTCCTTTTCGTGGCATGTTAAGGATGCTTTCTTTCAAGTCCATCATGACATTCCCCATATCCACATCCTGAGATATTCCCATTTTCCCACGATTTTCTTTTTTGCCCCAGATTCTCTCACGCCTACTTTCAGATCATTTATGCACGAACATGGGTTTTCTCACACAGATGGTCAGGGGTCTCAGCTGCATTTATTATGAAGGCCACCACTATGTAACAGCCCTGCAGTAAGTTAGGTCACCATCCACACTTGGCTCTGTTTATGCCAACACCAAGCAATATTGTTTACTGGGCTTTATTATGAATCTTCATGTCTGGAAAGAATCTTGCTATTTTCTTCCTTCTTTTTCAGTACTTTGCTCTTGCATGTAGATTTCAGAATCAACTTATTGAGCTCAACAGAAAAGCAATGCTCATGTTTGAATGAAAACAGAATTCAGGGAGACATCTTGTCTTTATGAAGATAACTCATCCAGTTCATGAACATGGTTTTTCTCCCTATTTAAGAAGGTATTTGAAAATATTCCAGTAAAATTTGATGCTTTATCTCTTAAAAGCAGCATACATTTTGTTCAGATTGATTCCTGAGTGGTTTTTATTTTATATCATTTTAAGGTTTGTTGAACAAGAAGTTTTGTATTGTTGTTGATGAGGCTTTGTTATGATGGGGTTGTTTGGGTTCTTGTGGGAAACAAAAGAAAGAGCAAGAGAGGAGCTTAGGCCTACCTCGACTTGATATGCCCTGCTTTGTTGATACCCATGGGAGACCTGCCCATCTGAACAGAAACAAAGAGGAATAGATGGTGTGTGTTGGGGATGGGAGGAGAGGAGGCAGGGGAAACTGTGGTCAGGATGTAAAATAAATGAAAAAAATTAATTAAAAAGAAGAAGAAGAAAATATGAGTAAGGCTTTGGAGCTTGTGCCATCGTGGAGGCTGGGGTGGTAGTGGCTTGCCACAAAGAGATAGGGCCAGAGATAGTGGAGGTTGGTGAGTTTTGAGAGTGGGGTTTGAACACATTCTAGAAAAGGCAAATGGATGAAAAGCCCAGAATGTTAGGACTCCTGGGTTGCTATGCACAGAGCTGGGCCAAGGGCATAGATACAGATTTGGGAGGTGGTGATTCAGGGACATGAAGATGGAGATAGACAGGGACCTGCAAACCAAGTGTTGGTACCACCCCTCTCCCAGACCTAGTTTGTATTAAGTGAACAAGGCAGTTTGGCCAACTGTGGAGTGAAGAAGAAGATGCTACCAGGTTCACTCTACATCATGGTGGGGCCATCTCTCGTTGCACTTACAATGAGGCCTTTGCATTTGTTATCTTCCTGCAACTGTTTTGAACCACAGATGTCCAGACAGAATGATGTTTCCAGACAATATTCCTAAGCCTTTGAAACTTGGGCAGTCCAAATTGAGATGTACTGTAAATTTGAAAAGCATACCAAAGTTCAAGGATATTATGAATAAATATTAAAATCTGAAGTGTTTCGCTAACCTTAAAAATATTGGTAACTAATAAAATGGAACTATTTTGCACATGAGACCCCTAGAACCAAGAATCTGCAAGGTCCTAGTAGCCACCGCTCACACCAAAATCCAAGGACGTTTAAGTCATTGACATAAAATGCCATAATATTTGCATACAACCTATTCACACCTCCCTTATAGTTTAAATGATTTAAAAATGCTTAACTTATCTAATGCAATGCAAATGAGATTAAACAGTTGTACTGTATTGATAGGGATCGATGACAAGGAAGTCTATACGTGCCTATTTGCAGATGCAAATTTTCCCGTAATATTTTGTGTTTCAAGTGTAGAACCTGAAGATGTAGGGAGCCTACTGGGAAACATATTTTCAAATGGATTTAATCTATTTACTTTTAGTTTTCTTTTATGGCTATATACATAGCTTGAGCTCATGGCGGGCTTATGTTTGCATTGATGTTTGTATTGCATAGTGTCCGTCAGAGGCAGGGGAAATCTTGTTCTGTGATTTCCATGAGGAACATGATTCAAGAAGGATGAGAAGCCAGAGAAGTGAAGGGCTGCTAGCCCACCTAGTTCTAAGAAGGGCGTATTGATGCTAAGGAGAATGGAGTAGAGCCCACAGTGATCAGGCGGAGTTCATCTACACCCCAGGGTGAGACTAGTGTCACCCCATTCTTCAGAGGCTCGCAGACTGTGAGTGAGCTGGGATTGATCCCTAGTCATACCATGCCCTAGGCATTGGACAGCACAACCACTAAGGCATCAAAGGACTAGGACTCCAGATGACCGTCACCGTCTGGCAGAACTGTGACGCTTCTCTTCACTTTAGCCAAATGATTAACTAAACCATCCCTTAAGAATTCACAGTCTCACACGATGCGAAGGAAGCAAAGTCACTGTGGCAAGCGTCCTCTGCCAGCAGCCCTTATCAAAGTGGTGGTGACTGACACTGGGCCATGGTGGAGGCTACTCAGGTCAAGAAAGAGGGCGATTCAGGCTGATAACGTAAGAAAAATGCCAACATACCATACGTTTATGATAGAATGTGGGCGGTTACATAATCCAGT
>NC_022013.1:59446339-59459962 GCF_000317375.1 Microtus ochrogaster
GACGTGTTTGATAATCTCCAAGGTGGTTTGGCCCTCGTTTTAAAGGGTTTCATGATCTCTGAGGATTGAGAAGTACTCATTCTTTTTTTTTTTTTAAAAAAAGATTTACTTATTTTTATTGTTTGTTCATTGGTGTTTTTTTTCTGCATGCTTGCCTGTGTGAAGGTGTCCGATCCCTTGGAACTGAAGTTATAAACAGTTTTGGGCTGGCATTTGGATGTTGGGCATTGAACCCAGGTATTCTGGAAGAGCAGTGAGTGCTCTTAACTGCTGATATCTCTCCAGCCCCGAGAGGTACTGAATTCTTAAAAGGTCAAGCATGTGAACTTCCAGACATGCTTTACAACTGAATCTTTTTTCCTATATTCTGAACAAGTTATATGAGCTATTGAATTAGCTAAACAGAATGGTTACGCAACCATCCAAGCTATCCAGGAAGGTCACAGATCTTCCTAATCTGAGCCAGTGACATCAGAGGCATAAAGGTGACAAACGAGGTGGGGGGAACTGAGTCTGGATACCTGTGTGACCTGCCCCTGCTTTCTGCGTCACACCTGCCCTACACCCTTCCAGTTGCACAGAAGCAGACATACCCCTCTCCCGTGCTGTCTTAGGTACTGTTCTGGTGCTGCAAAGAGACACCATGACCCAGGCAATGTATAAAAGAAAACATTTGGGGGCTGGAGAGATGGCTCAGTGGTTAAGAGGATTGCCTGCTCTTCCAAAGGTCCTGAGTTCAATTCCCAGCAACCACATGGTGGCTCACAACCATCTGTAATAAGGTCTGGTGCCCTCTTCTGGCCTTCAGGCATATACACAGACAGAACATTGTATACATAATAAATAAATATTTTTTTAAAAAGAAAACATTTGACTGGAGGCTTCCTTAAAGTTTTAGAGGGTGAGTGGTCCATGATGATCATGGAGGGGAGTGTGGCAGCAGGCAGGCAGGCGTGGCACTGAAGCAGTAGCTGAGAGTGCCAGGGAAAGACAGAGGGTAGACACACACACACACACACACACACACACACACACACACACACACGAGAGAGAGAGAGAGAGAGAGAGAGAGAGAGAGAGAGAGAGAGAGAGAACTGGGAATTGAGTGGGCTTTTGAGATCTCAAAGCCCACTTGCAGGGACATGCCTCCTCCACCATAGTTCATAATCCTTCCCAAACAGTTCCACCAACAGGGACACCCTTCAGACATGTAAACCTATGGGGGCCATTTGAATTCAAGCCACCCACACACCTTCAATTTCCCCGACACACCTCCATGTGGCTTACTTCTGTCCCTGATTCTGCAGAGCTTCTTCTGTCTCCCACTGTCTTACCAACTCCACATCATCTTTGATAGACAGCTCCTTCTCTGGGCTCCACAGAGTTGACTCTGTTCTCCTCCCAAGGCTACTTCAGTCTTTGTACCTGAGTATCACTTTCCCTGACTCTTGTTCCTGAGGCTGTGAGCAATTAGAGAATAGGCCTGGGTCCACAGAAGCCAGGAGAAACCAACAGAAGCTAGGAGAAACCAACAGAAGCCAGGAGAAGCCAGTGGAAGCCAGCAGAAGCCAGTGGAAGCCAGCAGAAGCCAGCAGAAGGTTGCTGTTAGAAATCCATCTTATTGTTTGCTGAGTTCACCCCAGAGAAGGTCAGCTAGGTCACCAGGGCCTGTCAGCTAGGCATTCTCAGCCCTGTCACGTGCATGACCCTCTCCAATCTCAGCTTTCTCTGCTCTGGTTTCTCTTGGGAAACAGAGCATGTCCTCAAATGCTTATGCTGCCTGGATTGCCCGTCCCTTTGCCTCAGCTGCTCACCCCAATCTCACAGTACCCATCATGGCTCTCAGAACAGCCTTTCCAGATGTCCAGGCCATCAACAGGTTGGGCCACAGGTCTCTCCATGTCCTCGGGTAGGTAACTTGTTGCTCTACATCTGTTCAGCGGTTTCCCTGACTTCTCTGACAGTGAGTGTTGAGGTTTAAGGTGTGGATTTAGATGATGGTTCTCTTTCTATGACCAATAATCCAGTACAGAGCCTGGAAAGTAGGGTTTAGTCCATTGACTTAGGCTGCAAGACAGGGGTCTGTACTAAATGTTCTGGTGCCTCTGGAGTGGGTGGGGTTCCTGCTCAGATCCCGGTTGACTGTGGTGTTATCTGGAGTCAACAGTGTTTGGTAAAAACTTTGCAAGTTTAGCCTGGGTGTCCAAGGAGGTCCCTGTCATATTCTTTTCATGGTTGACTACTGTGTCAAGCCAGCCTGGAGTGAAGGAATGGGAGGGTTTGCCCTTGATCCTGATGCTTGTTAGCAGTGTGGTTTTGGGTCTATCGCTTCCTCTCTGGAGTCTGGGATTCTCAGTCTTCCAAGGCCCATTCACACACATGGGAGTGATGACCCTCAGCTAGTAGATTTTCTGTGTTAGAAAACACGCATCTCTCTGCTGGAAGATGTCATCTATGTGTGACTAACCTTTCCTGAGTCTCAGTGAGGTTAAGTCACATGTCAGCTTCTATGGTGGAGGGGTGTATGACTGGAGCTGAACCTCTTGTCATTGAGCTGCTCGTGGCATTTGCCATAGCTTAGCTTTAGGGTCTCAGGCAGAGGAAGCACTCCTTGGCCATTTTTGCAATGTGGAAGTTGGTACACACACCAAGCAAGATACAAAAGTAGCTCCTTCTGCAGGGTATGAAGAGTTCCTGTGTTCAGTTGCTGTTGCAAAAACCACAGAGGTGTGTGTGCTAGCCTTGAGCGCTTTATGGCCTGGGATTAGAAAAAGGAAGTCCTCAGTGTTTAAAAGTTTCTGTGGACCCAACTGGTTCCTGGCAAGGGTGACCCACTTACTTAGTCTTTAGGGGAATTCCAGAGCTTCTGGATACAATCTGAGCTACTCCTCTCTTCTGGGACCTGTGAAGCAGACTGCAGGGCCCAGCTCTGCTGCTGTCTTCCTGAGGTACGTGTGTGGTGCTTGCCTTGGGTAGGAAGTGGGAATGCTTGTTCACGGCAGGGATGTGGGGAAGCACCAAGGGGTTTGATGGGGGCCATCTGAGAGGTCAAGTCCTGTGGTGGCCTGGTGCTTGCCCTGTTTCACCTGAGAAGCTGAGTATCCAGACTCCTTGTGAGCACCCTTGGGGATCCCCTTGCCTTGCTCCCCTTTCCTGCTCCTTGGTATGGCCATTTGTTTTACTACTCCTCATGTGTCCCCTGACAAAGGTTCATAGTTTTGGGGACTGTCCTCCCATTTCCCAGAGCTACCCACTTTCTTCAAGATAGTAAATCCTTACTTCCAGCCCTGGCTTGAACAGTCAGGGTCACTTGTACACGACATCCATCCAGACCAGCTCCTTGCTGGGAGAAACCTAAGATCTGACAGACCCAGTGGGCAGGTGAGGAGGGAGCGATGTAGGAGAGAAGTGGGGTCTTGGGTGGGACTGGGACAGTTTACCTTGCTTTTGGGCTGGACCCTAAGGACTAATCAAATATCACTGTGCAGAATGTAGGAGGCACTGTGTGGTGGTTATTGGTGTTTTTTTGAAGGCTGTGGGCAAGAGGAAGAAGTGTTTCTAGGACTGAACACACATTGGACTCAGGAGCTCATGTCTGGCCAACACAGCAGTGTCTGTCACAGACCAGGAGAGGTCTAGAGTAAACTCCTAGCTCAGCACGCGAGCCCAGCAGACAGTTCAGGCCCCAGATGCATATGCTGCGTTTGGCCCTGGACCACATCCTCCAGGAGTTCCTAGGCTCTCGTCCATTCTGCAATTCTCCTCATGTTCTCCAACCCAGCCCTTCCCTACTGTCTGATCTTGGTACCCAGGCTCAATTGTGTGCTCATTCTACTTTAGAGATGTCTGTTTGGCCCAGAGCTAGTCATTCATCAACCAATAACTGATTTCCTATAACCCCATTGATTTAATGCCTGCCACAAATGTGGCAAATGTTACTGACTTCTCAGACCATATGAGATTTCGTATCTCTCTGTGAAGGAGAGGGGTTTGTGACACACCTAGGGATTCGCTTTATGTCAAAACAACCCCCATGCGTCCTCATCTTTACAGAAAGGAAGGGAAGGGCATTCTGTAATTTAGGGAATTAAATCCAACTGCGCATGCAAAGCCCGTGTCACGGGCCCAGTGTGGAGAACTCACTAGATGAATGGGAAGGAAAGCAGACACACATGGACGGTCACTCTTCTACTCTGGAGCTCCTAGTTAGATAGAGATATCCCTAGCTCTGGGGAAGACCTGTGACACAGGCGACCAGCACCTATTCCAGGAGCGTAGAAACTGGAAACAGTCATAGGCAGACATGGAAGCAGAGAGGAGATTTTTATACTCTGTTTTATGGAATCGAGTTTTCGTCCCCAGGCTTCCCTTGACTTCACCCAGCCTACCCTTGAGGCTGTTTCCCGTGCTTTCTTGCTCTAGAGTCTACAGTCTAAGACTAGTTTCTCCCTAAAGCACCTTCTGGAATCTTCGTGTAAAAGGCTGATAAGTCACAGCACACAGCTAGAAAGGTCTGCCTGCCTGTAACTCAATAGAAATTCAGAAATGGCAGTAGGATTCCCCCTACCTCTGGTATATGTGTGTGTGTTAGTGTGGGTGTGCTCACACACGTGTGTACGTGAATGGAAGTCAGTGGTTGACCCTGGGTATCTTTCTTGACTATTCTCCACTGTATGTTTTGAGTTTGGATCTCTCATTGAAAGCTGAGTTCATTGGCTGGTGCTATCCTGGTCACCCAGCAAGGTCATTGGTTATACTAGGCTGGCCCCACAGTGAGCTCCAGCACTGGGGCTGCAAACGTGTGCTGTGGCTCTGGCCTTTGCATGGATGCTAGGATGGGCCCTAGGGTCCTTCTGCTTATGTGATAGGCACTTTACTGATGGAGCCATCTCCCTTGCCCTCAAATGTTTCCTTAGCAGCAAAGCATCAGCATCTCGGGAGTTTTCTTAGGTTCCAGTCTTCTCAAGATGGCAGTGTGGGGAGAAGAGGCAAGAAATGCAAATGCTTTGTTTTTAAAATCCTGCCTGAGCTCAATATTTCTAGCAGGTCAAGAAACAGTGTGCTTGCTGAACACACTTGATTGTTATATGTATATTCAGGTGTGTGTGCTCATATGCACACACACACGCATGCACGTGCATACACAAATACACTGGAATTAAACAAACAAACAAAATCTTTGAATTTCGTGTGTGTGGTGAATGCCTTGTGCTGGTCCTGTCCCCAGAGACCCCTCCAGTGGCCCTCACCCCATAATGGTTCCTTTTTTTCTCTAGGTAGGAACCAGTATTGGAACTTCCCTATGGTGCTTGCTTCCTGGTAAAGGGCCATTACAACTGTTTCTTCTTGATGGTCATTGCCCTGACCAACCTCACCTGCTCCACCCTGGTTTTCCTTCCCCTGACAAACAGAACTGAAGCAGACACAGGTAAGGGCCAGGAGGCTGAGGGCTGTGGCCCCAGCTCCATATCTGAGTCAGAAGCTAATTCCATGGATCCGTATTTGTTAGAAACTTCTGTTTCTCCGAAGTCTCGGTGTGTTTCCGAGGTGAATCACATGTTTCAGTTCAGCAAACCCTGCTCCTCCACCCAGAGGGGACAGGCTATGTCTGGTGCTTGTCAGACCCCCAAGTCCTGCATTCTTTGTTGTTTTGGTTGTAGCCTTGGCTGCCCTAGAGCATGCTCTGTAGACCAGGGTAGCCTTTAACTCACAGAGATCCTCCTACCTCTGCCTCCTGAGTGCTGGGAATAAAGGTGTGCACCACCACACCTGTCAGGCACACACATTCTTTTTTAAAATTACTTTATAAATAATACCAATCAAAATTCCCACTTCCTCCCCTCCTCCCACTTCCCTCTCACTCCTCCCACACCCTCCCCCCCCCAGTCCTAAGAGAGGGTAAGGCACCCTGCCCTGTGGGAAGTCCAAGGCCCTCCCCGCTACATCCAGGCTTAGGAAGGTATGCATCCAAAGAGAATAGGATCCCAAAAGGCCAGTACATGCGGTAGAGACAAATCCCAGTGCCATTATCATTGGCCTCTCAGTCTGCCTCAATTGTCAACCACATTCAGAGGGTCCAGTTTGATCCCATGCTTGTTCATTCCCAGTCCAGCTGGAGTTGGTGAGCTCCCATTAGCTCAGGCACACTGTCTCAGTGGGTGAACCTCTCGTGGTCCTGACTTTCTTGCTCATATTCTCCCTCCTACTGCTCTTCATCTGGACCTTGGGAGCTCAGTCCAGTGCTCCAATGTGGGTCTCTGTCTCTGTCTTCATCCTTCACTGGACAAAGGTTCTATGATGATATTCAAGATAGTCATCAGTCTGATTACGGGACAAGGCCAGTTCAGGCATCTTCTCTTCCACTGCCCAGGGTCCTAGCTGGGGTCATTCCCGTGGACTCCTGGGAACCCTTCCACAGCTAAGCCTCTTGCCAACCCCAGATTGGCTCCCTCAATTAAGATATCTCCTTCTCTGTTCCCATATCTGTCCTTCCTCCATCGCAACCATCCCACTCACCCAAGCTCTTCCTAACCCTCATTTTCTCCCCTCTCTCTCCTTCTCCCCTTCCCTTTACCTCCCGCTCCCATGCTCCCAACTTTTTCCTGGCAATCTTGTCTGCTTCCAATTTTTAGGAGAATCTATATATGTTTTTCTTTGGGTTCACCTTATTACTTAGCTTCTCTAGAATCATGAACTATAGGCTCAATGTTCTTTGTTTATGGCTAGAATCCACCAATGAGTGAGTACATACAATATTCATATTTTTGGGTCTGGGATATCTCACTCAGGATAGTGTTTTCTACTTCCATCCATTTGCATGCAAAATTTAAGATGCCATTGTTTTGTTTTGTTTTTTTTTCTGCTGAGTAGTGCTCTAATGTGTAGATGTGCCATACTTTCTTTATCCATTCTTCCATTAAGGGGCATCTAGGTTGTTTCCAAGTTCTGGCTATTACAAATAATGCTGCTATGAACATAGTTGAACAAATGCTTTTGTAGTATGATTGGGCATCTTTGGGGTATATTCCCACTAGTGGTATTGCTGGATCCTGAGGTAGGTTGACTCACAATTTTCTGAGAAACCACCACTCTGATTTCCAAAGTGGATGCACAAGTTTGCATTCCCACCAGCAATGGATGAGTGTTCCTCTTACTCCACATCCTCTACAGCAAAGGCTATCATTGGTGTTTTTAATTTTAGCCATTCTGACATGTATAAGATGGTATCTCAAAGTTGTTTTGATTTGCATTTCCCTGATAGGTAAGGAAGTTGAACGTGTTCTTAAGTGTCTTTTGTCCATTTGATATTTTTATGTTGAGAATTCTCTGTTTAGTTCAGTACCCCATTTTTTAATTGGTTCAGGCACACACATTCTTTTATAATCTGATGCCTTGTTTCTCCACTGCATATCCCCAATGTCGGGTTGTTGAAGGATCTGTGGGCCTCTTCCCATAGCCCGGCTCCTGGCCACCTGGCTAGCTTATGCCCCAAAATAACAACACACAAACTGTATTCTTTTAAACACTGCCTGGCCCATTAGCTCTGGCCTCTTCTTGGCTAACTCTTGCCTAACCCATATTTAGTAATCTGTATAGCACCATCTTACTGGGAAAGATTCAGTATGTCTGACTTGGTGGCTTGCTTCATTGCGTCTGCCCCAGAGAACAGAGCTAAGGTGTATGAGCTCACTTCCTCTTCCTCCCAGGATTCTGTTCTGCCTACTCCACCCACCTAGGGGATGGCCTATCAAAATGGGCCAAGGCAGTTTCTTTATTAGCCAATGACTTTCCTCCATCATTGGGTGCTGTGTGGGTCCTCAGATATAGCCTCTACTGAGCAGGCTGGCTGGTGTAGCCTGTGAGTGTGGTCACAGTGTGACTGATACATAGGATAGAGCCCATGCTTAGGACTATGTGTTGGGTGGACCATCTGGATATGGTCCAGCTTCATAGGGATAACAGTTTGACTGACAGAAAGTGTCTCTCTGTGTTTGGGGAAAGCATATGAAAATCTTAGGGTGATGTTCTAAAGAGAGAGAGAGTATGTGTGTGTTGTACAGTTTACATGGAGGCTGATTTCTTCATTGGCTCACGTATTCTTTCATGTACTTAGTCAATAACACTTTATTAAGTACCTTAGTGTTTAGACCCGACGCTCCTTAGACATGTGCCCTTGGGAGTAAGACCACAGAAAGTAGCTGAGTCCCTTGCAAGGAAACAAAAGGCAAGAACATACTGGAATCTGACTTCAGAATAGCAGCCTTGGAGGGACTCTGGAGTGGGCTGGACGAGTAACACCCTTAGCTCCTCACTTTGTAGCTACAGGGAGGTGTTTGCTTTGTGTCTGTTGTACTTGTAAAATCAGCAGGACTTGAGAACTAAATGGTATTGGGAGGATTGGAGACAAGGGGAGGTAATTAGGGTGAACGAGACCAAAGTGTCCCATGCACGTGTATAAAAATGTCAGTAAGAAATCCATTATTTCATAAAATAAATATATGTTAATAAAATAACTGGGACTATCCAAGACTTACAGTGTGCCCTTGTGCCCAGTGGTGGTAGAAGAAAGCTCACTGAAAACATGATCGAGAGCCTAGACAGTGTACTGACTTTTAGAGCTGGCTCTTTCCTCTTAGGAATGTAGGAAAACATTATGGCTCATCATTTAGATGGGAAGATTGTTTGTAATGGTGAGTAGCTGGCCTAGGTGTGTGGAATCATTAAATAAGTAATGGCCATCACTCTTCAGCTTCCATAGCCTTGACAACCTCCACAGCCAGCAGAGTGAGGATCCTTGGGAAGGCAGTTCAATTCAAAAGGATTCATTTGGTCTAAACTCCTGAAGTCTGACCCTCAGGAGTTTATTTTAGGCATATTTAAGCACAGCGCAATTTGGCGAAAACTATTCTGGTGACGATAACAGCTATTCTGTTGGTAACTCAATCCACGAAAAAGCATACATAAATCCCGAGGAGCAAAATAAGCTAAATGCAGATCTACATCGAAATTTTTTGTAAAGCCCACGAAGATAGGTCTTGTCTGTTTGTTTTTTAAAAAATAATTTATTTGACTTTATTTTATGTGAATTAGTGTGAGGGTGTCAGATTCTCTTGAGCTGGAGTTACAGACAGATGTGAGCTGCCATGTGGGTGCTGGGAGTTGAACCTGGGTCCTCTGGGAGAGTAGCCAGTGCTCTTAACCGCTGAGCCATCTCTCCAGTTCGAAGATAGTTTTTATAGCCATACAGATAGTGCAAAGGTCACCAGGCAAGAAGCACATCTGCTCCCAGCCTTTCAGGTGGAAAACAGGTCCCCGATGTGCTTAACTCCAGCGTCCCCTAGAGCCTGTGTGTGAGCACAGAGACCTTCAGGCCTCCTACCTTCAGTCTCCATGGAGACATTAAGGGGAATGAAAAAGATTAATTATAACAAAACAAAATAAATTATGAAGCAGTTTATAAGAGAAAAATATCCCTAGAAGATATTTGTATTTTTTCTTGTGTGTATCTATGTGTATTTGTATGGGTGCATGTGTGTATATGCATCTATATGATATGGAGGTCAGGGGTCAGATTTCAGTATCTTTCCATTTTTTTTTCAAGAAAGGGTTCAATTATTTTTATTTTTTATGTGTATGAGTTTTGCCTCCAGGTACATACGTGTACCACATTTTTGCTTGGAGGCCTTGGAACTGGAGTGATGGAAGTTATCAGCAGCCATGTGGGTGGTGTGAACCAGACTGGTTTTGGAGACCGGGTCTCTAATTAGTCTGGAGCTTACTGAGCAGGCTAGTCAGGGAGCCACAGGGTCCACTGGTCTCCACTCCCATTTTTGGGGGATTACAAGTATAAGCCACTATGCCTGGGTTTTGTTTTTTTGTTTTGTTTTTTGTTTTTTTGGCTGTGACTTTTTTTTTTTTCATACCAATCTTAGTTTTCCCCTCTCTCCTCTCCTCCAGTTCCCTCCCCCATGCCTGGCTTTTTTAGTGGGTTCTGGAGATGGAGCTCAGGTCCTTAGCCCAAGCACTATACAGACTGAACCATGTCCCTGATACTTACAATTCGCTATGCCACCAAGCCCGTCCTCTCTAATATACTCCTGGAAACCAACAAGACAAAGACAAATAAGCAAAGATGATGGGTAGCCAGCTGACCACGGAGGAGCCGGAAGGCCAGAAAGGCACAGGGAGAAGGTTTCTCCTCAGGCAGATACACAAACACGGTGGTGAGGCACCCCTCAGTTTAACGGCACCCTCAGCCACTGGAATGAGGATAATGCCAATCCAGGGGGCGGGCTGGGGAGTGAGAGGGGAGCCTCCCAATGTCTGTTGGAGGGAGCGTGCTCCATGCCTGGTTTCTGGAGGCGTTTCGGTGGTATCAGGTTGAACTGAGCATGCATAAGGCTCTCTACTCAGCGCTGCTACTTTGGGGTGCATACCAATTCCATATAGTCCCCTGAGGTCGCCTGCATGGTCTGCCCCTCGACAGCAAGGTGTGCAGAACCGGAGGCTGTGAGTGATTTAGCCCTCTGCCACTGTGGCAGCTGTCAAGTGGAGGCACACGGAACACCACTTTGCAAACAGGTGGCAAGGGGACCGGGACTTGACAAATCCACGGCTACTGAGTTCCTGTCTGAAGACACCATGTCAAGTGAGATGCTGACAAGATCTGGCCATCTGGTTGCTTGAAAAGTAGACGCTGTGGGCTGTGCTTCTGGACTGTCCATACTAGGGGAACATTACCCACCAAACAGGCACGGGGATAAAGGGGGCAATAGAAAGATAGGGACAAAGAAAGTAAACAGACTACCAGAAAAGCCTGCCAAGGTCAGGGAAGGGACTGAGGGGTGTGAGGGACTCCACTGTCTGGCCCGAGCATGTTAGCAGCGCTCTCCACCCCAGCAACAGCTGTGCCCATTTTAAACTCACGTGCTAAGTGTGTGCACTCACGTAACTAACTCTGTGATCAACAACGAATATTTTCATAGTCGCAAAAATTCCATTATGTCCCTGCCTAGGGGCGTTTCCCCCTTACCCTCAGACTCAGATGGCCACTGACCAACTCGGTCAACAGAGATTATGAATGTTTTAATGTTTTACACACATGAAATCTTTTAGTTGTGGTGTCCTGCATCCTGATTCTTTCATCCTAGCATAACTGATACTTAATATTTATCAGTTTGTTCATTGTGTTTTAAGTGGGTTAGCAATATTCCACTGCATGGATATATCACAATTTTTTTAACCATTAAAAAGCAAGTAAAGATGATTTCTGGGAATGACTTCTGAGAGTAGGAAACACGTGACAGAAGAGGACTGGGGATGCACAGATTTTTACCTAAGCAAGTTCAGAATGTTGTGTGTGTGTGTGGGGGGGATGGTTAGCTTTGCCAGGTAATGCAGGGACAACCTCTAGTCTCCCTTCCTTCTCTCCCTGCAGTCAAGTGTAACAGGCATGCCTCTGCGTTCGAGTTCAGGATGGATTCTGACAACCTAGATAGTTTGGTCTTTATTTGGAATGTGTTTCACTTCAGACAAATGGACCGTAAGCAAGCCTGGTTTGTGCTTACATTTCATCTGAGATGTTTAACAGTGAAGCCAAGGACATAAACAAAAGCAGCTTCTGGTGTGTGTGTGTGTGTGGGATGGCTGCCTGGTGACCTGGATATAGCGGCTACCATCCCCAAGGTTTTGTTCTTGTGTTTACTGACTTGTGTGGTGCTGGCTTCCATAGACTGTCCCTGTATATATTTACAGACCCCAGCATGCTCAGAGTTTCAAGGGTCATTTTAAGGACACAGTCTTCTAAAAATATTGATTACAAAGCAAACAATGCTGAGAGTGAATGGGGAAACTACCCTTTCGAACTTAAGTGGTAGACGCTATGACTTAGACATAGATTACATACCAAGAAAAAAGTTTTAGGCATTGCTAATGGTGATGGTTGTTCAACGGTGAACATTCCTTTTCTTTCTTTCTTCCTGCATCTCTCTCTCTTTCTGGGGCAGGATCTTATGATGTACTAGGTTTTCGTGTAACTCATTACACAACTCAGGCTTGCTTTGAGTTTGTAATCCTCCTTCCTCACTTTCCCAAGTCCTGGGATCACAGGAGGATGCATCAGGCCATCCTTAGCTCTACTTATGGCACTTAAATGCTTCAACATTGTTAATATGTCATCTCTTTATAGATACATACATTTATGCCAATTGTATATACTTGTAACATATATGTCTGTAACTTAGAAAAGTTAGTAAGTGAATTGTGTGTTGTACGAATTATATCTTAGTTAAAATTTTAAAGGCACCTAAGACTTACATGTTTTTAAAGATGTTTTTATCTTATTTTATATGCACGAGAATCTTGTCTGTGTGTGTATGTGTGCCTCATGCCCACGGAGGACAGAGAGGGTGTGAGATCTCTGGAACTGGAATTACAAATGGTTGTGAGCCATCATGTGGGTACTGGGGAATCAAACCCGTAGCCTGTGCAAAAGCAACAAGTGGCCTTAACCTGTGAGCACTCTCCAGCCCCCGAGACTTGTTTTTAAAGCCCCTTCTCCCTTACAGAGACAGCTCAAGAGTTTGCATATCTCCTGTGCTTTCACAGTCTCTTAGAAGGGGAGCAGCTATAAGGCTTCACCTTATCAGCCTGATGTGTATCCCCCCTACACCTCTGGCCCAGCGGCTTTCCTTAGGTATCCGCAGAGAGTGTCAGAAGCCCCACCCCGACCCCCGGCGTCACTGTATGAGAATCTGTGCAGTAAAGGCTGCCCAGTGCCTGGGACACTTGGTATTGTGAACTATGTGTGTGTTAGTCATGTCTAAACCTGAATCTCCTTGGGCAGTGCTTCCTCATTGTAGCTGGTTTCAGATACTTTTCCAGAAGCCGAACTGAGTAATGTTGGACCTGTCTCCCAATCAGTCTTCAGGAAGGGAAGTAGCAGGACTTTTCATTTTCAATTCTTTGTTCTGGATTCAGATCTGCTTTGCCAAAGATGGAGGCTGAAGATCTCTCAAAGGCCGAGGACAGACCTGAAGATCCAGGTTTCCAAAATGAAGGCCAGTCCCCTGCTATGAAGCCTGATTTCCCACTAGAAGGACAGTGTCCTGGCCCCACTGCCCTCTGGGACACACTTGAAAAGAAATTTCTGGAATACCAGCAGCTGACGCACAAGAACCCAGAAGAACGTCGAAAGAACCTGCTGAGCCTGCTCCCCTTGTTCCTAAAGGTCAGAACCTCAAATTTCACTTCATTTTTATTTGGCCCATAAGGACTCTAGCTATTTGGGGGGCACATTGTGGGGCTGTGATACACTCACCAGCCAACGGTCACGACTGAGTAAGCTGTGCATTTCAGCCATTTACCTTCTGTGTCTGGCAAGATTGTGCGGAAGCCCCATTTCTAGCTATCTGGAAATGCATGCCCCTGTTAGCGACCTTGCTGGTCTTTGCCACTATACCCTGATACAGTGCTTTGAGGACACTTGAGGTGGTTTGGGTAGCAGCACAAGGATCTCTGATGAGTCCGGAGGAGGCTTGTCTTAGTTCGTTTATGAGCTGTCGTGGCTTATGAGCAATATGGAAATCACTTCTCCAATTATTTTAAAAATATATTGGTAGAGCC
>NC_022013.1:59460272-59468250 GCF_000317375.1 Microtus ochrogaster
AAACTTGACTCTTAATGTTTTGCTCGGTGAAAAATAAGGTGATCTAGAATGCTCTTTGAATGAAGGCATTGAACACACGTGAGTCTGAGCTGCTCCTGCTTGGAAAGGAGTATTTTCTGAGGTGTGAGATCATGCCCAGCTGGACTTCTTTGTCAGTCAGATTGACATTGAAGGGGAGAGAGCCTTGTGGAGTTAAGCTTGGAAGAAGGTTAGCAGTTATACATGCTTTAGCCCAGGAACTCTTGAGAATGACAGAAGAGTCACTGACCCATGCAAGATTTTGGTTACCATTTTAGTAACAGAAGGCCTTTGGGAATCCAAAGAGTACAAAATTCTGACAGGGGCTTATCTGAGGGGCAAGTCCCCTCTAGGATCATAGGCTTGTCCCTGTGGTTGGGGCTCATGTCCCCTCTGCACAGAAAGAAGAGGTCTCAGGCAGGCCAAAGTCAACAGTGTCTCCATCCTGATCTAGGGTCACTCTTCCCCTGTTCTTTATCTGTATTTTTTAGTATTACCTTGTTCTGTCTTTAACTAGCATTACCAAAACTATATGAAGATGCTCACTGACTTACCATGGTTTGATTTATGATGTTTTGACTTTATGTACAAAGTATTATGTGGTCAGCTGAAATTGGATTTTAGATTTAAGATCTTGATTATCCCTGGGTCAGGCAGTGTGTAGTATGATCTCTCTCTCTCTACTGGAGTTCCACAGTGAGTCCCAGCTCCTAGTTAGCCTAGGCATGACAGCTGAGCAGCCAAGGCTGAGCATGCTCAGTAGGTTAGCTGTGTTTGATATATTTTCATTTACAGTGGGTTTATTGGAATGCAAACTCAGTAAATCCAGGAGCATAATAGAAACAAACAGTACCCGAAGTAGAGTGATATCCCAAGTTCAAACATTTAGCAGGGGCAGAAGTAAGACCTTCAGACCAGTGTTGTGATGTCAACTGAACACACACTGTCATCAATGGGACCTAGACAGCACTCACCACCATTGTATCTGACCAGGTCACTGGGCTAGGGGTTTACAGGTTCTCACCATAGCCCTGCTATGGACAGGACCTAAACTTATGCCAACTCTGTGAGGAAGTCTGCAGATGTTGAGAAACCTGCCCAAGGTTATCCAGTTGGGTGGTGAGAGCGAACTGAACTGGAAAGGCTGCCTGAAGGCAGCATTGCTAACCGCTGGGTTCCCTTACTCAGTGCTTGAGTCCGTAGGACGGGTCTGTCTGCTTTCCCTTCTCCTGACCAATAATGACTCACACTGTGAGGACTTTGCCTGGCTAGGATCTTACTTTTCCCTTGGTGACAAAATGATTGTCATTCCCTGCACACATGACATTTGGGCAGCTGACTCCAGGGCGTGGCAGGCAGGGAAGAGGTGCCATTGCATTACATAGGAAACAGCACAGGGCCAGTGACTTCTGCTGCACATGTTATCAGGACTGCTGTCCAGGCAACAGTGGCTTTGATTGATGAGCACTTTTCCCATCACAGGGTCTCAGGCTGGAAGGAGAAGTATGCCTGGGGGAAGCACGGATGGCTGGTTGGCTTCTAGCCTTTGGCTGAGCTTGCTCCAGGAGATGGGAGGCACGCCAGGTCCTGCAAAGATACAGGCACCAGGAGGGCTAACACTATAGGTCTCACTGTTGAAGACCGTTCTTAGAATTTGTGCTTTGAGAAAAACAGGAAGCAAGGCAGAGAGAGCCCAGAAGTAACTGTAAAATCCTTCACTGTATGGAACTGGGGAGGCACATGGAAGAAATGGGGGATTGTGTGGATGTGGTGAGCTAGGGTTCTGCCAATGGGTTCATTCCTCCATAGAAGAAGGGAGGTCTCTGTTCCTTCTGTAAAACTTATTTCTTCTAATTTTTGAGGTTCTAATATGATTCTATCATTTCCCCAATTCTTTGCTCCCTCCATACTCTCCCATATACCCTTCCTTGCTTTCTTTTAAATCCATGGCTTATTTCTCATTAATTGTTGTTTAACACCACACATACTCACACCATTTTTTGTCTCATCAAAAGCTTTGATGTTCCACTTTAAAAATTACAAACACACACACATTTCGAAATACATAAATACAACATGCTCAGTTCATATAATATTACTTCCAGGGTTGACCATTTGGGATTGGATAATAATTGGTGTGTGATTCTTGGAGAAGACTTTTTATTTTGGCCTCAGAGCTCTTTAGTTGCCTGTAGGTTATTGTATAGGATTATATACCCATAGATCTCTTGGTTATAGGCCTCTTGGGCTTTTCTCTGTGTACACAGTGTATGTATTGCTGTGTACTTGTTTATCTCATGTTTGGAGAGTCATGTTGGTGAGATTGTGTGAGTATAGCTTCCAACAGTCTTAGAAGAGACCATCTTACAGCAAACTCCCCGACCCTCTGGCTCTCACTGTCTTTCTGTCCCCTCTTCCTCGTGATCCCTTAGCCTTAGGTGTGGGAACTCTATCATAGGTGTGTCTATTGGGACTGGCTCCACATCTCTGATTTTACCACAACCTTCTTGAATCTAGGTAGGTTTTGGTGGCTTGGCTAAAAGAATAGGGAAGAAAAACGTTTCTAGGCACAGGGCTCAGGAAACTCATGTTCCTGGGAATGCTGGGATACTCACTCACTCTCTGTGTGTTTCGGATGAGTAGTAAGAAGGTCAGACAGTCCTGAGTAGTGAGCCATGTGTACAGGGATGTGCTCATTCTCCCTCATTCATCTCCCCCTCCGTGTGTGTGTGTGTGTGTGTGTGTGTGTGTGTGTGCGCGGGCACGTGTACATGAGTGTATGTTCATGCATGTGTGAATGAGTGTATGTAAATGAGTGTGTGAATGAGTGTGTATGTGCGTGTGTGAGAGTGGTATACCCAAGTTTATAGCTAACTACTGAGCTGATGGAGTTTGTTTCATTGAATGTGGTCAATTACAAAGTAAATCTACTGGTAATTTAAGAAAGTTAAGCAATGCTGAATATAATAGAAGGGTTAACTAACAATTATTTCTCTAGTGTGATTTCCAGAGGGACACAGAGAGTCATTGTCTCCTGGTTCACTCCCGAGCCTACCCTACCTTGAACTCACTCCTGAGTCTGCTGTACCTTGAACTCACTCCTGAGTCTACCCTTGGGCTCGCTGCCAAGTCTGCCCTACCTTGGAGACTGGCCATGGCTCATTCTCACTGTGGGGGACCTGCAGTTCTGCTGCTTTAGCAGAAGCTTCCCTGTAGCACTTTTACTTTTGTTTTTGATTTAGACAGGAGGTGTTCTCGGTCCCACACTAAGCAGAAAACCCCACCTAAAGCCTGGGAATGGCTGGAACGGAAAGGTAAACCTCTGAGACCACAGTGAGAGTAATGATACCATGGTCAGGCAGGAAACCCAGCCACGGTTTTTATTTTTGTCCTCAGAAGCTGGGGTTTTTCTCTTATCTCCTCACAAACTTTTGTCTTTGTTTATTTTCCTTTGGAGATCATAACACCATTTTCTTTCCTACATGGAAAGAGAAGGGACAGCCACAAGGCATGATGGTGGTGCAGCCTAGATAATGTTAGTAAATAAAAGTTTTTGTTTTTTTTTTTAAATATTGAGCAATATTCTCTCAGCATGCAAGTCCCAGTTTGGGGAAAAAAATTAGGGCCTTTTGGAAGTTGCTTTAACTCTTTGGAGTCTCCAAGGTACCATTCAGTGACTGATTGACTCTGTGCATCAAACGGCACCCTGGTGGCCGGAAAGAGTTAAAGCAACCGGAGAAAGCGCCCATCATAGTCCCGGGAAGAAGCTGTGCCTTGGGAGCCCCAGCTCTGAGTACAATTACTGCTCAAATCACAGCGGCCCTATCTGCTTTATTGCTGCGTGCCTCCAGGAGTCCCGCTGCTCCGGAGACAATATCCAGGCTCCAGAGTCAATGGCCTGGAAATTGGTCTTTGAAGGCTTGGGAGTACAGGGAGGAAGTAAGGAGCTTATTTGAAAGTTTGCGCCACCCAGCTTGTGTTCCTGGAGAAGGGTAGTAGCCTACCTCATTCCAAGCTGAAGCACTACTTTCCACCTAGAGATCGTGTGTCTGAGGGACCCTTGGTTTCCAGGTGGTGGCTGCCATGTTCATGGACATAAAAAAGCTACTTGGTTGGGCTCACCGTGTGTGAAATAATTCAGCTCTTCCTCTTTCTGTTTTCCTTCAGGAGACAGTCTTATTAGGTAGCCCAGGCTGGCCTTGAACTTGTGATCTTTGTGCCTCAGTCCCTGAGTGCTGGCACCAGACGCGTGGACCACGCTACCCAGCTGAAACAACTGAACTCTTGAGGTGGCATCTTAACTGATTCTTTTGTTTAATCCTTCCCCCACACCCAGGATTCTAGTTTCTTTTATGTTGCTATGACAAAAAACCCGGACTATAAAGCAACATAGGGGAAATGGGGTTTATTTGACCTGTAATTCCAGGGTACTGTCCATCACTGAGGGGAAGTCAAGGCATGAACTCAAACAACTTAATCTCCTCTGTCTCTATCGTCAAGGTCAGAGAGAAACAAATACACTCACGCTGTCTGCCTGCTTGCACTTAACTTTATCTAATCTTAATCTTACTTTATCTAATTGGGCTGAGTCTTGCTATATCAATTAAGAACCAAAGCAAATCCCCATAGAAGCGCACCCAGACAAACTTGATTAGAAAATTTCTCATCCAAGCTTTCTTCTCAGGCACTAACCAGGCCACTCCATTTCTGCAGATTGGGACTAAAGGCCGTGCCGACATCAAAGGCTGGTGTGAAGAGCAGCGGTACTAGGACCATCGTATTATGTATCTGGCCATCATTGTTACTGTGCATTGTGGTTATTATAATCATTTTCTCTGCTTGTCAAGTATTTGCTGAAGACATACTGTGTCCAACAGTCAAGAGCAGTTTCGTTGTTTTATCAGAGTTCTAAAGTGCCATCTTATCTCCTGTTTACCGTCTTTTGTCAGTTAGGTCGGCATGCATAGAATAGAAAATTGAAAATACAAAACTAAAAATTCAGACCATATGCAATATTTAGCTCACAAGATTGCACACAAATTTCTACCACCTAGCATATGGGAAATGAAGTACAAATCCACAGCAGGTTCTGAAGATGCCTACCGTGATGAACTTGTATGATTGGTTCTCAAAACATTAGATTTCTGGTGTTTATCCATGCGAATACATCAAGTCTAATATTTTCAGGACTTTCTGTGACCTATTATATAAACATTCCACAATGCATTCACCCACCGTCGTATTATTCATAGCAAGGTTTTTCTCCAATTCTCTCCAATCATACCTAAAGCTGCAGAAGTAGTTCGTGTCCAACGCCAACATTTCTCTGGGGAATATGTCTAGGAGTGGACCTGGGGTTCTCTAGAGTGTGGGTCCCTTTCAGTTCATTGATGAGTCTGCAGTGTAAGAAGCAGAAAAAAACACTTCTGCATGCCACAATCTGAACTTGAGACAAGCGACATTTCATTTCCTAGATGACAGTAACAAGGACGGTCAGGAGGGCTGGGTGTGGAGAAGCCAGTGAGCTCCCACAGAGCCCATGGTATGCATATGGCAGTTGTGTCAGTAACATTTCTGTTCCTGTGATAGAGCACCATGATGAGCGGCTTATAGAAGGGTTCATTTTGGCTTAAGGTTCCAGGGGACTAGAGCGTCATCATGGCAGGGGAGGCATAGCAACAGGCAGGCATAGTAACATAGCAACAGTCTGAGCAATCGTGTCTCAACCACACACACACTGTCCCCACACATTTGCAAGAATGGGATCTACGGTGTGGCCACAGGATTTGTTTTATTTCTTATATACTAGGTGGTGAGGATTCATATGCTACCTTTTGAGCTAAATGTTGCATGAGGTCTGAAGTTTTGGTGTTGTGTTTTAAATTCTCTATTCTGTAAATGCTGACCTAACTGACAAAGGATTGTAAACTGGAGACCCGACAGTGCTCTCGAGCTCAGCCAGAACAGAATGTTGACAGCTGTTAGACACAGCATGCGTGCAGTTGAGACGGGATTGCTCAGTTTCTGGTTCCAGTTACTGTGCCTGCCTGTCGCCACGCCTTCCTTTCCCTGCACACAGGAAGCAGAGAGAGCAAGCAGGAAGTGGGGGTGAGACTAGGAACCCTCAAAGTCCTGTCCATGCAATGTACTTTCTCCAGCAAGGCTGTTCCCCCTAAAGGTTCTATACCCAAGCCCCCAAAGAGCACTACCATCCAGTGACCAAGTATTTAAATGCATGAACCCGTGAAGACATTTCTCAGCTGGAGGAGGTAATGACATTATACAGCACTAAACCAAAGGCCATGCGATAGCCTGCAATACCACCTTTTAGAGTTCAGCTCAGTGACATAAGTGAGTGACTGAAACTGACAGGTGTGAGATTTGAAAACTGTATACTGGAGTTTGGACATGGTTTGAGGTCAGGTTTGAGGTCCAGGGGCTCAGCTGTTGGAAACTTGGACCCAGGGGAGGATCCTTTCAGAGTGGGACCCAGAAGCGAGTGAGTAAGAGGCTTTACCCTTAGGAGGAATTAATGCTGGTCTCTCAAAGTGGCTTCTCACAAGAGTAAGTGGTAGAGGGGCTGGAGAGATGGCTCAGCAGTTAAGAGCACTGGCTGCTCTTCCAGAGGACCTGGCTTCAATTCCCAGCACCCACATGGCAGTTCGCAACTGTCTGCAACTTTGTTCCAGGGGATCTGACAACTTTACATCAATTCATATAAGAGAAAGTTAAATAAATTATTAAAAAAGAGTAAGTTGTTAGAAAGCAATGTCACCATGTCTTGGTCCCTTCTGCAGGCGCTTCTGCATGTGCTTTTGCTATTTCTACTTTTCTGCTGTGCTGTGTCACAGAGGAGTGGCTTTCACCACAGTCCAAACAGAGGAAACCACATAGTCTTGGCCATCCAGACTTCACTATGGGTTTAATAAACCCTGCTTTGAGGTAAAACTCAGGCATTTTGTTATAGTAGCAGAACACGCACACTGCCTGAGAAGATAATCCGTGTGATAAAACAATGACTGGGTGAGCGAGGGCGAGGAAGGAAACCTGAAGAACCACTTATTGGGCAAACTTTTCTGAAGATGTGTGAGTAAAATGTTTTCTCACCCCAAATAGGATGCAGAAACAAACAATTCCTACTCAAGTCCAGCTTGGCGAGGCTGCGAGTTTAGTTAGCATTCCTTACGGGTGGATGAATAAGAAGGAAAAAGGGAGCTAAGCAACGGCGTTCATCTCTTCGCTGCTTGTTGACCTCTTTCTTATTCAGTCTGGGTCG
The DNA here is from genome assembly GCF_000317375.1 of Microtus ochrogaster. NCBI lineage: Eukaryota > Metazoa > Chordata > Mammalia > Rodentia > Cricetidae > Microtus > Microtus ochrogaster. The sequence goes on from NC_022013.1 coordinate 59,467,567, forward strand.
AGTATACTGAGAGCTGACGCTCATATGTATGTTCTCCCCACTTCAGTTAAACTAACGTAGCAAATCCCTCAAGAAATGCACACAGGTGAGTTGCCATGGTGATTCCAGATCTTGCCAAGAGACAACCAAGACTGGTCATCACAGTGGATGATGGGGAGCATTTTGGATACACCTGGGACTGAAGGCGGAGCCTTTGGCTGGCTGGAGGCAGGCCAGGTGACTTTCACGCATGGCTCGTCGCATGGCTCTCTCTAATTGGAGTCTGTCTGCTGCCTTTCAGGCCTGGGAACACTCCGTGGGCATCATCTGCTTTCGTAGTCTCCAGAGGCTGGCAGAAGATGTGTCCGACCAACTCGCCCAAGAAATACAGCAGGCACTTGCGGGAAAGCCTGCAGGTAAGTGCAGGATGTGCAGGATGGAGAACAGAGTTGACTGCAGACCACCCGACCCCCAGAGCTCTCTCTCTCTCTCCACACACACAGACACTACATCTTCACAGACACACGTGGTCACTACATCTGCGTGCAGAGACACAAAACACAAATACTTGGCACAGAGATGTTCACAGCCACACACAGCACACTGTATACATTGTACAGCATACACAGAGACACTAAACATGAATACTTCACTCACGCAAATGCTGCATTCATCTCTCTCTCTCTCTCTCTCTCTCTCTCTCTC
>NC_022013.1:59468350-59470715 GCF_000317375.1 Microtus ochrogaster
CACACACACACACACACACACACTGGGTCGCTGGGAAGATTTCCTGAGTTCAGAGGAGGACCCATGTGTTCAGTGGAAAGCTTGGTCTGGTAAAGATGCTGAGACCAGAGAATGCATCCTTTTTTGTGGGGTGCCTGATTAGTGATCTTCCAATCATGTGAGCTGGCCCTTGGAGGCTAGTGGGGGTGCCACAGGGTCTGTGAGCTGAGGGTTGGAATTTAAGGTAGAAAGAAGCTTGATTATGTCATGGGTTACTGGGTCTTCAGTGGTGTAAGTTGTTGGGTGAATCAAGAAGTGGGGTGAGAAGTCTGGATTGTAGGGGTCCAATGTGAAGGGCTAGTCATTACCCATTTGGCAATACAGAACCATGGATGACTACTATGGGTACTAATGTTCCCCCCCACACCCCAAGTTACTAATCTTGAGGAGTTTGGGACATACTCAGGTGGCCTTGAGGCTTGGACAAGGAGGACTGTGTTTTTCAGCAGTACATAAGCACCTCTTTGGGGAAGAGGAGGTCCTGGAAGCTGGGTGGGCAGGATGCTTCACCAATCAGCTTTTGACATCTTGCAGAGCAAGCCAGGGCTGCAGTTGGACAGCTACTGAGGTGGAAGGGGGACGTGGATCAGGATGGCTACCTGCTTCTAAAGTCGGTGTATGTGCTCACGGGGACCGACTCGGTGAGTTCCAGGCTTTTGCCCAAGGGTCCCCAGTGCCCCTAGCTGTGGACAGAGAGAATTAAGGTCCAGCACAGAGTAATGAACGGTCCCCTTCCATAGAGTGACTCATTATATTCAGCTCCCTTCTCCCTTTCTGATGTCACACATGGATTTCAGGACCTGAGGTTCAGGCTTGGGCCCCACCTTCTCAATGGACGAGCTGTGTATAACCACAAGTGAATTAGTTCACGTCTTCTACTTGCTTGTGTTGTTGCTTCTGATTTTAGAAGTTGGGTTAGTCATGCCTCTCTTCTAGGGTCAGTGTGAGAACATTTATGGCTGACTTTGTCCATAAAGGCCAGGCTGGGTGTGTCCCAGGCAGGGTGCCAACTAGTCTTCTCAAGGATCCTGAGTTGGGTTACAGGCATGCTTCCTGTGTGAAGACTCCTGTCCGGCGTCCCTAGAGCTCCTGATCTGGGCTCCACGTTGCTTCCCAATTGGTTCAATGGGAGTGAGGTCCCCCCTTGACCTTTGTCCTGAGTGTGCTGTGCCCTGTGCTGGCTGTGACTGTAACCTCTCACCACGGAAGTGGGTGTCGCAGGCTTCCTCTAGGGTGGCTAGTGGATGAGCGGCTAGTTCCCTCTCAGGAATACTGGCAGTTGTGGTCATCAGAAAAAATGACCACGGACTCTTGCAGGACAGGCCAAGCGATGTACAGAGGTAGTGGGAGTGAGTATCCTGTAGGGGCTATGGCAAGGGACCTGGGGTGCAGCGGCCCTCGGCATGAAGTAGCAGGTAGGTATTTGGATGTTTGGGTGTAGCTGGGGTGGCGTAACCAGTCATGGCTGTCTGAGACAGGCTCACAGCCTTATCATAAATGCCAACTGCAAGGGAGCCCATGACTTGTTCTCAGTGTTTGTCCTGGGCAGGGACTGTCTGCAGTCTAAGTGGGAACTTTATGTCCACAGAAAGAGACAGCCCTGGAGCAGTGAGGGAAGCTAAAAGCTTGCTGTTGAGGAGGACAGGGACACCCTAGGAAATTAAGAACAACAAGGGCTCCAGTAAACGGAGGGAGGGCATTATCTTTCAACAAACAGTCCCCATAGATGGGTCCCATGATCACCTACATTTCCCAACTGAGGGCATGGGATGCAGAGAGGGGAAGTGGTTTCCCCACAGCTCCACAGATGTCCTCACATTGGTGCATGGCAGAGCTGCCTCCACTTTGGGTGACCTGTGCTCTTCCCTTGCAGGAGACGCTGGGCAGAGTGGTTGGGTCAGGGCTCCCAGCCTTGCTCCTGCAGTGCCTGTACCTCTTCTTTGCTTTTCCTGTGGAGAAGGATGAGCTCTTAGAGTATGATGTTCAAGGGCAGAGGATGTTTGTGCAGGTGAGCGAGCGGGGCCCTGGCCTTCCCATGCCTTGAGCTTGCTTGGCCGGGGCCAGGCTCCTGGATTTTGCCCATCTCAACCATAGCTTCCAAATGCCTTGTCCTCTCTAGGCTCTGCTCTTCCTGCATCTCCACTATGCAACATCCTGGTGGCTGCAAGATGGTTTTCTCCCTTGTTCTCTTCAGGGCATCCATGTATCAATATCCACAGTCCCCTGTGCTCTCTATGAAGAGTGGGATTCTCCCCCAACGTGGTTCCCCTCACTACCCCAGCTCCCCTTCCACCTGTACTCTCAAGTTCCACTCCTTCCTGGCATA
>NC_022013.1:59471350-59488341 GCF_000317375.1 Microtus ochrogaster
CATAGAGTACAGGTGCACAGGCCTAGACTGTCCACGTCAGTCATCCTATGTGACCTCTCAATATATTTAAGAAAGATATGTTTTACAGGAAGTTCTTTTTGTAAGCAGAAAGGACATCCCTTTGCTAGCTGACGGTGTGGACAGTCCTGGCTGGGCCAGAGGGTGGTCGTGGACATTCTTCAGTGCCTTCTGCTGAGGCATGGCTGTCAAGGCTCCAGAGAAGCACGGAGGGGGGGGGGGGAGCAAGCTGCCATAGGAACGCCTGTCCTAACCAGATTCCTCACTTCGCATCACTCCCAGATGTTGTTAAACATTTGCAGCGAGTCGCAGGGTCTGGAGGGACTTCTCTCAGGAAGCGAGCTCCAGTCTCTGCTGATTGCTACCACCTGTCTGCGGGAACACAGCTGCTACTTCTGGAAGGAGCCCACCTTCTGTGTGCTGAGGGCGATCTCCAAGGCTCAGAGCCCGAGCGTCATCCAGTATCTGCGAAGTAGGTTTCTGGAGACCAGGTGTGGGCTGTGGGTCACTCAAGGGGTTCCTGCAACTCAGAGCAAAGCTCCAGCCCCCACTTCCCGGCCCTTTCTGCATGTACCCAGTACATGACCCCACTTTTTATGGCTCCATTTGGGAAAATATGTGCGTCGCTCCTCTTGAGGCTGCACTGGAGGAGGGAGGAAAGGGGGCCTCGTTTACCACATATGTTCGCCCACACAGAGAGCACTCAGGGCCTGCGTGTTCCTTACATTGTTAGTCCCTTGGAGGCAGGTATTGGCACTGTGAAAGTGGAGCTCAGGAGTGGCAGAAGAACTTGACAAATTCTGTTGTTAAACGCGGAGACATCTAATTCCTGGACCTTAGTGCCTGTGTTAGGGAGCGTGCTGGGGTGAAGGCTGGTGATTGACACCACAGCCAGGCTGTGAACTCCAGTGAACGATCTCAGGGCTGTAACCACAGGGGTATCCTGTTTGTCTTATCTCTAAGACGGGCAGTAGGATAGCGCTGACTGTTTGTGTTCTGATTTTCAGTGGGTTGGTATGCCCACAGTGCCTAGACAGCACCTGGATACTGGCCTCAGCATCACATGCATCCCTGGGGGTTTTATTAGCTGTCAATCTTTAGCTCTCTCAGGGGCCTTCCTTAGGATCCACTGCCTCTGCAGGAGCCAAGTAACACTCCAGATAAGCATAGAGACTTTTTTTTTTAAAAATTTATTTATTTATTGAGGATTTCTGCCTCCTCCCCGCCACCGCCTCCCATTTCCCTCCCCCTCCCCGATCAAGTCCCTCTCCCTCATCAGCTTGAAGAGCCATCAGGGTTCCCTGACCTGTGGGAAGTCCAAGGACCGCCCACCTCCATCCAGGTTTAGTAAGTTGAGCATCCAAACTGCCCAGGCTCCCCCAAAGCCAGCAAGTGCAGTAGGATCAAAAACCCATTGCCATTGTTCTTGAGTTCTCAGTAGTCCTCATTGTCCGCTATGTTCAGCAAGTCCGGTTTTATCCCATGCTTTTTCAGACTCAGGCCAGCTGGCCTTGGTGAATTCCCGAAAGAACATCCCCATTGTCTCAAAGTGTGGGTGTACCCCTCGCGGTCCTGAGTTCCTTGCTCGTGCTCCCCCTCCCTCTGCTTCTGATTTAGACCTTGAGATTTCTGTCCAGTGCTCCAATTTGGGTCTCTGTCTCTGTCTCCTTTCATCGCCTGATGAAGGTTAATATTCAGGGGGATGCCTATACGTTTGTCTTTGGATTCACCTTCTTATTTAGCTTCTCTAGGATTGCGAATTATAAGCTCACTGTCCTTTATTTATGGCTTGAAACCAAATATGAGTGAGTACATCCCATGTTCCTCTTTTTGGGGCTGGCTTACCTCACTCAGGATAGTGTTTTCTATTTCCATCCATTTGTATGCAAACTTCAAGAAGTCCTTGTTTTTTATTGCTGAGTAGTACTCTAATATGTATATATTAAGCATGGAGACTTCTGAGACTGCACACAGTCTCAGGAGAGGTGTTTGGTCTAGAGAAGAAAGCCTTCTAAACCCAGCTCGAAGGAGCACACTCCGAGAAAAGCTCGCATTCATCCCTGCTTAACTCCCACCCTTTGCCCAACATCTTCTCAGTTTTCCCAGATGAGCACAGCAGCCATCTTGGAACACAACACTTCTTTACTTGGGCAGAGCCCAGAGAATGGGCTCTTTGGGAACAAGCTGGGTTTCTGAGCTGCTAATATCACCTGCATGCTCCCAAATACATGCTCTGATCTGTTCCTCTTTCTGTGACAAGGGACATCTGCTGGTTAGAATGGAGAATGCCCATCAGCTTTTTCTCTGACTGTAGGCCAGTTCCCGGAGACACCATGGGGTTCAAAGCCTCCCGCTAGCTCAGCCTAGGCCTATATTGAAGCTGAGTCATGCCTTGACATTTCGGTTTCCTTTACCCTCGTCCTAGCTAGAAGCTGCAGGCAGGGACCGCAGGGGTCTCTGACTGTTATCCTCTGCTACTCCGGCCAAGGCCTCACAAAGCTTCCTCACCTGGAGGAAATTTTTTTTATTAGATTTTTTTAAAATACCAATCCAAATTCCTATTCCCTTCCCTCCTCCCATTTCCTCCATACACCCTCCTACCCCTTTCACCTCCAATCCTAAGAGAGGGCAAGGCACCTTGCCCTGTGGAAGGTCCAAGGCCCTTCACTACATCTAGGCTGAGCAAAGTATACATCCAAAGAGAATAGGATCCCAAAAAAACCAGTACCTGCAGCAGAGACAAATCCCAGTGCCACTGCCAGTGGCTCCTCAGTCTGCCTCAGCCATACAACTGTCAACCACATTCAGAGGGACTAGTTTGGTCCTATGCTGGTTCCTTCCCAGTCCAGCTGGAGTTGGTGAGCTCCCATTAGCTCGGGTAAACTGCTTCAATGGATGAACCCATCATGGTCTTGACCTCTTTGCTCATATTCTCATCCCAGAACCTTCTTATAGGCCTGGGTAATTGCTATGAGCTGTGGGCTAGAAGGTGCTTAGGAAGGGAGGCTGGTGGCCACGACATCATCAGTACTCTTGGATCCTCTCTTGCCAAACGTTCCACTTCTGGCTTTTCTGAGTCCTTACAGCGGATGGTCTGTCTGATCCTGCATCCTCTCAGTTCCACTGTTGTGACTTGCCTGCTACTTAGGAGAGATGCCACTCTGAGGACATCCCTCTTCTGCCTTCCCACCACTCCAGGCGACCAACAAAGTCAACGGCAGGCTCCTCACGAGTGGACCCCACCTCCCTCTTTCCCCACCCCTCACACTTCTGCTTGAATGCCCTGGCTTTTTGAGTTCCGGAACATTCCCTCTGAGGCCCTCCACCTCCTCACTCATCTACTGCCCCTTCCTGGGATTTCTCATCAAGCTGATTTTTGCTCAGCACCCCATGGTGGCTCCATGTTGCTTTTTGAGGCCTTCCTCTCTGCTCCAGTCTTATAGGGAATCTCTTATATAGGGACTGAAGCTCTCATATTATAGGAAGGAGGAGCTAAGAGTCTGCTTCTCATACCCCAGTGTCCGTGGCTCCCAGGAGGGCACCCCCCACAGGGAGGGAACCTCTTCTCGAATACAAGTGGTTGTAGAAAACATTCTCAATTTATTCTCACTCAAGTCTTGCCTTACAAGTTGGAGTGGAGGTGGATGGTGGTGAGAGGGGGCAGCAGCCAGGCCTTCGGCTTCCTAGCTCAACAGGGCTGTGCTTCCCTCCCACAGCTGCTGACTGTGTCAGGCTCTCAGTTCAGAACCTCTCCAAGTTGGCTGACACGCTCCCCGCACCAGAGGTGAGCCAGGCAGTGAGCCTCATCCTGAATTTCGTGAAAGACTCCTACCCCATCTCCTCTGCGCTGCTCCTGGAGTTTGAGAACGGGGAGGGCTACCCTCTGCTACTCAAGGTACTGTTGCGGTAAGTGGCTGGGCCTAATGAGAACTGGGAGAAGCTGTGGTGCTTAGAATAATCCCGCTCCTTAGGGCAAGACAGACAGCAAGAGTGTCTAAGTGTGTCTTATGAAATTCAAGGCTCAAAAGAGCATGACTCAACATGCAGACAGATGTGGGAACCACTTCTTTTTTTAAAAAAATATTTTATTATGTATACAATATTATTGTCTGTTGTATGCCTGAAGGCCAGAAGAAGGTACCAGACGCCATTACAGATGGTTGTGAGCCACCATGTGGTTGCTGGGAATTGAACTCAGGACCTTTGGAAGAGCAGGCAATGCTCTTAACTGCTGAGCCATCTCTCCAGCCCTGGAACCACTTCTTTAAGGGAATCAATGAGCAACAATAATCACCACTTCAGTAAGTCTGCTGCATGGCACACACCACACGTGTTGCTGGCCTGGTTTCCACCTCTTAGAGTTCATGTGTCTCTATGCTTTTCTCAGAAGCTTTCTGGGGTCTGCTGCAAGTTGCCCTAGCTCAAGGCTTGAAGGACTGTGTGTGTAGGAAATCCATGCCTCACCCCTGGCTCCATCACCTATCATTGGGTAACTGCTCAATAAAGTTGTTCTTTGGATGCTTCTGCTCCACCATCCCAAATCCATCAGAAGGACAAATGTAGTAGTCTGGGAAGGTACCCGCTTGAGAATGCATTTCAGGGAGTTCCCTTCCTTTTGTTACTTCATAAGACCTGCCCCCTCCCCTCCCCCACTTGTCCTTTCTGAGATCAACTTCCAAGGGAAAGTCTTCCCTCCCAGACCCATGAACTGTGGGAAAGACACTGTGCTTCTGTGGCTGGATCAGCTTATACACTCTGGTTATTGTGTTGTATTCAGGGGGTGGGTGCTAATTCCTAGGTATTAGCAAGAGCAAAGGATGGAAATAAATAAACCTCATGGTGGCACAGGCTCTTCCACTGAAGCTGGGGAAAATGCCTCTGAGCAAGGCTGTGCATACTCTGTTGGGCTCTTCCTGGCATTTCAGTGAATGTGGCCCTTAGCAATGTCTTTTATAGACTCATGACAGAACCAAGCTTCAAATGCATTGAAGATGATTTGGATGAGAGAGATTTGAAGGCCCTGAGTGTAGTCTCCATTTCTACAGGGCTTTTTTTTTTTTTTAACTCTCCTTTAAAACAATGCAAAGAATAAGTGGTTCTTTGGGTACTGCACACAGAGCACAGCAGGCAGTCTAGCTGATGGTCAGTTCCTTGGCTATTGTGGTGCTCTGGATTGCAGTTCCTACATGTTTCTTCTGTTCACTGCATGGGCAGCTTTTACTAGGCTTCTTATAGAAGACAGAAGGAAAAACCAGAATGAGGAAGCGCACTGCCTTCCTGCCTCCCAGGAGCCGTGTTTCATGTGTTCCTGATCTAGAAAGGATAGAGCTTGATGGAGTAATGTTTATCCAGGGCTCTCTTGTCACCTTTGGTGCTGAATTCTCCCTCGTCTGTCTAAGGAGTACTGCCTGCAAACATGGCTGCTCCATCCAGGAAGTCCAAGGAGCTGACTCTATTTGTCCTGCAGGTATGACGGGCTGACCCAGGGTGACGTGGAACCCCATCTCGAGGAGCTGCTGGAGCTTGTGATGTGGCTGACCACCTGTGGGCGCTCAGAACTGAAGGTGTTTGACAGTGTCACTTATCCCCAGCTTGAAGGCTTCAAGTTCCATCAAGAGGCTTCTGGTGGGTCCTCTTGTGTCTCCAAGTACCTGGGCAGTCAGAGTGGTGTCCTTGACAGGGCCCTGTGTGTTTCTGATTCATTTACACCTGTCAATGATGTTGCATGGTCTGATGCTTCTGTGACCTTCAGAGATATGACCCAGGCCTGTGGATAATAAATATCCCCTCAATTTACATTCCAGCTGTGTAATTTTGGCTTTGTACAAGAAAGTTTATTGTGCGTGGCAAGTGGAGGGAATATTGCTTAACATAGGCAAAGGCCCTGTCAGGTAACAGGCAACCTCTGGATTCCAGCCCTATCTGTGGGTGACTTACCCTGGACCATTTGTTTGTATAATGGAGACTAATACTCGCAGTAGCCACCGGGGCTACTCTCTTCCCGGGATGCTGAACACAAATCGATGATGTCAGCAAGCGCACTGATGCTTTCTGAGTGACAGGTGCTCCGCACCCTACTGGGTGCTGGTGCCAACAGCTAGTGTCGGCGCTCTGATGTCCCCTGCTTACACTGCCAAGCACACATCCCATACAGGCTGCTGGATGGAGAGCACCGGCACACGCCTGACCTCTAGTGGGTCAGTCAGGAATCCCTGAACAGAGCTGCTGGTGAGGGAATTCTGAAGGCTAAGCTGCCGGTTGTCTAGGATGAAGGGGAAGGGAAGCATTTAATGGCACAGAGTACTGACCAGGGAAGAAACACGGTTGTCTGAAACAGCCGGGTGGGTCTGGAGATGTGAGCTGAGGTGGGAACTTATAAACTGCGAGAGGAGGGAGCTGGTGCAGCAGGCAGCAGGCGGAGAAGGGCATTGGGTGGACTTAAGGAGAGTAAATGGGGGAAGGGCCAAGGGGCTAATGAAGGTACATCCATTCACCCACCTAGAAGTGAACCTGACCCTGTAAGGTCCTCTCCAGCAACATTTGATGCTAGTTGATTGAAACCAAACTTCTTGGCCCAGCTTTGTTCAGTGGAAATATCTACCCTTGATTTTGAATAAGAAGCTGGTTGAGTTACTTCTGACCACATGTTTTTATCTACCTGTGTAGGTCCCAGATACTATACCTTAATGTGCAGTTGAAGACAGCGCAGTTATGAGTTAATGAGACTCCTGCTTCCTTTCTCTTCTGCCCCTTGGGGATCCTGTGTATCTGACCTGCACAGGCACCTTTTGGTTTAGAGCAGCCATAGCTGGAACACTCAGTTAGCTAACCTGTCTCCAAAATGCTGACGCCGCTCTTTCCCCACCACAGGCTGGAGTTTGTAGGTTTTCTAGACATGTACTCATTGGAACTATAAAAATGAAATTTTAAATACCGTGTCCCAAGGAGAGCACAAGCATGTGTTTCTAGATAGACAGGGAGCTGACTTTCAGAACTGTCGCTTTTTTCCCGTCTCCAGGGGTGACCGTGAAGAATCTCCAGGCTTTCCAGGTGCTGCAGAATGTTTTCCACAGAGCCAGCGACTCTGTCCTTTGCACCAAAGTGCTGTTGGCCATCAAGACCATGTGGGCCTGGAACCCTAGGAATTTCTTCCTGCTGGAGTGGACCCTGCAGCCCATCTCACAGTTTGTGGAGCTTGTGCCCCTGAAGCCACCCCCGGTGCAGGTGCACTTTTTCCAGTTGCTGGAGACTCTGGTGTTCAAGCTTCTCTACGTGCCCCACGAGATCCTGGCTAAAGTGCAGCATCTGATCAAGGAGAGCCCTGAGCAGCCCTGCACCCTTGTGGCTCTGCAGAGCATCCTCAGGATCACGGCCAGTGACCAGCTTTTCACAGACATCTTCCGGGACTCAGGCCTGCTAGGCCTGCTGCTGGCCCAGCTCCGGAAGCAGGCCAAGATCATGAGGAAGTCAGGTGGGTAGATGCGCTGCCACCATTGTTAGCCCGGTTGGGTCTGCTGATCAACCCACCCTACTGTGCCACGGAGAATGTGAGCCTGTGCATCACACTGGGATGGAGAGAGAAAGGAACTCTGGCACTTGTAACTTCACAGAGATCAGCCAGTCTCCAAGTCTTCCCTGGTAGAGGTGAGAGGGATGGACGCCACTTTGAGGGAACTCCTGAAACCGACTGGGGGAGCTTGCAGTTCCTCCCTGTCTTTAATCGCCTCCTGCGGGAGGTTATCAGCTCCCTTGCTTTCCTTGGCATTCACAGGGCAGTTGGTACATAGTCTCCTTCAGTGCTCCTGTGGTACCCTGAACAGACAATGCCTTTCAACAAATCTGTTCTTCCATTTGACCTCAGAGTTACGACCATTCCCAGAGGGGTTTAGTTTCTTTCTGTGAGCTAATGTTTCCAGTCTTAATTTGTATTTTTAAATGTGACCTATTGATTCTCTCTAGTAAATAAATCCTCCTTGTTCTCATTCATTTAGTTATTTTTAATTTCCCAAATAGGAGGTAAACTTCCAGTTTATGTTGGTAAGTCCCAGTCGTGGGAATCAGAGGTGGATGAAGAGACCCAGTTTGGGTCTCGAAGATCTAGTGGTTCATCTACCTGTTCCAGAGTCCCTCAAGTTGCTTCTTAGTTCAGTCAATAAACTGGCAGCCATCCCTCCGAGACACCAGTGGTAGCCTGTAAGGGGAAGACCAAGAGAGCAGGGCTTGGCTTGTCATCAAGGGCAATGTTTCTCAGAGAGTGGTTGCTGCAGTAGGCCCATCGGCCTCTTCTGGGAATGTGTTAGAAACAAGAATTACCTGGTCTTATCTAAGATCTCCTAACCCAAGGAAGGGTTTCAGCATTGCCCTTAGTATTTTCAGGCTTCTGATGAGATCACGTTGGAGAGTCAATGTGGTTAGAGTTTTCATGGCTGCTTTTCAGGGTTGGGATGCATGCTCCCTTCTAATGGAGACATTGCACTAGCATCTCTTCAGGAAGGCAGGACACTCAAGGAGGAAGAGATTGTTGATTGTTCCATGCAGACTTAGTATATATTTACTTATTCTTAAATGTGGCAGGAAGCAAAGTGCCCAGTCCTGGTGTGCAAGATCCAGAGAGGGAACTCACCTGTGTGATGCTGAACACTGTGGTCGCACTTCTGCAAGGCTCTGTTCGCAATGCAGGTAATGATGGTACTAACCATGCTGCGTTAGTCTTCAACAAAACAAGAACTATGAATTACCTATGAGTGTTTAAAGGCAATATTCAAGGAATGGTCAGTGTGACCATGGTGGCTAATATCCATGTGCTCACTGGTACTTGTGTAAAATACACACTTCAGTTGATATTTCCTAATATTTTATAATAAAGTTGGTGGCAAAGAAATGCTGCTCAATATAGTATTTTCTAAATTAATGAGACCATTAAAATTCCTTTCACCTCTTTTTAAGTAAAATGTGTTGGTACCCTGTTTCATTAAATAGAGACACTGTTTTATTATTTTTTTTAATAAACTACAGAGTAAAACACTGAACACATTAATCTTTTAAGAAATATAATTTGAACTGGGAGGATGGCAGCACATGCCTTTAATTTCAACACTTGGAACTCAGAGGCAGGTGGATCTCTGTGAGTTCAAGGCCAGCCTGGGCTACAGAGTGAGTTCCAGAATAGCCAAGGTGTAATCTATCTTTTTTTGTTGGACCACCAGCTCCCCAGTAGCAACACAGAGACTTCTTATTAATTCTGAAAGTTTGGCCTTAGCTTAGATTTGCTCCCAAATAGCTCTTACAACTTCTACATTCTGCTATGTGGCTTTTTTCTTTTTTTAACCTCTCTTCCATGTCTGACTTGTTCCCTGTTTTACTGGTGTCTCTCCATGCCTAGATTCATCTCCTCTTCCTCTCCCCCCACCAGAAATCCCACCTATCCTCTCCCGCCTAGCTATTGGTCATTCAGCTCTTTATTAAACCAATCAGAAGGTGCCTTAAGAAAGACACATCTTCACACTGCACCAAAAGATTATTCCACAATACCAAGGCTACACAGATAAACTCTGTCTCAAAAACCAACCAAACAACCAAACATATGTGTGTGTGTATGTGTTATAAACATACAATCATACATACATACATACATACATTCCCCCAGTCAAGGATAAATTCAGCAATTATATTTATCTTTGTTTTGGTGGCTTTGCTTTAGTTTTCTAAGATCATGTGGCTTTCATGGTTTTCTTTTTAAAAAGGTTCCTCTTTGCATATCAGTATACGCCATGAAGCAGCAGCACAGATTCCTGTCATCCATAGGCTTGGTGATTTAGATCCCAGGGGCATTGAGGCCCTTACAGAGTGTCTATGCTATTTCATTCCAACAGAGGAAAGCCTGCAAAATGTTCCCTACCAGTGCTGGTTAGAATTCATGTTTCTAAGGTGACTTTCAGACTCTGGGGTGGTAGCAGATGGAGGTCAGTATCAGGAATCTGCATTTAAATGGGCCTCCTAGCATGATTTCCATTTAGAGGGAATGTGGCCATGATTTGAACATCCTGACTCAGGACTTTCAACTCTCAAATCCTCACTCATTAAGCTCTTGGGTTGGCAAGTCAATACAGAGTCTTTATTCCACGAGAATGAACCTGAATGCTAGTCCTGGGCAGGAAAATGCCAGTCCTGAGGTTGCCTCTAAACTAAAACAAACCAAAATTAGATTCCTTTAATTTCTCCCCAAGGAAAGACCTAGAATATTAAATATGTTCCTAACTTAAATTCTAACTTGCATTGTATAGAAGACAAGATCCCAATGCCAGCCAAGAAGCTATTCTCAATTGATAGCTTCTGAGAAAGGAGAAAAAGAAATCAGTTTTATTTCCAATAGAGTGACAATGAGCCTATTAAAAATCCCAGGGCAGGCCTCGTGCTCAGGAAGAGTTGGCCAACAACACTCAATACAAACCAGACTTTGTGTGTTTTTGTAAATTTTTTTAGACAAAATATATGACATCAGGAAAGTAGACAGGTGAGTTGGAGAAGGGAAATAATATGATCAAATTATTGTATGGAATTCCCAAAGAATAAGTCAACACACTGAAAAAAGAATCTTGGCAGCGAGGATGAAGAATTGGTGTAGGCCCTGGATTAGGGAATGAAGGTAGGCAGATGGAGAGTGGACTCTCAAGGGCTGATTTACTTAGATTTTGAAGTTTTTCAAAACCACAATTAATCATTATCTTGTACAGTAAATCTTTTGAATGTATCCCTCCTATCTTGAACTTTCTCCTATGGGAAGACATTGGCCAAATAATTTCCTCCCCGGAGTAGAGTCCTCATTGGTGAAGAATATGGTTTTTTTAATTAATTTATTTTTTTATAAATAATCTTTTATCATTTTACATTCCAATCTCAGTCCTCTCTCCTTCCCCTCCTCCTGCTCCTCCCACCTTCCACCTATTCCACCCCTATCCACTCTTCAGAGAGAGTAAGGCTTTCCATGGGGAGTTAACAAAGTCTAGGCGGAGCAAGGTTTGAACTGGTTTTTCTTCTTAATTCTCACCACCAAAGTTGCTCTTTCCCATTAATCCATCATGGGTGCGGATTATAAAACATAAAACTGTGTGTCCAGAGGGTCAAAGGGAGAATGCAACATGATGAATTTGGGAAGCTGAAAGAAAAAAAAAAATAACTTCCTTCTGATAGAACTGCAGTACCACGGTCCACCTTTCTCTAGTGCCGTCTGTCTTCTTCCCAGTTGTCCTGAAAGATCATGGCATGGTGCCCTTCATCAAGATCTTCCTGGATGACGAGTCCTACCGAGGGGCCTCACTCAGCATCTTGGAGCAGCTCTCAGTCATCAACGCAGAGGAGTACATGAGCATCATTGTGGGTGCTTTGTGTTCCTCCACTCAGGGGGAGCTGCAGCTGAAGCTGGATCTCCTCAAGGTGAGGTCAAGCCCTCCTTTGTAATTGGATTTCTCGTGTGTATGCTCCGAGTGATCCTCCTTTGTTTGTGTATTGCTTCATTGTGTTGGGTAGGCGGATAGTTGGGCCAGGCAGTTTGAGCTGCCGTAATAAATAATTCCCATATACTTAGTTACCTGACACAAACATTTCTTGAGACAGGGTCTCATGTAGCTCTGGCTGGCATCAGATGCATTGTCTAGACAAGGATTACATTGAGATCCTGATTCTTTTGCCTCCACCTTCCAACTGCTGGGATTCCAGGTGTGCACCCCCCAAATCAGTGTGCGAATCAGTGGTGACCTGACAGGGGCTCTGCTGACTTCTATTTTCGAGCATCTACCAGTGACCAGGTCTGGTGAGAGTGCTTGGGACACACATCGAATGGGACATAACCCTCGCTATCTGGGAGCTTAGGGAGCAGTGCTCACAATGCATGAGTGTTGGCCACATCAGGGAAGGTGGTGGGCACTCTGGGTAGATGCCCGGTGGGTACTGAGAGCTGTGGGAAGAGGGTGACAGGCCAGACTCATCTGGGGACTCCCAGAGAATAGCGGGAGCTGGAAAGGAAGCTCACAAGAGTCAAAGCTGAAGGGGCAGGGACACAGATGGACATGTGAGTCTGGGTTAGCACATGCACAGAGCAGAGAGGATTTGTTTTTGTAATATGATCAATAGTCATCACAGTGTCTTAAAGGAGTCCAAGAAATGCATACTCTATTAATTTACCATCCATTTGTAATTTTTTTTTTTTTGCTATTTTTCCCCTTTATTTTTTTGTGACCTATGCCTTTTAAAAACTCTCTTTTGAGGTTGGTGTGGTAGTGCATTCCTTTAATCCCAACACTTGGGGCGGGTACAGAGGCAGACAAATTTCTGTGAGTTCAAGGCCAGTCTGATCTATTATAGAGAGGTCCAGATAAGCCAGAGCTATCACTATACTGTGACCCTGTGTTTTAAAAAAATCTTTCTAATTTTTCAATATTATTTATTTAGTTTTTTTTTGTTTTTTGTTTTTTTTTTTTTTTGTCTTTTCGGTTGGGAGCCTGAGACTTTAATGGCTGAACTATCGGCTGGTAATTTTTTTTTTTTAAATTCTCTTTGTTTTATGGTGTTTGAATGAAGGGACATAAATGCAAACACTCCCCTGGCGATCTAAGCAGAGCTTATGTGTGACACAACACAAAAGACACACATTCTTTTTCCCCAAACTTGTTATATTTGGTTACTGAGGAACTTTAGGAAAAATACACAATTGCCCTGGCATTGAGCTATACTGCCTTAGCTCTGGTTCTCTCTCCACTGTCCCTTTTAATGTGAGGCGTGTGGTGTGTGAGTCTCTGCAGAGCACATGCCAGGCGCTGAAGAAGTCAATGTTGTCCTGACCTACCTGAGGTCCTAGGTACACAAGGCATCCCAAGAGGCTCAAAGGAGAATGGCACCATGATCATAATTATGCATTTCATGGATGAAAAGAACTCAAGTAATTATATAATTACAGAGCAAGAAAATGAGTGAAAAATTACTAATAACGAATAAAGAAAAATAAATGTCTTTTGAAAGACATATTAATGCTGTTGTAATTTGAACCAAAACAAAGATTAATGAGGGTTAGGGTGAGGCTCTGTGGTAGTGAGCTTGCCTGGCATGGGGGAGGCTCTAGGATCCAATAGCTAGCATCAGAAAAGGGCAAAAAGTTCATTGGAATTTAGCGCTGAGAAAGACCTGAGACTGATATGGGCTAGTTCTCTCCTGTTTGAAGCAGAAGCATCCGGAGGGCTTCCAAGTCACTGTCACTCAAGATAAGCCCAGCAGCTGAGAACAGGGCAGCCACTCCCTGTTGTCAAGCCTTTGCTGGCTGGCTTTGTGTGTTCTGATAGGAACTGGGAAGGTAGGACCGCAGCCAGAACTTTGGTTTTCCATGGGCTGCAAAAATTATTTCTGAAATGTTCGTAGTGAAATCCGAACAGACCCACAGAGAAGAAAGCTATGCTTTCTGTGCTGGGAAACTGAAAGGAGCTCATCCAAAGTGGAGGAGAGCATTCCGTCTTGTTCACAGTGAGTTCATCTCGTTTACTCGGCAGCCCAGAGGCATCTTATTGGAGTGCTAGCCCCTGGGTAATAGGACGGAACTTCTAGAATTAGCAATGCAAAGCCATTATAGTGTTTTACAGATTCAATATAATTTCAGAATCACAGCGTCAAGAGAGTTCATAAGGAATGAGCCCTCTGTGAGCTTATTTAACAAAGTCAGAGCCCACAGGCTCTCCTCCCGCTTTCTCCTCTTTCCAGGGCTCTGCTTGGTAGTTAGGAGCCCTCAGTAGAGTAGGACCTGCCATACACTGCTGTGCAGTGGGTGGTAGAGAGGGCTGGGTCCCCAGAGCCTAGCCCAGGTTCTGAGTACACGAGTAGTCGCTAGTGAATGTTCCCTGGAAGCTGATGTGGGATCTCTGATTGGTTTAAAATCATCTGAGAACCCCTTGCAACTTCACAAACATCCGTGTGAAATGAGCTCTCTGGCTGGATTGCTATTTCAGAAGCTGAAGGCTGGCTGTGCTCAGATGATAGGGTTTCCATAGAGGGTCAGATAGAGGATGTGGGGGACCCATCGTGGCGTGTTGGGACCCTAGGGAAGGAGGCAGATAGCGTTTTTTCCAGTCTCTGGAGGGCAGTCACAGCACACACATGGAGAAGGAAGGCCACCTTAGGGGCAGATGCTTCCAGAATCCAATGGCACTTCTGTACCAACACCAGAGCTGTGTGACTACACCACCGATTCTGGCAAAGGATAACGGAGTTAAAGGATAATATAAGCAAATGAATTTCCTCCCTGTGGCCAGGGGGACTGTGATTGGGTTATGCACAAATTCAGATTGATTTGCTAATATACATTTAGCTGTTCAACTTGGAGCTTAATCACATTACCTCACCAGTCTTCCAGCATGACACATGGAAAATTATGAGGAATAACAAATAATAGGATGTGAAATAAATCCTGTTAGTCCTAACGCAGTTAGCGCCATGCCGCAGACATCCATTTTAGAGGCTTGGGCTAGAGGAATACTAACTCAGAGCCGATGACATGGTAAGTGAGTTAAGAAGGAGAAAATGCGCTTAAAGGCTGACCTTTCTTGAAATGTGTCAACCCTACCCTGATTACTGTGACTTCTGTTGATTCAATTTATCCCTTTCTGCAGACTTGGAACCCTGTGTGATGCATTATCATGCAAAGTTGAATGACAGTAATGGAGACCCCTCCTCCTGGGCCCCCAGCTCCTGACAAATCATTTCCTGAAGTCCCGAAATATTTATTTTCCTTTATGATAGAAATGTTTCTCTTTAGTTGCTATGAAATTAAGCCTTTGTAATTGGATTTTGGACTCTTTACTTTATGACTCTGCAAATATGAAATTAACCCCATCCCAAGAAATAATAGAGCCGTCTACATTCTAATGAGATTACCCCCATTTTAGATAATGACCCGGAATTTAATAAATCGAACAAAGCAACAATTAAGGGCATCCGTTTCTCCTCCCCCTCCCAACCAGAGGAAAGAAAGTAGCCATCTAGGTGACACCCACTGAGAGACACAGATCATGGGTAAATATTATCGTTGGATTGATTCTCCTTTGAAATATGTGTTCCCACCACTCTTGGAAGGATAGATGAAACCCTTCTTAGCCATGTCTGGCATACGGTTGGCTACTGGGATTTGCTTCCTAAGTGGACTAGGGTACAGTGCCCAGACAATTAGCTACAATCTCTTAAGTCTTCAGTTTTAATCTTTCTCCCCCTTTGCATTTGTTTTGGCCTGTGCCACGTGACAAACAAAAGGGCTTTCTTCATTCCTTTTGCTTGAAACCAACCTCCTAGTGGTCATGAGCCACTAGAGGTTCTCATGGAGATGTAGACTGTTGGATGTGAGCCTTCATGAGGCTTTCTAACATCTTGGTGACTGATTCATGTTTTCATGGCACATATCACATGACCAGGCCCAAGGCCAATCTCAGTTACAGGCCAATTTTCATGTTCATACTGCGATGTGGATTATCATTTAGAAGGACAAGGCTTAAACTCTCACCTACTTTACAGAGTGAGTTCCCTGTTTAGTCGAAGAAATGCTTCTCGGTTGGGAATGAGTTGCTCATGCAGACCAGGGTTTCCAAAGCTGTGACCCTGTCTATACAGACAAGGGCCTTGCCCAGAGGTAATGGCAGGAAGCTGTGGCTATATCTCTACAGACAAGGGCCTTGTCCATAGGTAATGGGAGGTAGCTATGACCCTGTCTCTACAGATAAGGGCCTTGCCCATAGGTAATGGCAGGTAGCTATGACCCTGTCTCTACAGATAAGGGCCTTGCCCATAGGTAATGGCAGGTAGCTATGACCCTGTCTATACAGACAAGGGCCTTGCTCGGGGTGTATCATGAGTTTTCATGTTTACCAAACATTGCCCTTCTGGGAGAACCTTGTTCTGACCATATACATGCTTGTCTTAAAGGACTAGTCTGGGTCTTTTGTTCTGAGTACCCAGGTTTCCCTGTCTGTTGACTTCCACCTGTCCAGCTTTGGGTCATCATCTTAAGCCACGTCATTAAGTCACAGCATTGGTTCTTAGCCCAGAGTCTCTTTCAGTTTTGACCTTAGAATCATATCTCGAGCGTCCCAGAGTTGATCCTGAACCGTGCTCCTTTTCTTGATTCAGTTCAGCGTTGACTTCCTAAACAAAACAAAGCACCTTAAACCTCTCTCCATAGTCTACTACACAAAGACCATAAGCTGTCCAAAAACATGCCGGAGACGGCTTCCGGTCTCAGATGGGCTCCAGTGCTAGCTATCGTGGAGGTCAATGGCCATGGGGTTTAAATATGTCTATAAACTTGGCTATACCTGCTTCATTTCTTCTTCCGTGTCTTCCCTCCTCCCTCCCTCCCTCCCTCCCTCCCTCCCTCCCTCCCTCCTTTCCTTCACCTCTTTCTCATCCTTCTCGTCCACATATGGACTATCTATCAAATACCATGTACTATGGACAGAGAATGCACTGTGTAGGTGCCCTGTAAAGGTTTGATTTTGTGAGAAACACATTTTCCTGCAGAAGTCTCAGCCAACTGGAGGGTGGGAGATTCTGTGTATGCTCTCACCCCTTGAGCTCCGTTTTCCACACAGGGTCTAGGTTTTCTGGTAGCCACGGATCTTGTTCCACGGAAGGTTTGTCCTCCTTCTGGACTCATCTTTCCAGCCTGTGGCTGAGTAGACTGCCTCTGCTCTCTCCTCGTGTGACAGAGCCTCGCTGCTCACATGGAGAGGGAGATAGAGGATAGGAAGCTGAAGCTTTACATTTTCGCTTTGGGTCTTCTGCACATCGGAGGGATGTCGCATCCCTCACAGAGAGAATTAAATAGGACTGGATTCTCTTGGGGTGAGCAAGTCTGGTATGGTTCCTTAACAAATGAAGCCCCAGTTTGCCGGCAAGCTGAGACAACTTCCCAGCAGTTTTGTGTGTGTGTGTGTGTGTGTGTGTGT
>NC_022013.1:59488765-59497044 GCF_000317375.1 Microtus ochrogaster
GGGCCAGGGGTCAAAACTCATTTTAGACCAGTGGTTTTCAACTTCCTAATGTTGAGACCCTTTAATACAGTTCTCTGTGTTGTGGTGACCACCCCCCCCAAATTATTTCATTGCTACTTTAGAACTGTGATTTTGCTACTGTGATGAATTGTGATGTAAATATCAGATACGTAACTCCCCCAGGGGTTGTGACCCACAGATTGAGAACTGCTGTTAGGGAAAAATATTTCCATAAAGATGCTAGCAGGTAGATAGACCTCCCTTTAAAGACCACCCTTTGAGGAAAGGTACATACAGACAACCTAAAATAACAGCTGAAATGAACAAGACTGCCATCACAATGCTTGAGGAATGCCCATCTTGCTTACCTAGTTTCTGGTGATCATGATTAACAGGGCTGAACCTGGGTGGATGTGCTTGTACGTGACCTTGATCCGCCTCTGGATTTCACTCACTTTATTTGCTTGCTCTTTCAGTCTCTGCTCCGGATCCTGGAGACCCCCAAGGGCCACGCTGCATTCCGAGTCTCCAGTGGGTTCAACGGACTGCTGTCCCTGCTTTCTGACCTGGAGGGGTCCCTCCAAGTGCCTGTAGTGCCAACATGGGGTTCTGTGTCCCTCAGCCAGACCCTGGAGCTGGTGTTGCATACTCTTTGTGTGGTGTCTGCTGCACTGCACTTGGACCCTGTCAACGGGCACTTCTTCAGGACCAATGGGCTCTTTGAGAAACTGGCCGAGGACCTCTGTCTGCTGGGCTGTTTTGGAGCTCCAGAGGAGGAGGGTGCCCAGTGGCTCTCCTCATCTGACACGAAGGCCAGACCCTTTGGGGACTTGCTGAGCTGTGCCTTTTCCTCCAGCTGTCCGTTCCCACCCAGGTTGCAGAGCTGCCTACAGATCCTGAGCTTCCTAGACAGCATGGCCAGTGGCACCCTCCACCTCCGCAGGGACCTGATGGAGCTGGCCAGGGCTGGGCAGGAGCCTTCTGTGGATGCTCAAAAGGGAGATGCCAGTGGCCGTCAAGGCAAACTCAAGCAGTGGCCAGACCTGGAGGAGAGGTTAGCACTGGGCTGGCTGCTTCTGCTGTGGGTCACCAGTGTGTCCGGGGCCTGTTCCTTTCTTATACAACTATCTCTGTGGGTATAACTGGGAAGACAGGCCAAATTACAGACTGGGTGTGCTAGAGTTGCCAGAATTTAAGTCCTGGAGAGGACTCCAAGCCCCTCTATTCTGGGAACTCATAGCAAATTTGACTCAAGTCAGCATAAGGCTGGAGGAGTCTGTTGATCTACACAAGAGCCTGCAAGGCTTCTGGATACCTTGAAGGCAAGAGCTGGCCTCCAAGAAGACAGACTTCCTCTTCTGGATCCTCTGTGCTCCTGGGCATTGTGGGTGCTTAGGTGGAGTATTCCTGAGTGTTCAGGTAACCTTGGCCTCTATGGCCTTGTCCCCAGAGTGCTGCCAGGGCTTGGGTGAGTTTTTTCAGTTTGTTAAGACTCAAACCACAGGGCTCTTTCTTGTCTTTTGAGTCATTTCTATTTTTCCTAGCAAAGACATCCTTCTTTCCAGAAGCATACCTCTCCATGACTCAGACTTCTGCAAAAACATGTAACTGTAGAACATAGTCCCACTAATGCAAGGAATGTGAGGACCCATCCCCACCCAGTTTAATATTACTTTAAAACTTTTTTTGCAGTTTGTATAAAAATCATAGTTTATTTATTTTTATCATCCAAAAATATTTTTTAGTGATGTAAATTCTCTACACACAAAATTAGGTTCTACACACTGGGTGGTGGTGGCACATGCCTTTGATCCCAGCACTTGGGAAGCAGAGGCAGGTGGATCTCAGTGAATTTGAGTCCAGCCTGGTCTTCAATACTGAGTGAGTTTCCAAGACAGCCAGGGCTACACAGAGAAACCTTTCTTGAAAACCAAACAGACAAACAAAGAATTAGGTTCTCCAGGAAGCATTTCTCTCAAATATTATGCACTTTTTCCTTCATCCCAGGGTCCTTCAGCACTCTAAGTACACTGTCTACTGTCCCCTTCTTTCCATTTTTTTTATTCCTCCACTGTCCCTTCTGTATTTTACATGTCTTTAAAGAAACCTAGGGCCCACAAATTAGAGAAAATGTTGTTTGTCTTTCTGTGTATGTTAAAATCATAGTATCAATAGCTGATGCCCTTTTACACCACACAAGCAACAAAGACAGATGACATTAATACTGTAGTGACATCTCCCAGGAGACTCTACAGTTTTCCAGAGAAAGTCCCCATTTTCCAGAGGTGAGAGAGATGGCTGTTAAGTCTTCACAAACTGAGGCAGTGATTAGATATTTTTGTTTCATGGATAATTTGGTCTGTTAATGGGCTTTGTGTTTCTAATCATGCATCTTGTCTGTGGCCATTCCATCCTCAACATACCCCATCGTGTCTTCTGTTACATCCCTGCACAAATCAAGGTGTTCACAGTCTACTGATTGTCACACCTGATTTGCTGATTTTCGAAGGGATTTTGTATCTATGTTCATGAGAGCATTTGATTTTCTTATTCCTTTCTAGCTGTTTTACTGTTAAATGTACATTGTCCAGGCATGAGTTGTACTGTCATCTGTTCTCTGGCAGAGTTGGTGGGGAAAACAAAAAACAAACAAAAAACCAAAAACAAAACACTTGTAGGCCTGGGCTTTGTGCTAGGGTTTACTGCCAAGCCGCTGTGGGCCTGTGTTTTCTTGTGAGAACAATTTGTACTGGAGAACAATTTTATTTTGAGCTTACCAAGGTAAGTTACTGCTCAAGATTACCCCCATTTCATTTATCCAAATTTCAATTTATTAGAAAAGGCTGCTTTTTTTTTTTTTAAAAAAAAATTCTTTCAGGATTGGAGGGGGTATGTGTCTTACTATGTTGCCCAGGCTATCCTCAAACTTCTGGACTCAAGGGATCCTCCTGCTTCAGCCTTGTGGGTAGCTGGGAATTCAAATGTGTGACAGCAGGCCTGGTTGTCTTCTTAGCATTTGTCTTGTGATGTTGGGATGTCCCCATCTCATTCTGGACATCCTACATAGTGATGCTGAGTTTTCAACTCATCCTGAATATCCCACATAGTGATTGATGCTGAATTTTCCCCCATCTTATCCTGATCGTCCTGCATAGTAATTTCCTTGGTTCTTCCTCCCTCAGCATTTCGGTCAGAAGTTCATCTTTAATTTGCCATTTGAACAGCTTTTGGCATTTTCTGTTTCTCTTACCTGAGTATTCCAGTTTCTTTTGATTTGTCATCATTTTCTCCTTTGGGGCTCGTTCTGGAATCCTTTCCTTGCCTCAGACCATTAGGAGATTAATCTCTGTCTTCTTTTAAGCACATGCATTTCTCTGTAATCTTTGTGTTCCATGTTCAATACAGTTGATTTTACATCATTACACAGCTCTGTGTTTCCTGCTTTCCTTGTGATCTGTGCTGCTTGTCCTTGAATCTGCAGTGTTGCAGTCCAGCCCTGCTTATCCTTTTCTGTCCACTGCCACCTCCATGGCCATTATAGGTGAGGAATTTTCATAAATACTCCACATGGGTCTGAAAAAAATGCTCATCCTCTAACTGTTCGAACAATATTCAGTTTTTGGATCAAATTTGTAGTTGTTTCCCCATACCATTAAATTGTTAAGTCAGCTTGGCATGATACTTGTCAAGACAAATACACTAAAAACCACTAAAATGGGAAATATGTATCTATGAATGTTTTAGTTTATTTTTAATTTGCATGCGAGGTAATATGTTTCCTTATGGCAATTTCTTATATAACTTACTTTTGACTGATTCTCCCCGCCCCCATCTCCCTGGCCCATCTCTCTATACTTTCCCATTCCCAACCTTCCCTTTCCACTTTTACATCTCATGTGCTCCCCAACTTTCCATACCTCCCTCCCTGAAATCCCCGGCCCATCTCAGAGACTCTTCTAGTTTCCTTGTCTCTTCTCACATTCTTTAACACACACACACACACACACACACACACACACACACACACACACACCTCAGAAGCATTTGTCTTTTGAGCCTTGCTTACCTCACTTAGCAAAATATTTTCTAGCCATTAATTTTCCTGACATTTTCATTTTTCTTTATGACTGAATAAAATTCCATCATGTACATGAACCACATTGTCATTCTCCATTCATCTGGTGACAGAAATCTAGACTTATTTAATTTCCTTGCTATTATAAAAAACAGCAGTAAACGTGGATGTGACCGTACCTCTGTGATAGGACAAGGACCTTTGGGAATATACAGAAGAATGTTATAGCTTGGTTTTAGGTTAGTTCTATTTGTTGTGTTTTGGGAAACCTCCAAATTGACTTCCACCATGGTTGTACAAGTTTACGTTCCCACAAGCAAGTAGTTGCCAGCATGTGTTATCGGGTTTTTTTTCTTTTGAGTTGGGGTGTGTGTGTGTGTGTGTGTGTGTGTGTGTGTGTATGTGTGTGTTAGCTATTCTAAATGGGGTGCTATGGAATCCTATAAAAGTATTAATTTGTATTTCTCTAAAAGTTAAGGATGTTGAACATTTTAAAAAGATACTTATTGGCACTTTGTGTTTCTGCTTTTGAGAACTGTATATTCGTTCGCTCATTTTATTGATTGGGAGTTTTGTTTTTTTATTTAATTTTTGCAGTTCTCCGTGTATTGCTGTTACAGCCTCTGAAAGACACTTGGTAAAGACTTTTTGCCTCTTCTGGAGGCTGTCATCATTTTACTTGGATGACAGTGTCCTTTGCCATAGAGAAATTCTCTAATCCTGTACCATCTCACTTGCTAGTTCTTGCAACTACTTCCTGTGCTACCACTAGGCTTCTGCTCCGAAAGTCTCGCTGGGACCTGTAGTGTGCTTCCCTTTGGCAGTTTCATGTTGTAGATGAAGACATTTAATTTTGAATTGATTAGCAGGGTGAGTGCTGTGGATCTAATTTCATTCTTCTGTAGGTGTGTATCCAGTATAAAATGACGAAGTGGAAACTTGATATTTTCTTATTTTATATTTGACTTATTTTTCTTTGTATCCAAATAGCTAGATTTTTAATTTAACGTTTTCCATTGATTAGTATTCAGTGTATATCCTCTATGCTTAGTATTTTAGTGGTTGCCCAAAGTAATTTGATAAGCCTTCTTAAAAATGTTTAAAGTTAAATCTTTTCTTCTTCTTTTTTTTTTTTTTTTGATTTTCGAGACAGGGTTTCTCTGAAGTTTTTGGTGCCTGTCCTGGAACTAACTCTTGTAGACCAGGCTGGCCTCGAACTCACAGAGATCCGCCTGCCTCTGCCTCCCGAGTGCTGGGATTAAAGGCGTGCGCCACCACCGCCCGGCTCTTCTTTTTTATTATATAAAAAGAACCCAAAGATCTTAGCACTACTATGCAGACTTGTATGCTAGTGTTGATTTGTTGTTTAGTTCCACTTTTGTTCAGTTAACCTCACAAATCTGTTATCTATTGTTTTATTCAAAATTTATTTAGACTTTCATATATTGTTTAGACTATATAATTTAAACTCTATATCTATACTATATATGTCCCATACCCCATTCTTTCCTGCACCTTTATCTTTTAATGTGGCATTTTGTTTCCCTTTAGAACACCATTGGAATTTTTTTCTTTAGGTTTATTTGTGATAAACTCTCTTAAGTTTTATTGGTTTGAAAAAATACATGAATTCTCTCCTTAATTGTTGGAAGATAGTTTTTCTTGGTATACACTTTTGGACCAAGAGGTTTTTCCCCTCTTGGAGCATATAAAAAGTCCCCTTAGCTATTGATTTCAATTGTGGCTGTTAACTAATTTTCTTTTCTTTGGAAAAATCTTGGCCAGCAAACAGAAATTATTTTTTCAACTTTCTTTGGGGTCTTTAAAGAACTGCATCATTTCTGCTTTGTGGTTTCACCTCATGGATCCTGGTGGGGAGTATTTTAGGACTTTATTATTCTGCTTGACATCCATCGAGCTTCCTCATCAATTCTCCATGTAACTTTATTACCCTTCTCTAACCTTTAAAAACATATACTACGATCTGCCTGGTGGTGGTAGTGCATACCTTTGATACTAGCATTCAGGAGGCAGAGGCAGGTGGACCTCTGAGTTTGAGTTTATGGCCAGCCTGGCCTACAAAACAAGTTCCAGGACGCCAGGGATACACAGAGAAACTCTGTGTCTCAGAACATAAATTAATATATATTAGTGCACACTTACAATAGATGTTAAGACAGATAACTATGTGCCTCACTATCCGCTCTTATCCTCCGCACCTCAGCCACTCTCTCTTTCCATCTCCTAATCTCTAGATAGTCTTTCTGGAGTTTATTTTGGTCTCTCTTCCAACTCACCACGTTTCCTATTAATTGTGTCTAATCTAATGTGCACCATTAGCTTTTTAGGTTTTGTTCCAAAATTTAAAGGCTGCAGTTCATACACACACGATTTGGTCTTTTACAAATCAACTTTATGGTCTTACGACCCTTTTCCTTGCCTCACTTTTCTGCCTCTTTTATTTCGTCAACCACATGAATCACAGTGATTTTGTCTTTTGTGTCTTTTGAGAATCTGATCCTATGTCTGTGGCTGTCATTGAAGGCTTCCTGTGTGGGCTGTGATTGTTAATGCCTTCTAAGGTCTCCATGAAAGCCATGTCTCCCTGGCTACCTTGACTTTCGGACGCTGTAGAGATGCCTGCTGGAGTTGGTGCTTTCCCGTATCAGCCAGGCCTTAACAGACACCATGCTCTGCTCTCTTGCCTTCTTTCTCTTGGGGAGCATTTGTTCTCAGAAAATCTAGATCTCTGCATTCCAGGGGAGTGCTCTGAGGGGACTCTGCTCAGGTGACCTGATGCAGTGCAGGGTTAAGTTGTTATCTTTGTCAGGAAGCTTGTTCAGTTTATTCTACCAGCTCTTGGTGGGCAAGGCATGTTTGTTAGCATCAGAAAACATGGAGCAAGTGAGAAGTTCACTGATGGCTGTCCCCAACACTGAGCTTCAGTGTTTATCTTTATTTAACTTCCTCCACAGGCTAGAATTTTATCAATGAGGAAGCCAAACCTGAGAATGAGGAACAGTCCAAGGCCACACGTGAGGGTCAGAATGTGACCCAGTTGACTTCCAGAGTGTGTGTGGGTGTGGGTGTGTACATGTGTGCAAGCGTGCACATGCTTTGGGTATGTTTTCTTCCTGCCTTTCCCTGACATTGCACAATAGAGGCGATGAACTCTCATTGTGGGCTGAAAAGCTGATGTTTAAAGTTCAGGCTCCATTCTACAGGGCACACAGCCCTGCTTCATTATAATGACACCGATGTCTGGTGTCATCCTGGTTTAGTGAGTAATTTTAAGATGTATTAAGAGTTATGTTTTGGTGCTGGAAAGATGGCTTGGAGATTAAGAGCACTGGCTGCTGTTCCAGAGATCCTGAGTTCAATTCCCAGTAACCACATGGTAGCTCACAGCTTTTTATGGTGAGATCTGACGCCCTCTTCTGGAATGTAGGCATACATGCAGAGAGAATGTTGTATACAGAATAAATAAATAAACAGTTACATTTTGAATAGAACATTTTCCTTTAGTTATCTTTGACCTTTCTTGGCATTTAAGAACAGGAAGTGAAACCCCAGAGATACAGTATATGGGTCAGAGGTATGAATGAGAGATACAGTATATGGGTCAGAGGTATGAATGAGAGATACAGTATATGGGTCAGAGGTATGAATGAGAGATACAGTATATGGGTCAGAGGTATGAATGAGAGATACAGTATATGGGTCAGAGGTATGAATGAGAGATACAGTATATGGGTCAGAGGTATGAATGAGAGATACAGTATATGGGTTAGAGGTATGAAGAATGACTAAAGAGGTTATGGCTGGGTAGGTGCATGGAGGGGAAGACCAGTCTTAAAAGCCTATTATGAGATGTTCTAAGCTATCAGGGAACAAGTGAGTAAATGCATAGATAAGTGAATATAGAAAATAGAAATAAAAATTTACAAAAGGGAAGCATAATGAAATAGAAGCTATGATGGCATCGGTTGCTATTTCCTCTTAGGCTGGTTGATGTGGACGCTCACTCCCCCCTCTCTGTGATCCTCTTTCATGTCAATCTCTGCTGAGGAAAGAGGGGACTCCTGGACTCAGGTTCAGATAAGCCATGCTGGCCAACATTTGGCTGAGTCCTCGTCTATGATTCCTACCTTCAAGTAACAAATTTGGTTTCTGATTTCTGGTGTTTTAAGGTTTGCCTGCCTTC
>NC_022013.1:59497149-59577141 GCF_000317375.1 Microtus ochrogaster
CCCTCTCTTCCTTCCTTCCTTCGTTCCTTCCTCCCTCCCTCCCTCCCTTCTTTCCTTCTTTCCTTCCTTCTTACCTTTTCTCCCTCCCTCCCTCCTTCCTCCTTATTTCCCTCCTTTCCCCTTCCCTCCTTTCTTTTAATCCTTCTTCTTCTGTTATTCTCTTTTTTCACCTTTCTCTTCCATCCCTATCTCCCTCCCTCCCTCCTTTCCTCCCTTCCTTCCTTTTCTTTTTTCCCCTTTATTGGGACAGAGGCTCTGAGGACATCTGGAAAGCCTACCAGCTTGTGTTCACCATTGTCTTTGGGAGGTGACTTCCTCACTGGCCAACCAATTTGGTCACAACGTATGATCTTCTTAATGTGCTCTTGAATTTGGTTTGCAAGTGCTCTTGGGATCATGTTGGGCCTGTGTGTATCTGGGACATTGGTCTATAGTTCTGTTGTTGGTGTTGTATGCTTACCCAGTTTTGGTATCAGGGTGACACTGACTTCATAGAATGAGTCTGTCAGTGTCCCTCCCTCTGCTGTTCCCATGGGACAACTTGAGAAGTATTAGAGTCAGTTCTTTCATACAAGTTTGGCAGAATTAAACCACAAATATGTTAGTCTGAGTTTTTCTCTATATTTGTTTATTTTAAAAGATTTAGAAAATTACATCTATTTCTCTGTTAAGTAATTAACTTGTTTGGTGTGTGTCTGAGTGCATGTACAACCTGGAGACTGAAGGACAACTGTGGGAGTTGGCACTCCTACCATGTAGGGATGACCCTCAGGGCTTCAGGCTTGGTGGTCGCAATTTCACCAACCAAACCACTTCACCAGTCCTGGGCTTTTCATGGTAGGGAGGCCTTTTGCTAACTTCTTCAATTTCATTGCTTATGGGTCTGTTTGAGTTGTTAGCACATTATCGATAGTTCCTGCGCATTTAGAAATTTGTCCATTTCTCCAATGTTTCCAGTTCTTGGGGATGGTTAGTTGTTCTGGTTGTTTGGGCGATTTGGTTCCTTCTTCCTCACGGACTAGTAGCTGTGTTTGCTGGTTGACTGTGTTGAACATGACAAGTCCCTTCCTGGCTTGGTTGGCACATCTATTCATCTTGTGAAATACATTCTTTTCCTCTACTGCGTACGTTTTCAATGGACTTGCTTCTTGTCATTCCTCTGGGGACACATTGGACCCCTAGGTAAATGCTGAGTGGAAAGCATGGTGAGCTTCCCAGGGGAAATGAAAATATACAAACTAGTGTTTGCCAAGTAGTAAGACTGAGCAGGACCTACTCAAGATGGCCACCCTCTAAGTGGGTGTCAGAGAATGGGAAGATGCTGCTTGCTTCTAATCCTTCACCTGGGTGATTTTTGTTATTTTTATTATTATATTTCCTCACTTGCTTTGAGTTACATTTTTCTTTTTAAATATAGTATCTGAAAGTTGACACTTAGACTGTTTGACCGAAGGCTTGTTTCTTGTGTAATGTAAACATTTCATCCCACAAACCTTCTCAAGGCAATGCTTTGGCACTGTCCCACACGTGTTTCCATGAATGCCCTTTCCGTTTCTATTTGAAATACTTATATTTTTTTCCTTGAGGAGCTGGGGAAACTGCTCAGTTGTTAAAGCTTTGAGAAGCCTTGCAAGCTTGAGAAGAAAAGTGAGCTAGCGCTGTGACACATGCTTATAACCAAGGCGTTGAGGCAGATTTGTGTCTCTGTCCCTAGAAGGAAATGTGATACCGCTAACTTCATTCTACAGCTTGGCTGCATTAGGCTCACATGCATCAGTTCAAGGTCCTTCAACCATTGGGTGGTGCACTGAGAATGTGGGTGGTGGTCTGTTTTAGGGGAAAAAAACTGTACAAAAAGACACCAAAAGAAGTCACATGTCCTGTTTTCCTTCTCGATGCAGGATGGACGAGGGTGACGTCACGATCATGCATCCTGGGATCATATGCATCATGGTGAGACTGCTGCCTCGCCTGTACCTTGACGACCACCCACAGGTATCTCTTGATGAACACATGGATTTCGTCTTTGCTGCCCGGCTTGTCTATAGCATGCCATCTGGTGTGACACTTTCTTCATTTTATTGTACAGTGATTATCAGAGTCACCACTAGGTAGAACCTCTTGAAGGGTGGCGTCAGTGTTTCTAGGACCCTGGATAGATCTGTGACCAGCCTTCAAGGGGTAATCAAAGCAGTCACTCCTGGATTAGGTGGCCTTCTCAAAACAACAGGTGAAAGAACCTAGTTAAAGGTAATAGGATCAGCCTTGCTGCATCCACGGAAGAAACGGCAGCCAATTGGTGTTCACGCCATCTGAATGTAACTGTGACATGGCACAAATTTTCAGGTATCTGAAACTTGAGAAAAGTGAAGTGGAGCGGGAGACTCTTGCTGGTAGAGATGGGACTGGTCTTAACTAAGAAATGGTGGTGTCTGGCGTAGGAGTGAAAATAGCCCTACTATGTTCTATGCGCATTTGTTCCCTGGTGACTTCGCTTCTCATTCTGCATGCTGTTCTCCTGAAGAGCAGCGACACAGTGAGCATAAAGCTGGGGAAGGGGGAGGTGCATCTAGCAGCGTGGAATGGACTGGATACATGGGCTATGGGGTTAGGGATAACTATGCCCTCACAGTCCTGGGTCATGGGGTGATACTCCACCAAGGTCAGATTCCTCCTGTGTTCATGTGATGAAGTGACCTAACACAGTGTTCCCCTGTTATTAGGCAGCACATGACAGTATTTCTCATGACACTGTGTGTCAGCAGGGATGGGAATATACTCCCCATGGTACTGGCTCAGGTGGAACCCCACAAAAGGCTCCTTTATGAATGGACCCATTACTTCAGGGGGCCAGCACCTGTGACCAGGAGCCATTGAAGAGCCAGCTCAGCTTGGTCATCTATCTGTGCCCTTGTCTCAAGCTGTCAATTTGGTCCAGGCCTCCTCTACAGGGTCATCTGCATCAGGCCTCTGCCGGTGTTTCTGGTGTTTCTATGTGGATTTCCAGGAAGGCGCACAACAGCTTAGGGTCCCTAAAGGCACAGAAACAGAGGCTTCTAGGCTTTCTGGAAATTCAGGTCTGGGACAAGTTAACATTGTCTCCACAGTGTTTCGTCATTCCAAGTGAGAAAGTCACAGGCTCAGCTTAGCCTCAGCACACGGGGAACTAAACACCCCTTTATCAATGTGGGTGCTGTCAAGTGTGCACAGGAAAAGGGACTTTAAAGGGAACCAGATTTAAAGACCAACTTCCTGAGGCATTCTGCCCTTAAATCAAATGCCTTGTAGTCAATGAGTTACCTAAACTCTGAGAGCTTTCCTTCTTTACCTTAATGCCTCCATATGCCTGTCTTAAGCATACCGGGAACACATACATCAGACAGCCCCTCTCTGCCAAGAGTGCAATGTCAGCCATATTCTCCAGCAGTTCTTAAAAGCCCATAAGCAGCTCTTCCCTGCCCCCTTGTGCAAGTGCTTGAGGTTCAGAGTTATGTGACTTCCTAAGATCTGCAAGACCTGGACCTAGGGCAGGCTCAGTGAGTAGGTCTCTGATCTTTGCAGCTCCTGTGAAGTGCAGGGATATGCATTGGCATGGTGCATCTTTCCCGGGCATTCACCTCCCCACGAGGCTAGCTCCTTCGGCTGTTTCATTCAGTACTACGGGAATGGCTATGCCAGTGGTCTGGGTGTCTCAGCAACTAACCTGATGGCTGTGTTCTGCAGAAACCCACTCCAGTGACAGACAGTGAGGGGACAGAGCCGACGTAGGGAGGGCTGTCTCGCTGCTGCTTATCCTCATGGATGTAGCTGAACCTGGCATTCAGATGTTTGCTCGCTCTGTGGTATCAACCATGCAAATTAAATATGCAAACAAGAAATCCATTTGGCATGATCCTCTTCTTCTATTCAGGTCAATATGTAATTGAGGGAAAGCCCCGATTCGTCTTCACCATTTCTCAGATATGCAAATGAACACAGTGATGCATTTTCTCGGATATTTTCTGCAGATGCCAAATCAGCAGCTATTAAAAGTTGGATAATTACAGTAATTAATTTCTGAAAAGGGGGGTGGTGGTAGGGAAAACCTCATATTATCAGATAGAACAGTAAATCAAAGGAGAAATGAAGCCACACGAGAAACTGCTGAAACCGAGCTGCTTTTAAGCTTCTGCCGACCTTGTTGCCTGGAAAGGAGAGGACTGGGTGTCTCAGTAGATGGCAGTGTTAGGAAGGAATGGAGAACGGCTGCTGTTCAGCTCCCGAGGGTCTGCAGGCCGCTCCTAACGCTCACTGTGCTCTTCATCTTACTCTGACCCTTCCTCCCGTTGACTGAGAAATGGTTGGTGCCAGAGGCCACTGCTTAACTAACCTTATGGGTGTCCTGTTCTGGTTTATTTCCAATCACGGCTACATTAAATTTGTTCTGTGTGCAGCCCTTAGAAATGCCAGTAGCGCAGGCTGCTCCTGGAAACAGATAACCCCGCTCTCTCTCTGCCGCTAGCATTTTCACCCATATTAAAAACGGTAGAAAATCAGTGGTGCACAATGCAAAAAAAAAAAAAAATGGAATTCAGCTCAGTTTCTTGGGCTCGGAAAACCCAGATTCATTGGGAAGATGCCTTCCTTTCCCATCACTCTCAGCAGAGGCAAGGATCTGACACTGTAAAGACATGGCTGTGGGCGGGAGCTCTAACCAGTTCTACATGCCTCTCTAATCCCCCAGGGCTGTGGCCGTCAGTCAGCTGTCGGCATGGAGATATTGCCTATGCATCAGAGAGCTGTAGTACAGAGTAGGATCCAACTTAACAGAGCTGGCTGTAGCCCAGTCTATGTTGGAGCAACCAATAGGATGGCTTGCTTCCGTGACTAACTGGAATCACCTAGCATGCACCTCTGGTTTTTCACAGATGAGTGGTATGAGAACTCGGGCTCTGGGTTTGAGGATGGAGGGGCAGAGGTCACAGAAGACAGGTGGATAACACTGACCTGGTGGTAGGATAGTTCCTCTACAGGCCTGGGGGCAGAGAGAGAAGGAGGGACACTGGTGCGACGCTTGAAAGAAAAGACATGACTGCCCTCACCAAGAGAGAGTGGGGGGGGGGCTCAGACACAGAAAGGTACAAAAGAAGAGGCCTATTTGGTTTTGTTCTGCTCGGTTTTTACATATTTTAACATGTAAGTGGGGTTGTGAAGGTCAGCCATGATGTCAAGAGCCTCGTGGGCCAAGCTAAGAGATCTGAACCATCTTGGGTTACCAAACATTGTGACAGCTAACACTTCTAGATTTAATGACTACTCTTCAAAGGCCATGTAGACAGTAGACCATGGTCAGGTCTCTCGTGTGCCATCCAATAATCCCAGTACCATGGGGATTGTTAGGGTTCTCACTCAATAATATCATTATTCTTAGGACAATCATGAAGGCCAATGAGAGCCAAGGCCAAGGCTATCTGACAAGGGAAGACTTTAATCCAATGGGGAAGCATACCAACTTAGCATCAAGACATATTTATGTTTTTATGTTAGAAGAATTTAAGTGAAATACAATCGTCAGGCTTTAAATGGTCCTTGCAAGGAAGGGTAAAACATGAAACCCTTGCTTTCTGAAGTATTATTTCTAAATGTGGATCCTTATTGTTAGACATAGAAAGTTAGGCTTTCTGTGAGTTCGGGGCCAGCCTGGTCTACAAGAGCTAGTTCCAGGACAGAAACCAAAAGCAACGGAGAAACCCTGTCTCCAAAACTTAAAAAAAAAAAAAAAGAAAAGAAAAGAAAGTTAGGCTTTGCTTTTATATCGTGAATTCAATACTGACCTTTGGATTTTTTGATAATTCTGCCTTGTAACAAGTCTTGCTGTATACATACTGTCTTTAAGCTTTATTTTCCATGAGCCTTCATGCAACATACTTTACCTTCCAGTTTCGTTTTCACCTTTCCTTTTTAGAAAATTCTTTGCATTAGGACAACATTGTATTTCACCATACAAGGTCCTTCCTTACGTTGAAGAGTTTTTCTTTAATATTTTTCAAGCTTCTCAACCGATCGTCATAACTGTCAGTACCACTGCTGCTTGTTGACGCTTCCGTGTCTTAGTTTTCCTTAAAATTTAGGAAGCTTTTTTAAAAAAGTAAAATAACATCCTATTCCAATGAAGACCAAGGAAGCTGCTGCAGAAGGAAGCACAGGTAACGAACGTTAACAGTCGGGGGAAAGTTCTGTTTTTTTCTGCAGAAATAATTGAATTAACTAACTGGTTAATATGTAAAAGTCTCATAACAAGCTTTCAGCTATTGCTTTTGCTAAAAATAAAAAGTGTTGATTCTTTAACTTAGACCCACAAGGTAACTCCAAACAGGATGAAAGTTTGGCACCCCTGCCCTTACTTTGTGTCTATCTCTTTTACTTGGAGGCAGACACATGCCCAGCTCTGCATAGATAGGACAATCACGTAAGGCGCGACTACTGAGTTATTTCCTCCTCCTTCAAAGTCAAAGACGCAGAAGTAAATGATTGTCGCAAAGCTGGAATCACCTTGGGCTCCAGGAGCTGCAAAGGTCCACAGAACAGGTCATTTTCCATGAGAAGCAGTTCTCCACAGAATGAGACTGTACCCCAGAGCAGAGCAGTGCCCAAGAAATGAGGACTCCTCTGGACTCCCCTTAGCACCATATAGATGTCACAGTGATTGAGCAGACTCATAATCATGAGCATCTCTTTCCTCTTTGCTCCATTTTCCCATTTAAATATAAAGACCAGGTCAGTACCCTGAAGATGGGCACAGCATCATTGGAGCTCTGTGTCTGTTTCTCTCAAAGTTGTCATATTGCGCAGATCTCCTCTCTTTATGTAAGCCCCACCAGTTGGCATATTGTGATGGAGGCTGAACCTCACCTGGCATCGAAGTTGACCCCTTTGCCCTAAACGCTCTATTAAACTGGGAACTACAAAAAAAATTGGGCTAATTTAACAACTGCAGTTTATGGAAACACATAAGCTTGGGTTTTGTGTAAATATGGTACAGACATAAACACCCTTGAGGACGAGTTATACATACAGCCATACATAAAAAAGCAGGCTGTCCACTGCCCCTAAAGACATTGTAGCTTTCATTTAGGTGTATCACTTGTCATTTTTAAGAGACCACGGGTCTGATTATTTCCCCCATAGCATCAAGCAACCCTTAATTCTAAGCCTTCACTTCCAAAGACATAACTCTTAACAGAGCAGAGGGAAAAAATTGTATCCCTTAAGTGAAAACTAAGAGGTCAGCAGAGGAGGCTTCCCATGCCTCAGGCTCAGGTAAACATCCCTGTTTCAGCGGCTATTCTGCAGAGAGAGGCACCGATACCAAGGGGAGCATCCAATTCAGTACTAAGGGTTGGAAAGCCTGGTGTGGGGTCCACAGGGTGGCCTGGATGAAAGTCTTTAGCAAAACCCAAAGAGCTCTGAGGGGCACCACAGTCTGCTGCATTGCAGCCCAAGGGCCGAACAGTCTCAGGCTTCCTATGCCTCCTGCTCTGTCTTAGGGGACATCATAAGAATCTTTTCCTCCAATACTGTGTTTTGTTCTGTTCAGGGATTTCTAAAGAGACAAGACCTGAGACGGTGATAAAGATGAAGGGGAGAGGCTAGGTCAGAGAGGAGAGAGGAGGGCTGAGAAAAATGAGGTTCCTTACAATTTATCATTGGTCTTCACAAAGCCTCTAAAATTTTCTTAGGAGTTTCCTAATTTTTAGAAAACCACTTATCTTTTAAAAATATCTTCTAATTTCTTGAGAATTATCAATTTCATATTTTTGCTTCCAGATGCTTTAAAATGACAATTAAATCTGGTCACCCATTTATTTTCTTTATCTAGGACTTCTGGCAGTGTGAACAAAGCAAAACAAAAGCCATTTAAAATGTCAGATGTTCCATATTTTGTCTCCAAACATTTCCATCTTCCTTGAATTCCTAGTTCCCGGAGTTTTAGTGACTTCTAACTTTCCTTTTTTGGGAAATCGCAGCCTTTCTGCTAACTGGTGGATGTGTGGATTTACCGGGTGTTCTGAGGTGGGTAGGGAGCTCTTTTGGGCTTGCCTCAAGGTCAGTTCCTCCCACTCAAATTATTTTACATATTTATGCAGACAAGAAGGGCCCTGAGACTGTGGTATTTGTTATCCTGGCTGAGGCTATGGTGTTTCCTGAGGAGTCCCAAAACATGCCCGTTTCACTGGGCTGGCAGGAGCAAGTACTTCTTCTTTCCAATAACTTCATGATCAGACACTTGGTATTTCTCTTATTCATTTTCTTTAAAAAGAATCTTTATGTGTATACGCATTCTGCCTTGTGTTCCTGATGCCCATGGAGGCTGCTGGATTTCCTTGAATGGAAGTTACAATTGCTAGCTGTCATATGGGTGATAGGAATTGAACCTGAGTCCTTTGGAAGAAGAGCCAGTGTGCCTAACCGCTGAGCTGTCTCTTCAGTCCCTTGCATTTCTCAACTCAAAGAGCCAAGGTTCCCTTAGGCAGGAGAGGAGACAGCAAGAGCTGCAGAGTTGAATGCAGGAGGCACGGAGGGAAAAGGACAGACTGCTAGCAAACAATGGTTCTGAGAAATGCTTCCACAAATAAAAGGGTATTTCCTTACCAGCTCAGAATAAACCACTAGGCAGGAAGGGCTTAGTGACATCCGCCCAGTCAGGCAACATGGACAAATCGAGCAAGTGCCTGCGTTTGTGCCTAGCACTGATCCAGATGGCTCCATTCAAGAAAATGACTTGTCTTTGGGCCCCAACCCAAAATTTCCCTCAAGAGGGTAAGAAGTAGTTTATTCTGAACTGAATGTGGCTTGGGATCACAGTTCCCGGCTTCCTGGAATGACACGCTCCACTATGAATGTGGTCACGTGAACTGTTATAGGCAGAGCATGCATAATGGGACAAAGCATTGCATCTGGCAAAGACAATGAGTGAGCATGGCAGGCAGGTGGGTCACAGCAAAGGAGGGAAAGCCCTGCTATGAGTTTTAGATGCTATTCGATGGATATTCGTAACTTTTGAGTTGGTGCAAGCTAGTGGTCTGCTAACTGTTAGGTCAGGTACAGAGGTGGGCAATAAATTGTCTATTAAGGGGACTCAAGGTAGCCCAAGTCAGTTTTGGCTCTGGGTCTGTAACATCCCAACTAACTCCGCAATCATGAATATTTTAATTGGTCAATGAACCTTGTAGGATGTTCAATACAGATATGACCTTTCTTCTTGGGATCTTCAGAAAGCAATGGGTAAAATTAAGATCATTGCTGAGTGTTTGGTGAATGATCCCAAAGCAAGGCTTGAACCACTTGCTCCTGGCCAGGTTGCCCTTTTTGCAAGAGGCATGGCAGTGAGAAAGTATGGAAAACAGTGATCTGTCCGGATCCAGGCATCTGAGAGACCTTGTCTGTCTCCAGTGAGTTAGTGCCACGTGTGCTCCAGAGACCTGAAGGAGACTTCCTACAAGGCCCAATGGGGCAGAGAGGAGGGACATGAGATTCATGTATCTGTGATCTCATTTGTGTCTAAGTTGGGAAATGGGTGTCATTTTCTGGAATTTGCCTTTGTATTTCAAACACTTGAACTAGTACCTAAACATCAAATTTCAAATACCTAAAATATCGACAGTGCTAATAGCTGTGGATAGCATTACGTGAGGAAGAGTGATTGAAAAGGGCTATTTTGCCCAACAAGGAGCTTGGTAAAGATCTGTGCTTGTTACACTGTACCGCAGTCAATAGTCTGTGTTTTCTGCCTTTCCCACAAAGCCCAACCTCAAATATTTCCATTATTCTCCCATGAAAAATTTCAGGCTGCATTCAAAATCCAGGAGGCTTCTTGGGGTGATCTGTTAAGCAAAGCAAATGGACCCGATCTTACATGGAGACAAAGAACGAAAAGCTCACTGGGACCCGGGGTGGTGGGGTAGACATTAAAGTCAAGTGGGATTCTCATGGCCCAAATGGCAGCTGATCATTCTTCTAGTTTTTTCTGCCATCTTACCATACCATTTCCTGTTTTTGCACCTCAAGTTTAGTGCCTCAAATTATGTACAGGTCACAGAAATTGCAGACTAAATTTCTTGGGGCCAGGGATCATGGGAATGTATAAATAAAGGCAAGTGGTAAGGAGTAGTGAGGCCTCTGGTCACAGGAGGTAAATTTATCCACATAAAGGGGTTCACATTTAACTAAGGGGAAAAGTAGAAATAAAAACAAACTGTACCTAGCAAACCCAAACACATCTGTGGCCACTGTTTACGTCCCTTGTGAGGTGCCAAGTTCTCTTTATAATGAAGGCAGCATGCGTGGCAAACTACCCACCTTCAAAAGACAGCTAGAGACAGCACTTGTTTTGACGCCATTATCATGACCCAAGGAGATGGATGGAAGCATTTCAGGCCTCAGGGCCTCACCTGCAAAGTGGGTAATGGCTCCTATTGAAAAGACCAGTGGAGAGGGAGCCCAGGAGGCCTGAGCCCTGTGCCCTTAGCATGCGTATGCCAGACATGCTCCTCATCCAGAACTTCGGCTCTTGGGAGCTGAGGTCATGGCATTTCCAGCTCTGCAAATGTTAACTGGAAGAAAATACATTTTAGTTTAGCTAAGGTGCAAACTGAGCTGAGATCACAAACTCCCACATCTAGGATGCTGTAGGAATAGCACAGAAGAACATGGAACCATGGCAAGGCGGCAGCTCCACGCCATGGAAGGAGAAAAAAGTGAGTCTAAGTAAGCAATTTGAAAACAAACAAAACCCCCACAACTTATCAAGAACTGCTTTCCATAGGGCCCCCATCCCTAGTAACCTTCTTATAATTTTTAGTAACCAGAAGAGCGAATGTCATGGAAAACTCGTCACCTTGCTCCCCAAGTAGGAGAACATTTCAACCAAATTGGAGTAAACCACGAATCCAATATGAGTGACTAAGAAAGCCCTTGGTACTGTCAGAGTTCTAGAAGAAGCCAACTCTGGGTGTAGAGATTTTGTCTCTCAGGTCATCAGGGTTAGTGTCAGGAAGGCACCCTGCACACTGGAGTGTTCAACCCTCCTTGAAAACGCTTAGGTGTGTTAGCCCGTTTTCTACAGCTGTAAGAAAACAAGTGGTGCTGCTTGCTTTGGAAGAAGAGGAGACTCAAAAGCCTCTGGCTGCAGAACTAGAATTGCTTCAGCTCTGGTAGGTTCTCTTGGCAGATGACATTATAGTGGAGGGAAATGTGAGAGAGAGAAAGCACCCCGATGGTACGAAATTGGGGTCCCACAAACTAGGCTAACTCTGAGGGCATGACCTCCAGCGGCTCATCCACCTCCCACCAGGCCCTTCTCTTCAAGGTCGTACCACATCCCAGGCCACCGTCCAACAAGCCAAGCTTCCAGAACGTGGCCCCTCGGGGGACAAGCCACATCTAAAGGATGTCACCATCCCACTGAGACCAAGTTCTTTCTGGACACTGTGACTTATTAATGTGGATGAGGAAGAAAGTTGGGAAAAGGAGGGAAATGAAAAAAAAAATAAGCCAGGATGGACACAAGTTTTGACTGTTAGGCGGACAAAGCAGAACCTGACTTAGGGCCACCCCACTATCGCTTTGTGAGTTAGCTTTGAGAATCCAACCCACCAGCTTGGTGACCCTTGACCTTACCACAGAGTCCTAATTGAACCACCTTCCCCTTTCCTGCATTGGAAGTACAATGCGTTAGGGAAATCAATCCATTTGCAGGGGGAGAAACCAGACTGGTTTCCTGCCACTGCTCATATTTTCACTAAAACCCTATTTTACTGGAACCAGCATTGAAAAAAAAAACCAGCACATTTTATTCAAAACAAGACAATATTGGTATTGATGGGGCTGCCGTGATCATGAGAACAATCAATTTCTCCTCCTCCATTATGGGGT
Source organism: Microtus ochrogaster (assembly GCF_000317375.1). Classification (NCBI taxonomy): domain Eukaryota; kingdom Metazoa; phylum Chordata; class Mammalia; order Rodentia; family Cricetidae; genus Microtus; species Microtus ochrogaster. Next base: position 59,509,063 of record NC_022013.1, read on the forward strand.
ATTGAGCAGTTTTGGAGTGAACTTGTGGCAGCATTAGACAGGATCAGCATTTCCCCTCTGAAAACTTTCTCTTTTTTTCCTTTTTGCATATTTAGATTGTAATTATAGCTCTCTGGTGGGGGAAGGGAGTCAAAAGACAAAAAACCGAGTCAAAGTCCCTAAAGCAATAAGGAAATACTTACTGGTAATGAAAAATTGGAGATTGGAGACATTTCTCCTTAATTCTTATTAATAATACATTCTGATATTATTTTTGCATCTAGCTTCATGCAGACTGTCTCCCCAACTCTTACCCCAAATTAAAAGAAAACAGTTACCAAATGATAGCCCGACTCTGGTAGAGAGGATGGTCATGGCGGGAAGATGAATGCTCTCTCTCTGCTATCAGGAGTGCAGAGAAAGGCAGACAAGGTTCACATGGATGCAGGAAGAGACAGCATCAGAGGAAAGATGTGGGAAGCAAAGGCAGGGAAGTTGATGCATTTCCACACAGATGAGGCCCTTGACGTACCAGCCATGGCACAGGACTTGTTTGATGCACACCAACTTAATCATGTCTGCTTTTAGACTCTGATTTTTGTTTGTCTAAGCGTGGGTATCAGCAAGCTCAGACCAGCTATGCAGAGATCACTTTTAAATATAAGTCTATGATACTTTAGAAGTGGTTTTGAATGTGTCCCTCAAGGGTTCCTGTGGTAGAAACTCCATTCCCATTGGTGCAGTGCCCAGGGAGCTTTAAGGGACAGAGCTTAGTAGGAGGCCGTGGGCACGCTGCCTTTGACAGGAATTGACATAGTTCTCAAAGGACCCCAGCAGGTTGTCTTAAAAGAGAAAGTGTGGTCCTTCTGTCATCTCTGGCTTCTCGTCTCACTTTGTGATCCACCCCCCTTTTCTTCTGTCCTTGCCATCTGAACGTGACACAGCCAAGTAGGTATAACATAGCCAGAGCTAAGCAAATGCCCTTGAGCCTCCAGAAATATAAGCTAAATGGACCTGCTTTATAATATACAGTACTAGTCATTTCCTTAGAGTAACAGAAACCAGGCTAGTGTTAGCAGCATCTCCTCCACGTGATGAGACATGTCTTCAACGTCAGTCAATGGTGGTGTTGACAAAATTGACAGTTTTGAATGACAAAATCCTGCCCAGCAAGAAAGTCATCACTAAAGTCACTCACATAGTGGCATGCCCCCAAATTTTTAGCCAGAAGTATTACTAAAGGTAACTTAGACATGGGACGTTAAAGGGCTAGAGGGCTCTTCAGGGTAAAAGAGCTGGACACAGAAGACTAAGAACCTGAGTTCCAATCCCCAGAACACGAGCGTCCAGTCCATAATCCTAGCATTCCTCCTACTAGGAGATGGGAGGCAGAAAGCGACAATCCTTGGAAGCTGGTGTGTCATCCTTGTGGGAAAAAAAAAAACAGCAAAAGATCCTGTCTTAAGGTAGAAGGTGAAGACAGAGATTGAAGTTTTTCTCTGACCTCCATGTGCAGGCTGTGATGCACTGATGCCCAAATTCATACACATAAGTGCGCGCTCTCTCTGTCTCTGTCTCTGTCTCTGTCTCTCTCTCTCTCTCCCTCCCTCTCTCTCTGTCTCTCTGTCTCTGTCTCTGTCTCTCTCTGTCTCTCTCTCTCTCTCTCTCTCACACACACACACACACACATACATGAGGTGGAAAGAAAGAGGGGAATTACTGAATGTCTAACTTTGAGACAGGAGTTGCAGGCACTAGGCAGATAAGTCTTGAGGATGACATAACAACAGGAAGGTGCTATCTTTTGGCACTAAGCTACACAAATGGATAAACCTGGCAAGGAGGTGTGAAGTGATATGCTTCCGAGCATGAGTCCCAGGGTCATCATCAGTCCAGTCCTTTGCCATGTGACTCTGGGCAATAACCTTCTCTGAGCCCGGCTTCCTTGTGTGCAGAGCAGAGACGGCCATGATGCCGTGATTACACACTCTGTCCTTGTTGGAATGCTGAGAGCACATCCTAAGTACCCAGAAGTTACTGTTGTCACAGGTAAAACATGACACTTAAAGCAAACATCAGCTCTGGCCTCTATTTTACCTTTAAGAGTCCATGAAATGTACACAGGGCCACGGGAAACACCTTCTCTCCCAGATACTGAGTTGTGTTAGAGCATTTTCCTTGCTGTGTACAAGTGGTCTCCCTGGCTTCTCATCCATATCACTTTTAGTTTGTGACTCTCTTGAGAGTAGGCAGTGTCTGCATTACCAGTGCAGGGCCCTGTAGTATCTGTTGGAGGAACGAGACTAAGAGAGGCTTGGGAAGGTTCCAGGGAAACCTCCATAGAGGATGGGAGTAGCACACGTCTGTGGCTTGGTGAGATCGGATGCCAGTGCTCATGAGAGAGGTATCACAGCCGGCCTCCATATCAGCCTATTCCATGGACTGGAGACAGTAGAATATGCTGCGTGCGTACTGAACGTGTGGACTTTGCTTCTCGTCATTATTCCCGATAGAGCAGAATGTTGATGGTACAGCATTTGCATTGTGTTGCGTGTCCTAAGTAATCTAAAAGTGATTTAAAAGGTGTAGTATGATGTCCATGGGCTAAGCAGAAATACCATGGTACTTTATCTAAATGGCTCAAACATCTGTGGGTTTTGGCACCTGAAGGGAGTCCTGGAGTCCCTCTCTCGTGGGATGGGTGGGGATGACTGTATTAGGTAAGTGTCATTGTGGTTTCTCCTGGCTCTGGTATCTTAACATCATTGACACTGGCATAGATTTCTCTTCTTGAAACCACAAAGTAGAACAAAGACTTAAAATATTTAAAGGATGGTGTGCATGCACATATGTATGCATGCATGCATGCATGTATGTGTGTGTGTTGACTGTTTTGTTCATGCAACTAGGTGGACCTTAGCTTTGGTACTCAAGTACAAACTAAAATGTAGAAATTTATTGAATAAATTCAGCTTGGGGAATGTGGGTCCACTTAGTGGCATAGCCACTCTTCAGGACCAGTGACTTCCTCAGAGAAGGTCATAAAGCTGTATGACCAGATTTTACTGCCTTTCGTAGGAGATGTAAGTCTTGATTTTTGAAATCCGTAGACATTTTAGTGTTAGCAATCAACTCAGAAAGCTTCCCAGTGTTAAATGGTTCCGACATCACCTTTCTGAGGGGGACCCAGATTCCTGCATTCCTGTGTGCAGCCTGTATTCTGAGTTGGTGGCTAACTCAAGTAGCTGACTTTCCCTGGCCTGTTATTGCAGGTGAGGCTAGCATTCAGAAGAAAGGCTGAGACAGTGGGTATAGGCAGTTGTGGGGGGCGCAGGTGGTCTGACAGAGCCACCCAGAGGACAGTCCACTCTCCCAGACTCACTGCTTGCTTTGATTGCCTCCTAGCTTTCTGAGGAGGTCCAGTGCTCTATGGCCAGTCACCTCCTATCCCTGGTGAAATCAGAGAAGAATCGCCAGGTCATGTGCGAGGCAGGGATGCTCCGAACACTTATGACCTTTTGCCGCAGAACCCTCAGCACGGGTGGCAGTGCCCTGCACTCGCTTCTCATCAGGATCTTTGAAAAGCTTGGCTCCCAAGCCATCGAGCCAGACGTGCTAAGGTACTGCATGCATTAAGCATCCAACACTACAGACCCCAAGGCAGGATGGATAATGGGAACCCTGTGCACAATCAAGTCACCGGGGACAGGCATGTGCATCCTCCTCTCTTTTGCTCCAGCACCGGATGTGTATGCACACAGAGCAGGCATAGCCTCATCTGGCATTCTCTGGGGAATGGAAATGTCAAGGAAGTAAATCTAGAGTTAATCCCGGAGGCCTGGACTGGATCTAGGGTCAGATTGCAAAGAGCCAGACTTTCAGGGGCAGTGGCCAGGGCAGCATGAAGAGGATCAGATGCAGGACACCACTGTACCCTGCAGAGGTCTTCCTGCACAAAGGAGGGATAGAAAGGACTCAGGAGCAGGGACAAGAAAGCAGAGGAGGGACATGCATCATGCAAGAAAAGTTAAGGCCCTTACTGCCCCGGAGCAGGATGGAGAAGATGGTCCAGGTTCACACTCAGCAGACTGCTACTTCCAAAGGAGCAGAGGGGACAGAAAATAACCCCCCAGACAGTGGCTCTGGGACCCAGGTTCTGGGGAAGCCTCTCAGGTACTCTCAGGCCTGTCAGACCAGGCCACAAAGCTAAGTACACAGGAAATACATTTATAAACCTGTAAATAGTGCATAGAATGAAGTCCAGCTTGAAGTCCCCAGCTTCACCAACTCTGCTGGATAGAAAACAAGACAGAGGCACACAGTTTCTGTGTGACTTTTGGAAATTGTATGTCAGGGGTGGTGGTATCTAGGGAAGAAGTCTGGAAAAGTTTGCCTGCAATGTGACTTTAGCTGCCTCTCTTGATGTTATGATGTTCAGGCAGTTCCTAGGCCTTGGCATTCACTCACCCCAGCCAGCTGCCTGGAGAAGCCTCCGTTCGTCTCCTGAGCATGAAGACAACCCTAGGAACTCAGGTGAGGAGACAGAACAGGACTTGTTGAGGAGTGAACGGTTAACTGATGTGGGGTTCCCCTCTGTATGCTGTGATTACCATTGGTTAATAAAGGAACTGCTTTGGGCTTATAGCAGAGCTATAGGAGAACAGAGCTAGGTGAGGAAAACTAAACTGAATGCTGGGAGAAAGAAGGGAGGAGTCAGAGAGAGCCTATTTTTATTACTGATGAATGATTGTTACAAGATAGAAAAGTGGGCTGATTTTAAAAGTTTTTTCCCCCTGTTGCTCAGTGGGGTAGATGAAGTTTGCATAGGGCTTAGGGTCCCAGAACCTCTTCCAGCCTCCACATGAGACAGGTGGCATTAGGCAGCTGCCTGACCCTTTTACCTGAGGTCACAAAACAATGATCCTCTTTTCTTTACAACCCAGGGGTCCCATGTGCTGCACTGGGCAGAGGTGAGCAGCAAAGCTTTTTGTAAAGTTCACAGCTCAGGAGCAAAGTGGGATGCTGGGAGTGGAAGCGTTGGACGATGCCCAGAGTCAAGCGAGCTATCTGAGAGCTTGCCATGCTAGGGGTCCAGTTTGGAAAGAAGGATGTTACAGACACCTTGAATGTAAGATCACACACAGCACCGAGGCAAGCAAAGGCCAGCTCAGAATCTAGAGCTGGCAGTCAGAGGCAGGTGAATATGGAAGACAGAGCTGGTCAAGTCACTGCGAGGCCAGCAAGGAATAGCAGCCAGGCAAGCAAGACTCTGGCAGCAGCTGCAAATGCTATACAGAGAGAAGGACATGCTAGACTTAAAAGAAGTCACTTAGAGGTGGTTATTGCCACAATTGCATGGTGTCTAAATGGGTAGAGTCCAGGCTGGGGGTCCACTGTATTTGGGAAGTACCTAGAGTCTCTTGCAGAATGCTCCATTAGGCTCTGGCAGAAACATCAGAGATACTGCCAGAACAGGAGTGGTACATCAGGCAAGGACACATCTTTTTCTTGTTCCCTGTCTCAGGGTCATGTGCCGATTCAGCTGACAAACCTACAGATGCCAGCCCATGCCCTGGAGGGTCTCAGGACCTGTGGACCTCCCAAGATTCAGCCACAGCCCTCCAGACAACATTGAGCCTCATTTCCATGACCTCCCCTCGCAATCTGCAGCCTCAGAGGGCAGCTCTGACTCCATCCTTCGTGGAATTCGACATGTCTGTGGAAGGTTATGGGTATGGAGAATTCATATATTTGGAAAATGACTTATTAATTTCCCAGTACCTCTGATGATATATAACACTGGCTACACAATTTTGGCTCCTATTGGTTCTCGTTGCTCAAACAGAGGTGTATTTAAGTAGTTAACACCTCTGCCCAATGGAGAACCACAGAGTCTCTATCCATGGAGGACCAGAGCCCTCTTCTTTCCTACTGTACCTGCTTCTAGAATGTTCTTCATGTTGTCCCATCAGCGCCAACTGTTTTCTGTTCTTGGAACCTCATGGCCTAAGAGGGCATACTGCTGCTGGAGTAGGGTAGAGCAAGGGAGATGTCACAGCCCAGACTGCTGATGCCATCCAATGATCAACAATTCCTTCCTATTTCCAGATGCCTCTTTATTCCAACCTTGTCTACGGTCATGGGGTCCAGCACAGAGCATTCCATCTCTGGAGGGACTGGATCAGGTAAGCATCTCCCAAGTCCTTAGGGGACCCTGGCAGATTTCTACCCCACATCTCCAGAAAGCACGAGTCTTTCCTCAGTCTCGAGTTTCTGCGGACGAGGAGACTTCTGCCTACTGCATCTGCTCACGGTCCCTTAGAGCGGTTACCCTATTCATCATGCACTGCCTGGGCTCACTCCACAGCCAGCGCTCAGGTAGCATTGACATCTGTGGAGTAGCTGCTTCTGAGGCTGAGCCATTGCACAGAAGCCCGGAACGGGCTGAAATGGAGCCGTGTATGCTGTCAGCTTTCTCTAGATAGGGGTGTAAGCTCTGGGATGAGGGGCATCCGGAGGAGGTGAAACCATGGTAGGTGGTTTCTGGGCATCAGCTGTGAGCCTGGCCATGCTTTGTAAAGCCTTTCACTGAACTTATATCACACTGGGCAGCGCAGCGCAAGAGCCCAGACTGACGTAAGGTTCCTGGTGGTTCGTGGCTGGCCTGTCAGTTCAGGAAAGACTTCCTCTCTGCGAATGGTCCCAAGTGTGCTAACACGGCTGCAGCTGCTATGCTAGTGGGGACAGTAGTGCCATCGGTATAGCCAATTCTGCTGCAACAAGGACATGGTGCTTCCATGGACTAGGTCATCTCTTCACCTGAGCTAGGGTCCTCACCTCCACGGGGCCCCAAGCCTGAGTTGAGATCAGTTGCAGAGGCTTAGATATCGATAAGCCTCAGGGACAGCGACTTCTCTGCTCCCTTGGCAAGGCCACATGCCGTGCAGAGGCATGGGGCAGCAGGGCTCCAGGTCTGGGAGCCTCCTTATCCTGACATAAACAGTGAGAAACACCCAAGTTTGGTGGAGTAGGATTGAGTGAGGAGTGCAGAATAAGCCAGATTCAGAGCTAATTCCTGGTAGGAGGCCCTGCAGAGTGGAGTCGGAGCTGAGTGGTGTCTGTGTCTCAATCTCTTCCTTGGCAGAACAGAGTGTAAAGCTATGCTTGTGTTCCACCCCCAGGCACCCCTAGGTCGTTCCCTCCACCAGGAGGACTCACCTTCTCCTGCTGGTTTCTCATCAGCCGGCAGGCCACTGTCATGGAGGGCCACCCACTGCGCTTCCTGACCTTGGTGCGCCACCTGGCCAGGACTGAGCAGCCCTTTATCTGCTTCTCTGTCAGCCTCTGCATGGATGACCTCTCCCTGGTTGTGTCCACAGAAGAGAAAGAGTTTCAGCCCCTGGGTAAGGCCCTGGGTTCCAAGGTCTGTGTGGTCATTGCCTGGGGAATGAAGCCCAGCCAGATGTTCTCACACAGATGTACATGGAAACTTGATGACACCCTGTATCTCTTTATCTTTTTAAATGCTCCCTTGACTTCTGTAGGCGGTGAAAGGTCTAAGTCAATATTTGTAGTGTGCCACTCTGGTCTGGGCCCTGCGTGGCTCTAGAGGTCATGCTCAATGACCTTCCAGAAAACCAGTTCTGCCCTGACAGGAGGAACACTGTTGGGACTTGGGGTTAGTCATATGGAACACAAACTCCATCATTAGGGAAAGGTTTATGAAGAATAGACTCAACTTAGTTGGAGCTTAAGTAGCCCTAGACCTGTCTACGAATGACCCAAATTCAGAGAGCTGACAGCTCTTTCACGTGGCAGGTTGTAACTCTGGGTGCCTGGAAGCCTGATCGGGCTGGCTCAGTAGAACCGATGGCTGATCCTGGCTCTGCCCGTAGGACTCCAGCATATTCCCAAGCTCGCCTCCCTTAGGGCCAAGCCCAGATACCTCAGCCTGTGCTAAGAGTCACTGCCTCCCAGCTAAGTCTATGGGAAGTCCTGAAAATGGCCACAATCTTAGCACTCAGTCAGACTGCTTGCCTCCTCCCTCTCAGGTCACCTGACAGGTGCCTGACTGAAGCTGTTAGAGCTGACTGTGTGATTGGCCTAAGCTTTCTGCCTTAGGGTAGTAAGTGGGTACAATGACCTGCCTCATAGGGCTGTGGGCATGTTAGTGAGGTAATGCTGGTAGCCATGTTTAACTAGTGTCTGGTACAGAGGCTGAGCTCAGGGACTGATGGCAGCAGCTATCCCTGCAGGGAGTCTTGTCCACAGACATAAGGCCCAAATGGGCTAGCCAGGGGTATCACCCTCGTCACTGCTCTTGGGTCTCTGTAAACATATTGTCTCATGTGAGGTCCACTGTTCTCTTCTGCAGATGTCATGGAGCCTGAAGATGAGGCCGAGCCCTCTGCAGGGCGCCAGCTACAGGTCAGGTGCAGCCAGCTGCTGACTTGTGGCCAGTGGTATCACCTGGCTGTGGTGGTCAGCAAAGAAATGAAGAGGAATTGCACTGTGACCACGTATCTTGATGGACAAGCTATTGGTTCAGCCAAGGTCAATGTCAAAGCCAAGATGTTGCCTTGATATGATCTGCTAATTACTCACCTCTCCATTTTTACTTGTTATTTATGTGTATATATATGTGTGTGTGTATATTTGTGTATATTTATGTATATATACGTGTGTGTATCTGCATGTGTGGATACACGTGTGTGTGTGTGTGTGTGTGTGTGTGTGTGTGATATCCTGATGGACCTTGCATTATGCCTACAAACCAATGAGAAGGAATGTGACATCTCTAGCATGTTGAGTCTTTCTTGTTTTTTTTTTTTGATGAAAATTACAAGAATTTATTTATTTTTTAATTCATTTATTTATTAAGGATTTCTGCCTCCTCCCCGCCACCACCTCGCATTTCCCTCCCCCTCCCCCGATCAAGTCCCCCTCCCTCACCAGCTCGAAGAGCAATCAGGGTTCCCTGACCTGTGGGAAGTCCAAGGACCTTTCTATCCGTGATGATGGTGTATCTCTCCTTTAACATAGATCTCTGAATTTTCTCTTATCAATTTGGAATTTTCAGAATGCAGATCCTGTTCATGTTTTATTAAACACCATTTTTTTTCCTATGAATAATTGTGAAAGGATTTGGTTTCACTGTTAGTTTATAGATATGCAGTCGATTTTTGTATTGGTTGGATACCCTGTGACTCTGATGCGCTCAGTAGTTCCGGGAGATTAAAAATATTCATGGGCACACCATCTGCAGATAGAAGCCTTTTCTTTCTTCTTTTTGAACCATTCAGCAGTAATTATTGTAAGTACATGCAACTATTAATGTTCCAATAATGGACTTAGTGAAATGTTCTTAGTGCAATGGCTGGGCCAAGGAAGCTGGACTTCTATGTTTCTTGATATTTCTTGTCAAATTTATTTCCAACAGTAGCATCGAAGTGCCACGCCCCTCCGCATCTACACTTTCTGGGTGTTCTGCTGTGTGCTTCCCAGATTTGAGAGCCATCTTTCTGACTTTTTAGATAAAATAAAATTTTATTTTGGTGTGGGAAATGAGCTTCTAACATTGTATCATCACATACAACTTTGATGGCTCTGGGGTAAGTGCTGCTCTTGTTTCAACAGATGCTGTATGTCCAGGCCTTACCAGGGACTTTCCTTTCAATGGACCCATCTTCATTTGTGGATGTTTATGGCTATATTGGGACCCCTAGAATTTGGAAACAGAAGTCATCACTAATCTGGCGTCTTGGCCCCTCATACCTCTTTGAAGAAGACATATCAATGGATGCGTTAGCCCTTATTATCAAACTTGGCCCGAGGTACTGTGGCAACTTTCAGGCTGTGCACCTTCAAGGTACGGAGTGTTTTGATTTAGAACGGTTCTGCTCATACAAATTTTTAAGTGGGTACCCAGTTATTTATAGCATATTTATAAGAAATAAACTCAGTAGAGGTCAATCATTAGGGGAGGCCTTTGTAATTGGAGCATTATATATTTACAACCCAAGAGAAACTGTCACAGAAGAGGAAATGACAATAGCCTTTAGATTCCAACCCCTCAGTGCCTAATGGAGGAGGGTAGGTGAGTAATACTCTCGGCAAGGAAAGGGAGGGGGGATGGGATAAATAAGTTACATTCCTTTTAATGAAGACGCTTTTTAACTAAAGTATACTGTTGTCTTCAATTATTAAACAGGCAGACAGCATCCCCATTTTCTTTATTGATTGTTGGCTGTTCAAGCAGGGAGCTTGCTCTCTGAGCTCTGCCAGATCCAGGGGGGTCAGTTCCCATCTGGAAATAAAGACAAACGCATCCGTGTTTGAAGGCCTTATGTGCGGCCACGGCGACTGAGTGCTGCTGAGTGCTTCAGTTTCCAGGACCAGGTCTGGTGTGGCCTTCATTTCCTGTGGCAAACGGCATTGACCAGAGCCACTGGCTCGGGTCTGGAGCCCGAGGTTCACTGACGCTGTAGTCATACAGTGTTCCTCTAGTAAGGGTTTGCTGTCAGTCACCAGGGGACCAGAATACACATGTTAAGTGGGATATTCACAGTAGCCAAGCAGCGCTCAAAGTCTTAGGTCCGTCAGTCCCACGCCCTTTCTCTTTCAGACAAAGTTAGCCACTTGGAAGTGAAGCGAAAGTTTTGATAGACGTTTCTATTCTTCTTAATTTCATACCTGCAGCACTTTCATTTTCTAGAAGAGTCCACCTTGAAAGGTTGCTGTCTGTTTATTTGTTGCCAATGTTTTGGGTTTTTTTTTTTGTCCTTATAGGGTCTCACTATGTAGACCAGGCTGGCCTCAAACTCACAGACATCCATCCACCTGCCCCTGCTTCCCGAGTGCTGGGATTAAAGGTGTGCTCCACCACACTTGGTTCCAATCTCATTCTTATATTAGGAACCAGAGAAGCATAGCTGGAGTAAAACTTTTGACACACAGATCTACAAAATGTAGCAACATGCAGACACCCGCCCAGCTACCGCTTTAATGTGTGGTGGTATTAATGGTCAAAGGGTCAGTTTCTTTCTCTGTAAAGGGAACTGATTAGAGATATGCTGTCCTAGGAGAAGGCTCGGATGGTGAAGCCACACCCCTCATTGCGGAGGAAAAGGTTTCCTTTGGCCTTCATGTGTCCAGCTCTTCTATCACCAGCATAATGAACATCAGAAACACCTACAACGAGGTGGACAGCCGCCTAATCGCCAAGGAGGTAGAGCATCGCACGTCCCTGCCTCCCTCTTCTCCACTGCGAACTTCACTGTGTGGCTTTCGTTGGCTTCCAGGGCTTCAGTTACTATCCTGTGCTTGTCCATTCGTGGACAGACAGACAGGCACACGCCATACTTCTAGCCTCATTTGCTAGGACTAAGCCTTTTTAAAATTGTTTAAAGAGGAATATGTGTGCCCTTCCCGATGACAGACTCAGAACTCTTTCAATACCATTTTGATTTTGGAAACCCTACTACTGATCTTTGCTTTGAACACTAGTGACCTTACAGAACAAGTGTAAAGAAAGATGCTATGCGCCTCACCATTTCCTAATCCCTGCATAAATATCTCTGTTGAGTTCGGTGCTGAGGAAGTTGGTTGGTTGGTTTATATTCTCTTCACTCTAATGGGCAGAGGGTCCCAGGGGTCAGGATCGAGACCCTGGCATGCACCAAAGTTGTATTTTCCTGCATATCCTGATTACAGAAGGCAGGATTCCTCCCCGTCTGGGTCTCTGGAATCGGTAGTAGCAACAGGGCTCTGCAGATCCTGAGCTGAGATAGTCTTTGTTCTTGGTTTTTTGAGACAGGGTTTCTCTGTGCAGCCTTGGGTGTCCTGGAACTCACTCTGTAGACCAGGCTGGCCTTGAACCAAAGAGACCAGCCTGTCTCTGTCTCCAGAGTGCTGGGATTAAAGGAGTGTGCCACCACCGCCACCCAGCTCGATAAAGCCTTGGTAGTGCTGCTTCGCTGTTGTCCCTGGGTTCCCCTACCCATGGTGTCCTTTTTGTGGGAAGACAGGGTATACAGATTGTGTGCTTACAGCTGACTCACTTGCCATTGCCCCACAAACGAGGAATGGGACAGTGATCCCACACTTTAGCTTCAGCCCCCCCAAATGGCTAATCCTCCACTAATTGTCACACATGTCACCAGCCTTGGGCGTTGGGGTGTCTATCCTCTAGGTCTCTTGAACCCTTCTCTCACAGGGGTTTTGTGGCACTGACTGTTGTCACCTCCTCTAGATGAATATTGCTTCCCGTGACAATGCCACGCCTGTGTTCTTGCTGAGAAACTGTGCTGGCCACCTCTCAGGGTCTCTTCGGACTCTCGGTGCTGTTGCCGTGGGCCACTTAGGTAGGTCAAGCAATAGACTCTACTTCGGGAGGGAGGGCTTGTGCATGCTAGAACTCTGGGGGCGGGAGACAAGGTGGAGTGTCCTGGGGAGGTCTTGTGAGGAGGGCCAGAGTTGAGAACAAGCGTAACCAGAGAGTGACCAAGGAGTGAAGTTCAGCTCAGCTTGCTGCTTCCTGACTGACGAGCTCAACTACCCCCCCCCTCCCGCCGCCGCCACACACCCACACTGGCACCCCTGGACCACAGGACCCTTGCTCTGGAGCACAGTGTAGCCTGTGAGCAGGAGCTGTGGCTATATTAGAGTGAAAATAACAGACATGTTGCCAAGACTTCTGGAGCTCCAATCTCTCTTCCCAGCCTTCTCTTCCTGTACGTGGACAGAGAGAGACACAGGCTGCGGCCAGGAGTCCTGCAGTGTAGGATTGCTATAACATACTGATGACATGTCCTTTTTGGCTCCCTCAGGGGTAAGGGTGTTCCACTCCAGCCCTGCCGCCAGCAGCCTGGACTACATTGGAGGACCTGCCATCCTCTTAGGGCTCATCTCCCTGGCAACAGATGATCACACCATGTATGCAGCCATGAAAGTCCTGCACTCGGTTCTGACCAGTAACGCCATGTGTGACTACCTGATGCAGCACATCTGTGGGTACCAGGTAATCCCACCCTCGCAGCTGACCCTCGCAGCCTGGCCCTGCAGCTTCCCAAAGAGGTGTCAAGCCCAGGATGGGCTTCTCTTGTCCCAGTAGCATTACAACGGGTCTGGAGTGACTTCTGGGAAAGAGAATCCCAGCTAGTCGTGCATCCCTCGTGACCTTAGCCACCCAAGCCAATAGATTGCTCAGCTGTTCATTGACAGACGTGCCGAGGTGACAGCTGCAAGGAACTCTGTCTGGGCCATCTTGCTCTCTTGTCTGCTAAGTAGCATTCTTCTCGATGATTCCAGAATCACCTAGGATAATGCCTCCCTCACACTGGCTGAGTCCAGATTATAGACATGGACTGGCTTGAAATCCTGCCCCATCTTCTAACTTGCTGTTTAACCTTGAAAAACAATATACTTCTGCCTCAGTTTCTCCACCTATAAAATCCACATCATCCCTCCTGCCTCTTGAGGATTGAAGGATTTCATTCAAACGAAGGACTTCGATTAAGCCTGACCAAGAGTCAGGGCTCAGCAAATATTTTCTGCTTTGAGTTCTTAACCTCCTTGTGATGCTATTTTCTCATGTGTAAAACAGGACTACTAGAAGATATAGAGATGGGGTTGGGTGTAACAGGACTACTAGCAGATACGGAGATGGAGATGGTTATAACAGGACTACTAGAAGATACAGAGATGAGGATGGTTATAATAGGATGACTAGTAGATATAGTGATGGGGTTGGCTGAAACAGGACTATTAGTAGATATAGAGATGAGGATAACTGTAACAGGACTACTAGCAGATACAGAGATGGGGATGACTATGCCTATGGACATACGTGGGGAACTTAGAAGAGTGCCCACTCAGAAAAGTCGTTGCAGACATGTTCATGACATTGTCATGACTCTGCAATTGAGAAGGTTTGATGCGGATCTTTCCCTCCAGTCACCCGCAGCTGGGTCGGATGGTAACTTTGAGAGGAAGCATAGAGAGGTCTTATTTGGGGGAAGAAGGATGTCAAATTGAAGATTTGTCAAAAAAAAAAAAAAAGACCAGAAGAGAGTGAAAAATGTCACATATTTGCTGACCGTGAGCAGCGTTTTCAGAAGGCATGTTGAAAGAGCAACGGGATGTCTTGGGGGAACAGGGACAGAGAGTGAGCTTTGTCAGAACCAGAAGTTGGAGACTGAATTATGTACAGGGATCTGAGTTCTGAAGGGATAGTTGATGGCTCAGATGTTAGCAGGTGTCCAGGTAGCCTGATTTTTATGTCGCCAAGCTCTTAAGGACACAAGGGAAGCCTCTTCCTTAGCTCTGCAATGCATTTTTAGAAACAAGGGCCTTGCTGTCTCCATCCTGGAGTAGATGCTATGCCTTGCTCACCTTCCGGCATAATAGCAGGACACAGCCAGGGGCTGCAGATGTGGACATGTGGCTGGCTTCCTGATGATGTTGCAGCACCCATGAGAGCCGATGGTGATGAATGCATAGATCCAGTGAGAGATGAGGAAAAGCGTGGAGAAATGAGGGGCGGGGGATGAGGGAGGAAGCAGAGGTCCCTGTGAGAGGTCACATCTTCAATAGCCAGTAAGACGGGTATAGAAAGGGAAGGTGCCACAGAGCTTGGTGCAGGTGAGTCTTGTGAGAATATGGAATGAAGGAAAACCATTCCAGAGAGAGGGGTGTGGCCTGGTGCAGGGATGCTGTGGGAACTAACGGTGATGGGAGAAAGAGGTCCAGCGACTCATCTAGGAATCCCACAGTGCGTCTCTCCTTTCCAGATCTTAGCCTTTCTCCTGAGGAAGAAGACAGCCTTCCTAAACCACCGCATCTTCCAGCTGATCCTCTCAGTGGCTGGCACTGCAGAGCTGGGCTTCCGACCGTCTGCTGTCACTAACACGTGTGTCTTCCAGCATGTGCTCTGCAATTTTGAGGTAAACTGGAGACTGATGCTTGGGCCCTCAGGGGTACGTGTGTGTATGAGAATAAAACACAGTAAGAAAGCCTGGCGTCTCATCTTCTTTCATAATCATATTGATAGTAGCTGGGAAAAATCATAACAGCTTTCGAGCTCATAGACCTGGGTTTATAGTTTAGCCCTGGTATCTCTGACGAGTGTAGCCTTGGCCTTGGGATGCTTCTTGATTACTCTGATCTCGTTATTACTTTTCTTTTGAGATAAAGTCTTGGTATGTAACACGGGCTGACATTGAACCCATGATCTTCCTGCGTCAGCCCATCTAGTGCTGGGATCCCAAGCAGGTATCTTTATGCCCTGATCCATTCTGGTTAGTTATGAAACCAAGATTATCATTTCTTCCTTGCAAACTGGCATAAGGGTTACATCTGATAGTGTCTTGGAAAGGCTTTTAAAGCCGTGAAGCACAATCTGATATGAAGATTAAAGATAATATCCCAATCCCTTTGCATGGTGCTTTGTTGTTCCAAGTATTCTTTTAAAGAATGACCTGAGAGGTGCAGCTAGAGACTCTGAGGACAAATGGAAGTGATCCTCTGGGTGGATCAATCCATCCCAAGCAATATTTACTGAGTGTCCATGGCACCCAGGTTCCTGTCTATATCCTGAGGATGCCATAATGCCCAAGACCCAGGCCTTCTTCACTACCAGAAGAAACGAGAAGACACTTTGATTACCCCCCGCCCCCCCCCACACACACACCTGCCCAGTATCACAGAGAGTCAGACACAGGGTTTCTGAGGAGTGAAGGCCAGTTATACTTTAGGGACCAGGAATCCTGGGCCATGTTTGCAGAGTTCGGCGGGAAAAGGCTTTGTCAATAGAGAGCATATTTGCAAACATTCCAGCATGAGAGCACCCTGGGAGAGGTGGTTGATAGAGATGTCCTTGATGAGAATCCAGACCCACAGTGAGGCACTAGGCGATGGGAGAGATGCTTGGGATTCCCCTTAGGGATGGCCTCCGTGCCTGCTCAGTGTCAGGGTGTTAGCCCGACTCCAGAGCGGTAAACCTATCGGCAATCCCAGTCTCAGACTCAGCAGACCCTGCTACACCCATGCCTTGGTCTTAACAGAAGACCGTTCTGTCTTCCAGCTCTGGACAAACACTGCGGATAACCTGGAGCTTGCTCTCTTTTCCCACCTCCTGGAGATCCTTCAGTCACCAAGGTTGGCTGGGCTTCAGTAGCCCGGGGGTTGGAACGAATGTCTTTCATTGTGTTGGGACTTTGTCTTTAAACAAATAGGAGGGGCTAAGGGGACAGGACAACCAGTGGTCCAGCATCTGTATCGTCTGCAACCTCCCAGTATGCTGGGTCCTCATCTTGCCCTGCAGAGCAGCAGGAAGCTCTTTCTCCTCTGACAGATCTTGGGAGGACGGTGCTGGGGACTAGAGGTCTACAGCCTAAGGACTTGAATGAGTTGGGCGAGTTAGGGCTCAGCTAGTGGAGAGATGGCCTGCAGAAGATATAGCTGCTCTGGGCCCTGAGCTCCTCTCTGTCCATTGTTTCTCTAATTGACCTCTCTAAGTCACTTGGAAACAGCCACTTGAAGGTTCCAATGGCAGAAATGAAACCCCAGAATTTCTGAGGATGACAGAATGCAGGGAGGAGGGGGCTGGAAATGAAGAGGCTGGAGGAAGTAGTCAAGAAGTTCATTAGCATCTGTTATGTGGAGGGTGCATAGCCTGAAGGATGTTAGGGTACCACTTACGTACCTCCCTTTGCCCCTCTTGACCTTGGTTCAGTGTGCACTGCTTCACTTGGGCAGACGTTCTTCTGTGGCAGCCAAATGGCTGTGGGACACCTCCTTGGGTCTTCCTCTTTGCTGGGCACCCTCCATGGGCTTTACTCCATAGTCCTAGGGCAGGACTGAGTCCTGAGGTCACTGCGGTCTCGTGGCCAGCCTGAGAGCATGGCTTTACCTTTCGAGAAGCTGAAGAGTATTAGTGAGGCCTTACAGCAAACACAAAAGGGCTGTGGAGGGAGAAAGGGGCAGCAGAACTGTGGACTATCCCTCTGCCTGCGACCTAGTAACTGCTAATGTCGTCCTTCTTATGAATGTGTTTGTAAATAGTTTTCATTCAAACTCCTATGACTGACTCTCTGCATCGGTAGCCCCAGCTTTTGGGTGGAAGGTTTGGGGTCTTTCCTGTCACATAGTTCTGTGATCTCTTCCCATTTGTGTCTGGGATACACAATTCTGCAGAACTGAAGATGCTAATGCCAAAAAGAATGGGCCAAAGGAGCACCCCCCCCACACACACATCCACCTCCCCACCCTCCACATTCTCTACTTTCTGTACCTGTTGTCTAAGTAACAGACATTGCCCCTGTGGCTCTTGTCTTTAGAGTAGAACTTACTGGAAATAAGATCGTGATTATCCTGAGGAGGGGTGTGGGCACTTGAATTCCATCTCTCTCCTCTGGCTCATCCACTTTGTGGTTTAGGGTGGGCAGGAAGATCAGGCAAGCAGACGGGCTCTGCAGGTCGCTGCTGCCTCTGCTGCTTGTTGGGAAGTGCTCTTGGGTCACATGTGTGTCTGTTGTCTTTGTTTTGGGTTTTCTGAGGCCAGCATTAGCTCTCCCTGAGGCTCAGAACTCAAGTCAGTAATTGGGGTTGTCTTTAAAGGCAGTTTCCCAGGATGGGAAGGGACAATCAGCACATGCTCCAGCAACTCTGACACTTGGCAGACACTTACCTGATGGGCATCTTCTAGCATCTTGACTAGTTGCCAGGAGAACACTGGAGTCAGAGGGCCATGGAACAAGCCTAGCTTGGAAAACCATGTTAGCAGAAACAGAGAGAATTTGGTTCATTCTGGCCAAAGCTTTTAATGCCTCTCTGCCGGGCTCACCAGGGAAGGACCCAGGAATGCTGAAGTAGCCCACCAGGCACAGCTGGTACCCAAGCTCATATTCCTCTTCAATGAACCAAGCCTGGCCCTGTCCAAGGTCTCCACCATCATCGCCATTCTGGGCTGTCAACTGAAGGGCCACTTTAACATCCAGGACTTACTCAGGTACTTGAACAAGCTCCTGGGAGTGGTGGTGGTACAGACGGAAGAGCCTGGAAGTATTTTACAAGGGAATAGGCCTACCCCCATCCCCGTACTTAACAAAACCTAGGCCTTTGTAGAGATCTGTAGCCAGGGAGGAGCATTGGGACAAGAGTGGATTTGCTTATTCAGGGTGGAAGATACTGATTTCCCAGCCTCAAGTCGTCACACACCCATCCCAAGGACTCAGAATCATCCGTTCTCACAGTTACCCTTAGCAGCAATGGCCCCTGTGTCTACCTGCTCTGAGTTCCCTTAGGATGGTCAGACGGTTCCACATCCCATCCTTTCTTCTTCGCTCCTATCTGAAAAGCTGACCTGGAAGAACCAGAGTTAACTTCTTTTCCCAATCCTGATAGACTTAGAGATTTAGAAGTCTCTAGAAACTCTGTGCTGATCCCAGCAAAATCCCGTTTCCCTCAGACTTTCACTAGAAGCCCCACTCGAGTGGATCATGTAGAGAGCACTTACCACAAACCCAGCGGGCACAGCTGAGAGCCCTGCCTAAGTGCGTCCTTCTCTTGCTGCACACAGGGTCGGACTGTTTGTCGTATACACCCTCAAACCTTCGTCAGTGAATGAGAGGCAGAGCTGCCCGGATGGAGGAGCCCAGGACCCCTCCGCACCTGGTGAGAGCCCCTTCTTCAGATGCCAAAGCATCAGATGACCCTCAGGGCACCCGAAGCACACACTGGGGACCACCTTGCATGAAAATGAGTTGTGGGAAAGAAGGGGAAACACCCACAGCTATGATGGCAAAACAGTGGCTGAGGAAGCTACATTTAATAATTCTGGTTACACAGTCCACCAAGTCATATATTCCTGCCTCAAACCCTGCACTGGTTTCCAAGGCCCACAGCATGAACAATTCCCTGTCTAGGCATCCTTTACGTGCTAGCCTCAGGCTCCTTTCCTGGTTGAAACTCATGGTCCCTCAGTATCCCAAGGAGCCTCAACCTGGCCCTCTGAAGTGCTACACATAGCTTTGTATGAGGGGACAACCTCTGTTCATACTGGGAGCGTGCTGTCTCTCCAGGAATGCCACCCCTGCCTGCCCCATCCCCCACCTCCTCTGATAGACTGGTCATTTCCTGTCCTACAGGCTTTATTTCTGAAGTCCAAGGGCTTCTTATAATATATAGTCTGTGATGTTTTTGTATTCTGAGATGGGTTTTTCCGTGTAGACCTGGCTGTCCTGGACCTCACACTAGCCTCAAACTTACTGATATCCACCTGTCTCTGCCTCCTGATTAAAGGTGTGTGCCAGGACTGCCCAGCTTTTGAGAGAGAGTCTCAGTGTGTAGCATAGCTCTGATTGGCCTGGAACTCTCTAGCTAGACCAGGCTGCCATGAACTCACAGAGATCGCCCACCTATGCCTCTCTACTGCTGGGATTAAAGATGGCCATGGCCATGCCTGTTATGAGTCTTCTATTTAAAGCCTTGTTAAATGTCATGAGCTTGTCCTTTAGAGCTTTTCTGATGCTTGAAGAGTCAGGTTGCTTCTCGCTGAAAGGTATTTTGACCTTATCATCTTAAAGATTTTTCCCCAAGAGTAAACAACATTGAATCTACCTCCAAGTAAAGGGAAACAGAACAACATATTCCAAAACTCTTTTCAAGTGTCTCATGGAAGTCTAGAATTCAGTGCCAAGATTTTGAACCCTATCTGTGCTCAATTTCTAAGTAAACTATGTGTTTGATGAATACAATTGCTTGCTGTAGCAAATATTATGTCTCTTTACATCTGTTTGCTCTCAAATCTGAATTTTCTTTTTTTCCCTTCTTTAGCTGGAAGCCAAACATCTGGAAAGGCAATCTGGCTTAGAAACCAGTTGCTGGAGATGCTGTTTGGTGTAATATCTTCCCCCCAACTTCATCTGTCCTCTGAGTGAGTACCCGGGAAGAGTGATTTGGCTTGGGGTTGCCTCACGCAGGGTAGGGTGTTAAAACCTTTTCTTAATGAAAAGCATCTCCAAGCCTGCTTGCTGCACTGTGTCCTCACTAGTCAGAATGAAAATAATATTCTCTCCACCCAATAAACCAGACCTTGCCCTGAGAGGTACTGATGTAATGTTCCATGGGCGCAGAGAACTAGAAACTGATTTGAAATCATTTCAATAAATCCTTTTGTCACCATCATATCCCATAATGGCTATTGTTTTGGCAGTTGTAACCACTGTTGTCTTTGATGTCTTATGCTTGGCAGACAACAGAACAGAGAAACGGTTAGCCTAAATAACATCTATCAGAGAGAAGGTTTGCCAAATTCTTGTGCTGTTCACTTAGCAGTTTAGTTAGCTCTTCCAACTTGGATAAAAAGAAATATCTGCCTTCAATTAACTGTCAGAATAATGTTTAATTACAAGGCTGAGTATATTACTTTTCCTATTGCCTGCCTGAGACTCTGTAGTCATTCTCTTAGCAACTATTTGTTGAGTACTTACTGTATACAAGAATACTGTATACAGTATACTATTCCTGGCTCGTAGGATGCAGCCTTAAACCAGCCATTCCGTGGTTTTGCTCTCTCTTTGAGTTTAGGAGTCAGTAGGTGTATTTGGTGGTGTCGTGGAGAGGAACACCGCAGCACAGAAACTGCAAATAGTGGCTAATCACTTTCAGTTTGGGGCTGGAGAGGTGACTTAGTGGGTAAAGCACTTGCTTTGTAAGCATGGAAACCTGAGTTTGGATCCTTGGCTCTCACAAACAGTTGCATGTTGTGTGTCCATAGCTCCAGTGTTGGGGAGCGTAGTGGAGGCACATGGATCAAAGGCAGTCACTGGCCAGTTAGTCCACTGAATTGGTGATCTCCAGGTTCAGTGAGAGACCCTGGTACCAAGAATAAGCTGGAGCATGATAGAAGAAGATTCTCACATCAACTTGTAGTCTTCATACATGTATGCACACACATAAACACACCACACATGTGCATATAACACCCACATAATACAATGACACACATGCATATCACATACACACATTCATACACCAAACATGCATGCATACACCACACATGTACACACATGCATTCAACATACATGCATATAGCACACACATATATACACATGCATACACCTTCATACAACACATATGTATACACACATACAACACACATGGATACAACATGTGTGCATACAGCACACACATGCATATACACATGCATGCAGCATATACACATGTATATACACATGCATACAACACACATGTATACACACCACATATGCATACATGCACACATGACACAAATGTATGTGCGTACACACATACACACACTAAAGCCAATCTCTCAGTCTATAAATCTATACATTCTTAGAATCAGAACACCATCTGGAAAGTGTCTTAGAGGTAAGTGAGTCCAGCCCTTTCCCTTCCTGTCCCTCTTCTCTTTGGGTCTATCTTTCTTTTCTTTCTTTCTTTCTTTCTTTCTTTCTTTTTTTTTTTTTTTTTTTTTTTTTTTTTTTTTGGATTTTTCGGGACAGGGTTTCTCCATAGTTTTTGGTTTCTCTCCTGGAACTAGCTCTTGTAGACCAGGCTGGCCTCGAACTCACAGAGATCCACCTGCCTCTGCCTCCTGAGTGCTGGGATTAAAGGCGTGTGCCACCACCGCCCGGCTCTTCTTCTCTTTGGAAGAGACTCTGTCTTGTGTGGTTCTCACACATCTGCACTCTGAAAACTCAATTGGAGTTTTGACTCTTTCCCCAAGGCCCTGAGGAGTTTCCATGACCTTTGTGTATCTCCTTCTACTCGTTGTGAGAGTGAAAAGGGCAGTTTTCACAGAGGGACAGAGTGAGGATAAAGTAAATTACCAGGTAATTCTGAGAAGGGTGACTAAGATATCATGAAGATCTATAAGATAATTCTCATCGCTATCTTCACCACCACTTTCCCCACCACCATTGACTTCCCCACCATGATATCATTGCTAGCGTCATCATGGTCCCCACCATTACATCATCACCATCATCATCTATAGTACCATTACGTTCATCACTATCATCTGTGTCGTCATTGAGTGAAATGGCAGAGAACACTAAGAGCCCCTTCAAAGCCACCCAGTTAGAAAGTAGCAAAGGCAATACAAAGAGAGGCAGTTTCTTCATATCTAGTCCAGTATTAGATCATGTTGGTAGCCACCAGCCATCCCCTCAGCATGCCTACTGTGGCAGCTGATGCTGAGAGTCTGTCCTGCACAGACAGATCTCTCTATAACTCAAATGGCTAGGGCTTCTGCTCTCTATTGTCATTTCTAGACAGGCTTCTGGCCTCCCTGCCATCCAGTTCCCTCTAGCAGATCTAAGCACAGCATTTGAAAGCCCGTGTTTGGAAGTGACAGTTCATTACAGCTAACCACTGGACATTTACGATCAGCTTTGACTAGAGACAGACATAAATAAAAGTGTGTTTAGATTACTATGCTGTTGGCGATGAAGCGAGATGGGAGAATATGAACAGCAGTGAGTAGGGCTGCAAGGAGCACACTCGTCTTCAGGCCTGTACTTAGTTCCCAGTTGTCCTGAGAAGCTCTGGTTGCTTGCATCACACTGTTAAAGGATAAATCTGTGGTGCAATGACCATGCCAACCTTTTATCATATTCCTTAAAAATATAATCCATACTCCATATGCAATGGCCAAGCATTGCCTTACTTCCCTATGTGGGGTGACTTGTGAGGCCACATTTGTCTTTCAGGGCATGCTTCTTGTTCATGGGATGAGAGATGACCTCTTGTAATGTATTGCCTCTTTAGGACAAAGGAACAGGTGTTTCTGAACCTGGGACCCGACTGGTTCCTGCTGCTCCTACAGGGTCACCTGCATCCCAGCACCACCACGCTGGCATTGAAGCTGCTGCTGTACTTTCTGTCGAACCCTTCTCTCCGTGGGCGATTTAGAGATGGCCTGTCTGCTGGGTGCTGGGTGGAGTGCAGCATGGAGGGTGTGGACATTGTGATGGGTGAGTGTGGCTGCCTCCAGGAAACCACCATCATTTTGTCCTGGATATGAGCAAAGATCAGCCCTACCCCACCCTGCCCATTTAGGGCCTGTGTAGCTCTGTCCTCAAGGCCTGCTTCCTTAGACTGACTTTGCTGAATGCTTATTAGCTCTTGCAAGCTGCTGTCCGCTCCTCAAATTGCCTTGTCTCTTTATACACTTGGTACATTGCTGGACGCCTCTGCTGGTGGATGCAAATTCATCCTTCATGTCCCAGCTCAATACCACTTCCCCCAAGACAGGAGTGGACAAACATGAGTTAGGAAGAGATTGGAAAACATCTCTCTGCTTCTATATAACATCTCTCTGATGCCCATCAATTCATAGACACATACCAATTTATATGAATGGCTTGATGCCTGTTCTGCCCACTACACTGTCTGCTGCATATGTACCTGGAATCTGTACATCTTTTTGAAGTGTAATAGCTCTTTTGCCAAGTACAGAGCTGCCTTGTTGCTTTCTGCACAATTGGAATTTAGTATCTGCTTTTGATGAATGAATAGGTGTATGAGTGAGTGGATAAATGGGTAGATGGATGAATGAGGGGATGAGCATGTGTATTAATGAGTGGATGGATGGGTGGATGGATGGATACATGAATGGGTAGATGGATGAATAAAGGGATAGACATGTGTATGAGTGAGTGGATGGATGGATGGATGGATGGGTAGATGGATGCATAAAGGGATGGACATGTGTATGAGTGAGTGGATGGATGGATACATGAAATGGGTAGATGGATGAATGAGGGGATGAGTATGTGTGTGAAAGAGTGATGGATGGATAGATGAATGGGTAGGTGGATGAGTGGAGGGATGAACATGTTAAGAACTGGCAAGAAATGATCATGAAGCATTTTCCTTTGCTCTTGTAGATGAAACATGTTCTGTCACAGTGCTTCTGTGAGGTGGCCAGTGTATGCATTGACTCTGTAGTAGTATCTGTTCTTATCTGACTCTTATGCCTCCCCTACCTGATCAACAGACAACCTGAAGAGCCGCCCTGCAGTGCCTGACCAGAGCCCCTGCCTGCTTCCTGGGTTCCAGGTCTTGAATGACTTTCTGGCCTACCATGTCCTTATTCCGGAAATGTACCTCATTGTGTCCTCCTTCTTCCTCCAGACACCACTCACAGAGCTGACTGATGGACCCAGAGTACGTTCTGGGTACACCCCAGGGGAGGAGGGCCATACTTGGTTTTTCTGATTCTGTATGACTATGGCTGTTCCCTAAGATTCTCTATCCCTCTACTTCTTCCTATTGGAACTATGTCTGATGTTTTCCATTCCTTGCACCCCCTAGATAGCTTTCAGATTCCCGCTTATTAGCTTTAGAGCCTTTTGTGTGTGTGGGGGGAGGGATTGTGGTTTTTTGAGACTGGGTTTCTCTATGTAACAGTCCTGGTTGTCTCAGAACTTGTTTTTTAGATCAGGTTGGTCTTGAACTCACAGAGATAACCTGTCTCTGCCTCTTGAGTGCTGGGATTAAAGGCTTGCACCACTACCACCCAGTGTTTGATTTTCTTGCTCCCTTTTTTTCTAGTGACTTTCTTGGCTCCCACCATCTCTCTTATACTATGTGATGTGATCAATCTAATATTTCTCTTCCTGGACATGGCTAGGGAAGTTAAAGGACTCTAGACTGGCCATGCCCCAGTGCCCCACCTTCGGTCTCAGCTCTGTTAATCACAGATGCTCCCACTCCAGTGTCACTAGGATACGAAGCTTTTGTCTTTCTGTAGTCCTGAGTGGCTCACCCTACACAGCATTTTTCTTCTCTTTCATTTAGTTTTTCCTTTTTCATTGACTCCTCCCCCATAGACCATAAGCAAGTTCAACTATGTCCCACTTAGACCAGAAGTTGCTCCTTAATTCATACTGTTGACTTACTCCTGCCCCATTTCTCACGTTTGCGAATTCCTTTGCTAAATTTCCCCAAAGAAGAGCCCACACCCACTGCATCATCTCACCATCCATCCAGTCTTACTCATATTTGGTTCGAGCTTTTCTGGGCTTTTATCCCTACGAGGTGAATGTAGACCCCAGCCAGCACTAGGACTCCTTCAGTTTGGTGACTTGGCTAAACTTTCCACCTGGCTTCAACTTACCTGCTCTTCCTACTGTCACTCTGCTGGGTCATGGCTACAAGACAGCTGTTCTGTGCTCACCTGTCATGTGTCTACCTATGGTACCCTTGCTCCTTTCTCCTACTGTCACCTGCCACTTCTGACAGCTCTTGATAAGTCCTCCTTGTGCCCCATTGTACCTTCCATAGCAGCATTGACCTTACATTAGGGGGTGCTGCCTCCCCAAACCCCGAGAAAGCAGGGGACAAATGTGACCTGTAGCTCATCTTCCTGGGTCCCCTGATGAATGGCAGGACTGGAAATCACTTCTTAGCCTTTAGTTGCATTGTTCTGAACTGAATTGGAATGGGAAAAGACATGGCTAGGACATTCAGCCCATTACCTAATCCCATATTTTATGGATTGGATCTACATCTTGATAGACACAAATAGTATGTCTATCACTTCAGCACAAGGTTCTGAATATGCTGTGTTAAGTTCAATGAGACCCAGCATTTTGATTTCTCTCTGTATTATGGGAAGCAAACATCTAAGGGTCTAAGACCCGGAAGAGACACTTTACATATTCTATTTCACTTGATATTTAAACAATCCCATGGGAGTAGATAATGTGAGCTTTCATTTCATAGAGAAGGAAATTGAACCGCCAAGAGGCTGAGTAGCTTGTCTGAGCTATTAAAAGGGCAGTGGCAGGTCTCCTGAGTCTACGTCCTGATCCCTCTCTGCTCTCTTCCTGAACCTTGGCATCCTTCTTGTCTTCTATAAGTTCATTTACCATGCCCACTGTACTTGGTTGGGACATTGAGTATTTTCAAGATTAGAGTCCAGGGCCGTGAGCATTCCAGACACATGCTGCTCCCTCTTCTACACCCTGAGCCCTGAAGAGCTCAACTTGCTGCAAGTTGCTGGGAGATGTAGCACCCCTAGAGTTGTGCGTTTCTATGAAGGTTTCATAAGAGCTAATGAACTAGCCAATTTTTTGTCCTCTTACGTTTTTCCTACTGGGGACCCCTGGGAAATACAATGCACTGTGATAAAACTCACCACCTTGGTGGACGGCCTTATGATTCTTCCTCCTCTACCAGGAGAGCTTAGACTCAATGCTTCAGTGGCTTCTACAGAAATATCACCAGCAAGAAGTCCTCCAGGCGGGGCTGTGCACAGAAGGTGCCCTGTTGCTACTGGGAATGATAAAAGCCATCATGAGCCAGGTGAGACCTGTTCCCTACACAATATACTAGAAGGTTCCAAGGGGAAGGAGTTTAGAAGGGCCAACTTATTTTGTTCCGGAAGCTTCCCAGTAATGCTGGTGTTATTAATCCATTCTCTGTTACACAGAAGAATGCCTGTGACTGTAATTTACAAGGGATTGAGGCTGAGTTAGCTCAAAGATATGAATCATGGGATGTCCATGAGTGTAGTACCAGCACCTGCTTGGCATGTGGCACAGGAACCACTTGTTTTTGACCATGAGCAATGGGGAGGAGGGGTTATTTTAGATGTGGAGGCAACTGTGACCAGTGAAGGCTATTCGTTCTGGGAACAGCTAGGTCAGCAAGGACTTGGGTAAGAGGCCGAGAAAGTCAATTTCATTCTGCAGAAACCAAGCCTGACAAGAGGCTTGTTGTGTGAGGAAACATCACTGGTTTTGTTAAAATCGTATATAATTATCATCTTCACATACAAACAAAATAGAAACATGAACCTAAAAGTCATCTGACACCCCCTCACCTAGGCATGGCCACTGTGAACTGTAGAGGAATAGTCTGGCACCCCCTCACCTAGGCATGGCCACTGTGAACTGTAGAGGAATAGTCTGACACCCTCTCACCTAGGCATGGCCACTGTGAACTGTAGAAAAATAGTCTGGCACCTTTGGAAGTCATACAATGTCCTTCTAGAGAATAGAATCACATAACAAGTTTCCTTTAATTTCTCCAATATTTTGTGAAAGTATTTTTATATCAATAAAGTAGAAAATGTAAGACTTATGGATGTATAGAATAGGTGTGTCCATAATACATGCATATTGTGTTACTTGGTTTTGGCTCACTTAGAGCCTGCATTGATGGTTAGGAGGCTGCGTTATAGCTTTGGGGCTGTGATGTCTGTTCACGGCAGGAGTGCATGAGAGTGAAGCTACACCCTTCACGGTCAGAAAGCAGAGACAAACCTCACATCCAACAATCCCCTTTTGGGCTGCACTCCCAATGACTCAAAACTTCCTGTTTGTCCCAAGTTTGTGAAGTTTCCAACGCCTTTAACAGTACCAATCCTTTAACACATGGGCCCCTGAGGGACATAGGAGCTCCATATGGGGACTGGTCTCTTCTAACTTACTTTCTGGATGACTGTTTCCACTTTCTTACTTTCAATTCTGAGTTCATGCTTTCTTTCTACCAGTTTTTCTATTTTTTTAAGAACCTGGGTTTATTTTGAGAACATTATCTTGGATATGTTGATCAGTATGCCAATTTATTTATATCAGTTTCTAAGACTGTTATATTTGATATCTTCAATTGTTATTTCCCAGAATTCCTGTGGTTATGTGTTTAAAGATCTCTTGGTTCCCAATTTCCATGTGGCTGAGTGTATGTACACACACACACACACACAAGCACACACACATACACACATATATTTACAGTTTTGTCTTTTCTAAATTTACTCATTCTACTGGAAGACTAATATGCAATTAATTTTTGGAATATCCGAGATGTATATTTTCTGTTTGTAGCATGAGAAATCTGTTGTCTACCAAGAGTAATGATAGACACTCATGTAAAACAAAACAAAACAACAACAACAACAACAAAAAGTTGTAAAGGTGCTGAGGGAAATGAAAAGCCAAATGTTTTCAATGCATTAGCAAACACATTGACTCCACATATTAAGGATATTAGTTTGATATATACATAACAGAGACAAAGCCACTCAGCGACTGATCTAACACTGAAAGTGCCTGCTTTGAAAGTAACATTTACCAGTTTCAGTAGATAAGGTTTTACACAGGACAAACATTTAAAGGGATGCAGGGCAAAGTCCACAATTTAAACGCAAGAAAAACGCTAAAAGCTAGCTCTGAAACAGTTTTATTTTATTTTCAGTTAGAAAATTTCTTTGTTTGCTATCACACCCTTGCCAAGTAGTGCTATAGATCAGCTTGCCTGTTCTTGATCTTAGCGTAAATGGAAACACAGGGCATACATTCTGCACCTGGCTTTCACTCACCGTCATGTTCCAGGACCCACTCCCATGGTTCTGAAGGTGATGGTTTTCACTGCTGAGGATTATCCTATAGAAGATAATCACTACTGATGCTGAGATCTTGCCATTTTGAAGTACCATGAATGATGCTGTTGCAAGCCTGTAGCACGTGTGTCTTGGCAGAGGCACACATTCTTTTCTGTTGGAAATGTACTTAGGAGGGAAGTTATGGGTTATAAGCTTACTTCTCTCTATAGTGCCAAATTGTCCTCCAAGGTGGAAGAGCCAATGTGTGTGCTCACCAGGTCTTACTCTGGGCTGGCTCCGGCTGCTGTATGTCCTTGACATGTTTTTTCCATTGTTAGGTTTGGTGGTGGGTTTGTTTTTCATTTTGATGTGTGGGACAGTCGACAACAATGTCTCCACTGTGAGTATGTCAGAACTGAAGCTGTGGGGGTTAATTCACCCAAGCAGAGCCCCTGGCTGAAGGGCAGCAAAGGCACATGTCCTCAGCATTAGTACCATATGCCCTGAGCTTTAGGGATCTCTGTTGAGTGGCAGAAAAAAAATCCAAGTTCCTCTTCCAAAAGCCCAAGTCTTGCATATGTGTATCTGACCTCATCTTCCAGCTGCTTCTGTGTTTACCCCAGGCCAGTCACTTGAAAATACCCACATGGCTACACTTTCTCATTTTATTCCCATGGCAACAATCTTCCAAAATGGGCCTAGCATGGTTCTCAGTTGACAGAACTGGAACCCACTGTGCAGGAAGGGTAAGGTTCACTCCCAAAGACACAGCGTTAAGTGGTAGAGGAAAGGCTCCATCTGGAGGGAGCCCTAGGAACTCTTTTCTCTGCATTCACTTCTAAACCCAACATTGTAGAACTAACAGGAGACCCAGATGCAGGCTGTTGCAGGGAGTTCCTCCCTGCCTATCTGCTCCAGCCCACCTCCAACTCACATGGGGCCTGGATGTGTGATTCCAGGGGCCTCCCATGTCTTGCTTATCCCTTCTCCATACACTAGATTTTAGTTTTCCAGCATGAGGCACAGTCCAGACCTTCTGTAGCACAAGCTGTTCCCACCTAAGCCCACCAGGTCAGCACCAGCGGACAGGCTGCTGGGGAAATAAGGAATCCATGTATGAGAGGGTCTGCCGCTGAACAATCAAGGCCCTCAAAGGAAGGGCACCAGTGTCTACATAGGAGTCATCTGTCATAGGTGGAGTGTTGATTCTGAGTTGGTGAAACTATACAGGGAATGGGCATAAGCATGAGGCTGATCAATTTGAAGTTCCAGGTGTCTGTTCAGAATAGCAAGACCCCAGACAATGGTTGGATGTTCTGGCTGGGGCATACGTTGGCTTCTAGATGGACAGCTGCACACATTAGACAAGGGAACTGGGGTCCAGGAAGACACAGGGGTTGGTCAGGACCCAGGTGGTGAAGGCTCATTCGTGTAGCCTGGACTAGACGAGAGATCACATGTGGGAAGAAACTCATGTCCAGATATGGCACCGGGGACCAACTCACTATAGCACAGAACTCCTGGCTCCTGGTTGGCAGACCTAGGTCTCTTTAAGCCCTGCTCAGTAAGGTGGGCCCCAGTGTGGGTCAGGGTGGAGTCTCTAGTGGGGAAATCAGCTCTGGGCTGAATAAGGCTGGGCTGAGCACTGACTGGCATATTCTCCCGAGTCCAGTATGCCAAGTCTACTAGAGCAGGGATAGTGTGGGGATCCAGAAGACCCTAGCACACCTCCTCGGCTCACTCTTGAATTTCACCTACTGGGTGGTCTCTGGTGGAGTGGACCTTCCCAGGCGTATGTGTCCAACTGCAAAACAGAGGTAAACATGGAACCTATTCCCTAAAGGTTTGGGGTGCGTGAAAGGTTGTGTGTGAAACACTTAGAACAATGTCCACATCTGTTCTCTGAGCAGTGCCTGCTGCTGTCCAGTTGTCTTAGGCAACTGCCAGCAGCCTGTAATATGGAGTCTCTGGAAGGTGTCCCCGCCCCCGGATTCCAGCTCCTTCGTCTCTCCCTCTCGACAGCTCCCCTGCCCCTGTCATGCTGCTGTATGCTGTGTCACAGGCGATGACTCACAGAGTGTGTCCTCAGCCCCCTGCAGGTTCAGGAGATAGTGCCTGGGAGCGAACCTTCCCCAGGAGTATTCTTCAGTTTCTCGGCCTGGTGCAACGCTCCTACCCCCAGGACCCAGCATGGAGGACCCCTGACTTCCTTCAGACCTTGGCCATCATCACCTTCCCCCTGGAAGCCCAGAAGGTAGGACTCGCCTTGTTCTGAGGCCTCAGGGTGAGCAGCTATGAACAGCATCACCCTTCACGGGTGAAGGACTGAGTACCTCCCTGCCTCCCAAAGTTAAAATGCACGTTAAGCATCTTGACTGGACCCTGAATAAACAATGTGGGTCATTTCCCTTCTCTTAGCTGAGGTGCAGCTCAAGGTCAAGTTCAGCTCCAGAGTCCAGGTTTTTGTCTGTCTTTTTTATTTGTTAGAAACCTCAATACTGAGATATTTGAACATAGTTCAAGTTCAAATATATATAGAATGTATAACACCCTGGCACTGGGAAACTATTATCCCATGCCAGGAACCTCTTACCATCTATCTGTGCCACAGACAGGGAGTAGGTGGTGCCATTGTTTTGCCGTCCACCTTCTGTTTTTAGCACTGTTTGTGTCTTTGTGCCCCTTGGGCTTGATCCAGGTCTTTTTCTGGGCGGTAGATTTGTGAGGGCCCAGCTCAGAGCCAAACGGACCAAGAAGAGTGGGGACAAAGGACTCACTGGGGGCGAGGAGAGGAGGTCTTGAATATTGATTGATGGAAGGTTAGAGCTGAGGCTTCGGGAAGATGTGTGAGTTTGAGGCACAGGGAGTCCCGGGAGGTCAAAGGTAGGTGTGTCAGAGCTGTGTGGGAGCAGGTGAGTCAAAAGCCAGGGGGAGGAGGTGAGACGAGGGCCCGAGGACCGAATAGAAGAAGAAGGGCAGAAATGTACACTTCTGTCACCAGCCTGGTGAATTAGGAAGCAGAGACCCAGAGGGAGCTGAGGTGTTTGTTTGTGTATTATTATAACGAAGGCCAGTAGGGCATATTAGAAGCAGAACTTACGCCCCTCATTAACTCTCACAGACTTGGGCATGGAGCGGCTGTGCATCTCCACAAGCCGAAAAGCCAGTGTGTTGAGTGAAGTGCCCTGATCCAGCCCCTTCCTGAAGTGTGTGCATGGCGACAACGCTCATCTCCTGAGCCCCCGGCACACAGGCTTGACCCTGGTGCTTTGTATAACCCAACGGCACCAGATGAAGGCAATGCCAGCCAGAGAACACAGTGACTCAGAAAGCAAAATGGCCCTGTGTACCCTTGGGCTGAGCATGGTGTCCTGAGGGTCCATCTGGCCAAAGGGTAGCAAGACTAAGAACCTTTCCCAGGGTTAACAAATGTGGTCTTCCAAACCTGTGTCCTTTCCATTATGGTCAGCTGAAAATAAACAGCAGACTAGGACTGGAGTCTAGCCAGTGCTCTATATCAATGGGCTCCATGTTTGGGAGTGTTGCCTGTCTCAGATGGAAATACTTTTAGACATTAAACTTGTTCTTATCTGTTGACAACATGCCCAATTTTTCATCCATAAACAATGCTTTTTAACAACATTAATGTTACATTAAGCACTGCCACACATGTGGAGATGATGAAATATTAGGGCGGGGCGGGGGGGGGAGAGATATGGGCAGGATCTATGCAAACACTCTATCATTTCTAGAAAGAAGTTAGACACCTTGGGACTTTGATATCTTCAGGGATTTCTAGACTCAATATCCCATGGATGCTAAGGGACAAGAACATTTAGGTTAAACAAGGAGGTTAAAGATAAAGGCTAGAAGATACGGAAAAAATGAGAAAGTAGTCATACAGTGGTTTGACAAATTCACATAAACTCGAGTGACTCACTAGAAAAATAAGTGAAAAATCCAGGAAGACCCAAAGAAGCCCACAGCTGGCTGCAGCTAGGAGAGGCCTACATTCCAGAGTCAGGTGACCTGGGCCAGGCAGGGAGAAGGACGGTGCTTCAGGCTGCTCTGACTGTCCTCAGGCACCCAAAGTCCACGGCCGGGCACTGTGGCCCTGGTGCTGTGTCTAGGCCAGGTTTAGCCTCTGCTGAGCTGGGGAATTTTGGCCAAATACACACTGACCCAAGGGGCTTCCTCCATATAGTCTTCTGAGGGAGGGAAGCAGAGGAAAGGAGTCCCTCCCTCACAGTCGTTTCTCCAGCCAACAAGTTAGGGCTTCTGGTCTGGTTTCGAAGTTCTCTTCATCCTACCTTGCCTCAGCTAAGTCAGCCTCGCCAAGCCTTTGTTGCACAGACAATGCGGCGGAACCTCCCCTTGCAGGCGGCGGCTGGGCCAAAGTTTCCCATTTGCTGTGAATTTATATGGCACCTTTCCAGACGAGACTGCACGGAGCTAATTAATGCAGTCACCACATCCCTAGGTGCCATTAAATTCATTTTATGGCTTAATTAAGAATAGCTGCATTAATTTTATGAATGAGCAGAGGGAGGTGCCAACAGATGAAGGCACATGAAAAGTTCACGGGGCGGGAGTCCACAGTCCCTGGCCATGTGTCCTTGGGTCTGTTGTTTGGCTTCCAGCATCTCCATGTCATCCTGGGCTATCTAGGGGAATGAGCTCTGGCTACTTTTTAAAAAAAAAAAAAAAAGAAAAGAAAAGCAAGTTCCAGACATCTTTGGGGATCTGGGGAAGATCCTCCAGCTCCCTCTCTGTCTTTCTCACCTGGAGGTGCTGTTTGTCAGCATTAGCAGGATGGGGGACAGGTGGAGGCCTGGTGACTCAGGACAGGAGCTGTATCCCAAAGCAAGCCGTCATCATGGCCAGTATGGCATTCTAGGCCTCCTTGCTGGTCTCTGACTCTGTGGCTCTCATGGGGCATCTCAGACAGCTGTGGCCACAGTACAGGCAGTTTAGCCCTAGGCCAACCTTAATGCCTCAACAGAATAGGCATTTCCATGTAGGAGCTGGCCTGTTGAGAATCCTGCCCACACTGTTCTGAACAGAGGTACGTGGGGAAAAAGCTTCCAGGCCAACCATGCTGCTGTGTGGCTTGTCTTCCAGGAGCCAGTATCTGAGCCCTCTGGAAACACCGGCAGTCCTGGGACCTCCCCTGAATCCACCAGTACTGCAGAGGCGTTCCAGGATTCTTTCAAGTCACATCCAGCTCGAAGGCAGCTGAGAGAGTTCATGCAAATCCTCCTCAGGGAGCTGCTGCTTGGAGTGTCCAGCCCCAAGCAATGGTTGCCCTTGGAGGTACTCCTGGAGGTAGGTTAAAAGGGGTGTTGGGGTGTTTGTGAACTGTGGGAGGTGGGAGCGGACTGGCCCCCAAGGGCAGACACTTCCTGGCTGAAGGGACCAGCTGGCTATTGGGAGACTGACTGTTAGTATTGCAGTGGCCTGGTGTGGAGCCTGTGAAGCTCCAGTCTTGGCGGAGCAACAGATGTGAGGTCCTTAGAGCAGAGTGTTTTGTGGAAGTGAATTCTGGGGCAGAAGTTTGCTCAAGAATTCTCAGCTCCAGTTCCTGGGGGAAGTGGCATGCTGTGTCCCAGAGTCAATTTCACCTTGAGAGATTTGCCCATTGACTGTGTGCTCCTAGGACTGGCTTCTTCACTCTGGGGGAGGGTATCACTTCCTGGATCATCAAAAGACAGTGCCTCTACTCCTGAGAGAGAGGCAGTCCTGACCAGGCAGCCGCCCACACTAGGCAGGAGAGGACATGTGGTCACTGAGAGGACATGACGACTCAGTGGCTGCTCTCTCAGTCACAGGTCATGTTTGCAGGCTTCTCCGGATGGTGTCACCAGTCAGCAGAAGAGGGACTTCCAGTCTGAGGTCCTACTTTGTGCCATGGACATAGTCTACGTCACAAGACAGGGTAGCATGCCGACCCTAAGAGGTGAGTGGCTTCTGCTTTCTCTGTTCCTCGTGTGGGGCAGCTCATTGGGTCACCAAGATCCCAGGCTGAGCATTACCATCCCCTGGCATGTCCATCTCTGCGTGAATCTTCAGCAAGAGTCTGCTGACCTCTGCTGACACAGATGGGGGAATAGTTTCTATTTTCCATGACATCCCTGTGATAATTGGGCCATTCTGAGCTAGAAATTCCTTCTGTCTTCTGGGTTCACATCGGTCTCCTCCAACGTCATCAGAAATCCAGCTCATTAGTGCAGGAGTGTGAGATAACTGAGCCCAGCACACTCTAATAGTCTTTGACCATGCTGATGATGGAATCACTGACAGTAAACATCTCTTGAATCAAAGGGCCCAATGAAGATGCTGCCACTATCCCTCAACACTTGAGGTTTTTGTTACAGGACAGCTGAGACTTCTCAAAATCAAGCCCATGTCCCCGCAGAGTTTTCCGAGCCACAGGAATCCCATGTGACATGTCTTGCCTCTAGGATTTTCTCATGTGGCACAGTGTTGAAACTTGTTTGTGACTTTCTTTTGGTATCTGGCACAGAGGAGGGTAGGGGATAACAAAGGCAGAGTGTTGGCATAGCAACCCCACAGTTTGTTTTGGTTGGGGACCTGGATGGTGTGGAGGACAGTCTTGGCTAACTCAGGATGATTCTAGGAATCATCTGAGATCTCCACACACTGAGGAGAACACACTGCCTGCTGTGTAAGTGAGTCTGGCTGTCTGCTCGTTCCTCGGTTGTTCTAATTTGCTTTCTATTCTGTGGTAAAAGACCATCACCTATTGGAGCTTGGGGAGGAAAGGGTTTGTTTGCCTTACGCATCCTGATCAGTCTGTCACTGAGGAAGTTAAGGCAGGAATGCAAACAGAGAATATGAAGAAAAGCTGCCACTGGCTTGCTCCCCATGAATTGCTCAGTTTGCTTTCTTACTCGAGATCATGTATCCAGGGGTCCCACCACCCTCAGTGAACTGTGCTCGCTCACCTCAATCATTAGTTGAGAAAATGCCCCACTGACTTGCGACCAGGCCACTCTGAGGGAGGCATTTCCACAACTGTTTTTCTCTCATTCCAGACAGCACTAGCTTGAGTCAAGTTGACTAAAATCTAGGCAGCACATCAGTCCAATATGACGGCATGGTCTAGGGGGCCCTCCTCATCTGTCTTGAACATTCAGTTCAAAAGAAGGAACATTCTTTTGTGTGTCTTCTCATCCGCTGATTTGTATCACTGGTTCAGTCACGATCTGTTGGCTTTAAGTAAATACGTGCTCACTGGGCACCTACTAGGGGCTCCGTCTTCAGAACACTGGCGCATACACATGACTAGGACATGGTCCCCACAAGGGACTTGTAGACTGTGGGGTGGAGAAGCCCACTAGACTCTAGTATCCATCTGTCTCCTTACCCCATCTAGGGAGTACAGAGTCTCAGGCAAACCCAGAAGCTGCAGCTGTTCCTTCCCTTGCAAGTATTTCCCACTTCACCCAGAAGCTGGTGGAGAAGCTGTACAGCGGGATGTTCTCCGCAGATCCCAGGCACATCCTCCTCTTCATCATAGAGCACATCGTGGTGGTAAGAAGCCACCTGCTGGTGGGCGGAGAGGCCTCCTGGTTCCTCTAGATCTGTCCAGGAGTTGAGATAGAATCCAAGTCAGTACGGAAGTGGGGGCTCTTTAAATGCGGGGTGTGCCTGGTAGTCACCGCATACCCTGAAGGGTGGTCCCTCAGGCCCAGTTCAGCTTTCCTGCCATTGACCTTCTACACCCACAGCCCCTAAGCATGGCTTGAGAGGTGGGGACGGGATAATGATGAGAACACGAACCCTACCTATCAGCAGGCTGAAGGCAAATGGGACTTCACAGCCGAGAAATAGGGCACTAGCCATTCTGCTACAAGGAAACCCAGCTAACAAACCAACTTGACAGAATGAAAAACTTCTGTGATTGACCCATAGCCTGTAGAGGATGGATGGAGATGGAGTTGTGGAGTCCCCTGTGCTAAGGCTACATACTCTGGCCCTCTGCAGCCACCCCTGAGTTGCTAATCAACGGGATAAAATCCATTGCCTCCAACTCTTTTAGGGGGCATATGAAAGAAAGGCACAGCTCAGGGGTCCCAGGTGACCCTGCTGACCACCTGACTACTCTGACCTCAGGTTCTCATCCCTAAAGTGAGGTCATTTAATTGTCTACTTCATGATATCATACCATCTAAATAAAGTGATACATTTAAATATATATACATATATAATCTAATTATATATGATATATAACACCAAACAACAAAATATGTAATATGTTGTTATATATAAAAATATATAAATATTTTGTTACATATAATCTAATATATTGTTATATAATAACAATACTGTGATTGTTAACTACATTTTCAATTGTTAATATTGTTGTGACTATTATTAAATGTGCTTGTTTTTAAACACAGATATTAACACGTATTTTCTCATACTGAATATCAGCCACATGACCAGTATTTCTGAAACTTCTGGTTACTAAATTCATGTCCCAAAATATGGCTGTGGACCATTATTAGCATCTTTGTCTTTACATGAGTTTCTACTTGAATTCTGAAAATTACCTTTATGGGTCCTCCTCTTCAATAGAGGCTCTGTTTCTAAAGAGGTTTTGTTGTAAATTGGGTCTGTGTATAAAGTTGCAAACTGTTCATGAGTGCACATGTGTCCTCTTTTGGTGATTCAGGTCATTGAGAGCCCGTCTTCCCAAAGGGATACTGTCGTGAGTGCTTTATACAGCAGTTTGAATAAAGTCATCCTGCACTGCCTCTCCAAGCCCCAGCAGTCCCTGTCTGAGTGTCTTGGCCTCCTCAGGATCCTGGACTTCCTACAGGAGCACTGGGACATTATCTTTGCCACTTACAATTCCAATGTCAGCTTCCTCCTGTGCCTCATGCATTGTCTTTTGCTGCTGAATACCAGGAGGTAAGAACTGGGATTTTCTTCTCTGCCAGTGGTCAGCACAGAAGGGAAGGATATCTGGTCATATCAATAAATAGGTCAATATAAACGGAAGAAGCTTTCTGTTGAGCTGGATAGCAAGAGCGGTGTGTAGTGTTTTATAATTGCCAAGCCATCCCCTAATCTGTGTGACTGAGCGACTAGAGGCATCAAAAAATAATAATAATTTATCTTTTCCACAATTCTAAGATATTTAATTGATTTCACTTTTTGAGGCAGAAGATGGCAAACATTAAGAACATACATTGATTTTTGAAAAAGCCAGATTTCAGAAACATTAATATTTGATAAATGCACTCTTAGTATAGAAAAATTTCATAATTCAATGTACCATGCAAGCTAGAGATAATTTTCTTTGCAGAAGCGACAGGGATCCAGAACAATATCAACAGACACACTTGGCCAAGAAACACTGACAAACTGCTGGGGAATAGCCCCTCTTTCTGGAAGCTCCACTTGAAGTCGTGGTGCTTGACCCCAATGTACGCTCAGCTCAACTCCCTGTACCTTTAGGTGGAAAACATTTATTCTTTCACATGAAATGCCTGGGACCATTGGGTCCACGGGGCTCACGCAAAGATGGGGGTATTCTACCAAAGTCAATTAAACCAGAAGCAAACTTTATTCCAGGAAAAAAAAATAAAACTAGAATAAAAAAAATAAATCTCCATGGGGCACGAAAATCTTATCAGCTAACTGAGACCACACCCAGAGATAGACTTCTAAGGCTGTGGCAATGTCCTGTTTCCGACCTCCCCATTTTATAGGAAAAAGGCATGAGCAAAAGAATTTTTACAGTTTTGAGGTAAAACTCACATATAATTTGCCTATGTGTGTGTGTGTGTGTGTGTTTAACAATTTCCATTAACTGGGTTTTTAATTTAAACTAGTATTTGTATTTAGGCCATTGTTTCTTCTGGCGCTTTCTGATGGTATTTACCAAAGCTCTACCCTCCCCTGACACTGCCAGTTTTGTGTAGCAGGGTAGGGTGTGGGAAAATGCACAACCAAAAAGTCAGGTACGTCCCATCATTTAGAAGTTAACTCAGCTCACATCAATTGCTGGTCATGAGTGGCTGGGGGTGGGAGGTGGGGGGCATCTAAAAGCTGACCCTCAGTTTGTAGAGGGCCACTACAGCCTTGCAGACAGAGCTATGGGTTGTAAAGCAAAGAACCCCTGTTAATAGTTAATCCTTAAGCTGCCGAGAAAACTGCTCTCATTCTCCTAGGCTTACAGCTTTATATTTCTTTATTTCTACATTCTTATTTCTGGAATCTACATTTCTATATTCTTATTCTTGGACTCTTCAGGGGCCATATGTGTTTCATGTTTTGGATTTTTAAAAAATTTGAAATATTTGCACTCATTTCTAGATATATCCATGTCTGTATCTCTCTACATATATGATGTATATGCATATATGTATTCATATAATGTATGTAAAATTAAATATAATGGGGTTGGTACCAGAAGTAAACAACATGTTCATTTATTTCAAATATGCCTTACATATGTGGCCTATGTACACTATGTTTAGTACATGTTTGTTCCAATTGGGAAACACCACAAGGGGTCAAGTGTAGAATTTTCCGCTTACAGTATCACTTTGTTTTGAAAAGTTTCAGATTCCAGAATTTTTTGACCTCCAGCTGTCAGGCTGGGGATGCTTGCTCATCCCGAGGCTGTGAATGTGGCTTCTCATCAAGAGAGCTGTGTTGAGTGAAGCGAGAAAAAGACAGCAGGGTATTAGACTTGGCTCTGTCATCTCATCTTTCCTTCCGTTTGTAGAGATGGGATCTCACTAGGCAGAGCAAGCTGCCTCAAACTCTCAGCAGTCCCCCTGTTCCAGCCTCTTGCACGCTAGGAGTACAGGTGCTCACTGCTTCCCAAGCATCTCTCTCCTGCTCTGGTTTTATTTTTATTTTTGAGAAGTAGCTTAGTCTGGCCTCAATCTACCACTATGCCCAGTGTGGCTTTTCTGGATCATACTTGTGTCAGTATACATTATAAGTTTAATCACTTGAAAACAATGGCTTCTCTAAATCCCGAAGCTATTCCTATTGAACATCAGCTGTCACTGGGGCTGACTCAGTTACGGCTCTCTAGCAAGCCAAGCATTGTACCCGCAGGAGGTTGAAGCAGCAAGGTCAGGAGGTCAAGGCCAGCCTGGACTAAATAGAGACCTTGGGGAGCCCCGGGGAAGCCTCTATCTGAGAGAGAACACTTACTCTTCCATTTTTTTTAATTTGTAAAACATCCATTTTCAGTGCTTGGTTAATCTGGCAGCTTTTCCTTGTCTCTTGATGTGGGAGCCCAGGTGAGGGGACCTGAATGCTTTTTTGCATATTGGGATTGGCATCCTCCTCAGGCCCCTTTGTAGGACATTTTATTCTCAAAATTTCAGCGGTGGTCATTCTTATACATGGGAAGATTTATTTCTATGTTTGCTATTTTATATTTGAACTGCAGATTATAAGTATTTTTTTTCTGCTTCTGGAAGAAGACACATGGACACTAGCATGAATGGGTTTGCCACCCTGTAAGGTTTTTGGGGAGTCCAATGTGTGAATCCTTGGGCTTCCATTAGAACTGGATGTGTGAAGTGTGGAGCCCTGATAAAACTAAAATATGAAGTGTGCATTTACAAATTACTACGTTTCCAAGATGCTTATAGCAGAGTCCTTCAGAGTGTGGGAACCAGCCCTGGCATTGTAGGGTGATATCAAAGTTCAACAGAGTCATCAGTGCTTTGGGAGTGTGGTTCTGATGACAGGAACCTAGGCACTGAAAGATGAGTGAGAGTCTCTACTGCAGGCACAAGTGAAGTTCATAAGCTAGGACAACCTATA
Source organism: Microtus ochrogaster (assembly GCF_000317375.1). Lineage (NCBI taxonomy): Eukaryota > Metazoa > Chordata > Mammalia > Rodentia > Cricetidae > Microtus > Microtus ochrogaster. The sequence continues at coordinate 59,549,222 of NC_022013.1, forward strand.
AGGATAAGGCATTCTCCAGCTGCCTGGAAAGCCATTGCTCAATATCAGTTGTGAACATCATTATGATGTATTTGTTTTAGATTGACTTGGTGTGCTTTTCTATGTTGATATATACTGATTTTAAGGGGTGACCTTTTACCATAAAGAACCATGGCATGGTCCTGAGGAGACTTGAGTTTGCAGTGAAAATTTTCCTGTTTACTAGTTATCCGGAAGGATTTGGATTGGAGCCCAAGCCCAGAATTACTCCTTATCATCAAGTCTTCCTTTCTCCAAGTGAAGAAGTGAAAGACAGAAAGGAGGAAGGCTTTCCAAGTTTGAGCGATGGTGCGTTTTGCTGGGTTTTCCATACGGGAGTGGGGTTGGATAGCAACAGTTTGCAGTGCTGCATTTTCCCATCGATCTTTCCCAAGTGAAGTGTGCAAAGAATATGAAAGACGCTTCCAGAATCAGAAGAAACCCTAGGACATCTTAGAGGGGTGAGAGAGCACAGCAACCCAGGAAGAAAGGCACTGGAGTGGTCTGTGTAGGATTGATAGAGTGGAAATGGATGGATAGATGTTATAACTGGGGAATAGAGGTATGGATGAGAGCGTGGATGGATGGATGGATGGTAGATGGGTGGATGAATGGATGGATGGATGGGTGGATGGATGGTGGATGGGTGGATGGATGGTGAGATAAAGGGATGGACAAAAAGATAGAGAGGAAACTTAATTTACTTCAATCCATTGACTCCTCATTCTTAATTTGAAACTGACATGCCATATCAACTAGTTCAAGCCAGTACCTTGCTACCTCCCTGCTTTGTTCCTCAGAACTGAAAATTTATATCAACACACACACACACACACACACACACACACACTCAAGAACGCTCGTACATGACAATCACATCTATGAATTTAAAGGACTTCATTCTGTCTTGATTGAGAAGTCCCATGTTTCTGCCACTTGATTTGAAGTCTGACACTTGCCTTGTGTCACCCTGTAATATAAAGCATCAGGTTGAACACATCTGGGCTACAGTCACAGAGGTTCCTAAGCCTTTCCATTTTCAGAAGTCTGTGGCTATAAACTTTGTATGAACACAGTGTTAATTGCAGCATGAGTAACTCCACTCTAGAATTTTGTTAAGGTGAACAGGTGTCCTTCCCTGTTGGGTTAGCCAAACAGACTCTAGGTCTGGGAGTATCTCAGTCAGTAAACATTTGCTAAATAAGCATAAGGATCTGAATTCTGGTCCCTGTTGCTCATGGAAAAAGAAGATCATAGTGGCAAAACCCTTGTCATCCCAGCAGCAGGGAAGTGGACACAGGAGTATCCTGGGGATTTACGTAGCCAATCATTCTATCCAAACCAGTAAGCTGGTTCAGTAAGAGGAAGGTAGAGAGTGATGAAGACATTTAACATTGATCTCTGGCCTCCACATGGTCACACATGTCTGGCTGCACCTGCACACACACACACACACACACACACACACACACACACACACACACACACGGAGGAAAGGAGGGAGGAAGGGAGGAAGGGAGGGAGGGAGGGAGGGAGAGAGAGAGAGAGAGACTCTCTAGGATTATCACCAGAGAGGGACCAGTGGTTTAAGACTAGAGGAGTTTCAGATATAGTTGGAGGGACTAGGGACTTCGATGTACCAGGAAGAGCTGGCTGGAGACAGCTCTAGGTCTCAGATAACCCAACAGCACTGAGAAGGGCAGACTATGAGAAGCAGATCCAATGTGAGGATTGCGTTTGTGCTCCATTCTCCAGAGAGACCAACATGTCTAGGGAGGTTGTGGGGAGCTGCTTAGGCTAACCCTTTAGCTACCAAGGAGTCACACACAGGATACCACTGGTGTCAGACAGAATTGGAGATTGGAGAGAGGCTCCTTGATCCCCTCATTTCATTTTCTAGACGTGGGCACGAGAGGCAGGCAGCACTTTGTGGTATGTAGTTAGACATGAGAAGAAGGAAGAACCCAGCTGACATGGATGTTGGTAGCTTTAGCTCTATGTACTGACTTCTGGGGGGAGTTTACCAAGCTGAGGCAATCATCAAGATACCACGAAATGATGTTCTGTCTGCAACCCTCTTGGTGTTCTTTGGGGAAGGCCCCCCTCACTGTGCTATGTACTCTCTCTGTTAGTCCAGCACAACATCCAGAAGTCAGTGCGGACGCTTTGGCAGCAGCTGGTGGCACAGAGGCGACAGACACTGGAAGATGCCTTCAAGATTGACCTCTCTGTGAAAGCAGGGGAGAGCGAAGTGAAGATCGAAGAGGTCACCCCACTCTGGGAGGAGACGATGCTTAAAACCTGGCAGCATTACTTAGGTCTCTGTCTACTGAAGTCCAGGAATGAAAACTCCTGGGTCCCATAGAGTCAAATCTTGTAAAAGTTCCACTCAAAGGCAGAGCCTTTTCTATCCAGGGTTCTACCCAGGGCCAGGACCTTTTTTATTCCATACCTTTGGTGGGTGTGACAACATGACTGAAACACTCCTATCTGTCCTTACAGAGAATGGATGCTGTGTTTGCCTGCTGGGGGAATGGAAGGCTGGAAATACCAACCAAGCAGGCATTTTTCAATAGTCTCTTTGAGGGACTGGTCATTAGTTCATGGCTCTGGCTAAGACTTGGGAGATTGGAGTACTAAGTCTGACCCTGATCATGACCACTCAACTCTGAAACTTTGCTCCAAGTTACACATCAGTCTTGAGTTTCAGGCTTTGTCCTGTCTGTCACTTATGAAGTGAATGACTCCCTCTAAGACAGGAGTATGACAGTAACCAAATGTTTGCCTTCACAGTTACCAATGAGATTTTAATTTTGCTTTGGGGGAGGTTTTGAGATGGCTTTTTCAAAATTCATATGCTCCTTCAAAGTCTTTCAATCCCACAAAGTTACAGCATCTCAAACCTTAGCCGTTTGCATGTCAGTTGCCTTACTATCCAGAGGTCTAGAGCCCTTGTCTAACTGGCTTTCCAAAATGGTCCGGAAAATATGCGTGATTATGTATGTCTTAGTCTATTTGTTCTGCTTAAATAAAAGCATAAGTTGAACAGTTTATGAATAACAGAAATTCTATTTCTTAGAGTTTTAAAAGTCAAGAAGTCCAAGGTCTGGGTGTATGAGATTCACTGTCTGCCAAAGTCTTTGGCTTTAATAAGTCAGGCGTTTTTGCAATATCCACCAAGGTGTGTTTGTGACATTGTATCTTTACCTAGCAGAAGGGACGGAAGGACAGAGAGCGCTTGAACCCATTTTCTGCAGCCCTTTCATAAGGCATCCATCCATCCGTAAGGACAAAGCCTCATGACTTTGCCACTTCTTCAAATCTCCCAAGCATCGTAGTGGTGACAATACTGCAGCATGAAGGGAACATCCTCAAGCTGCAGCAATGCGTGTGCATGCAATTTGGAGTCACAGTATCAGACTGTATGCCAAAGAGAAGTGCAATAAAACAAGACACATATACCCATGAAGATATAAAGTTATGCAACGCTGAGGTTGACTCTGAGGCTCTCTTTGCCTAGCAGTCATGTACTGAACACTTAAAATGTTCCAAGTCCTTTAAGCGCATTATTTTAGTCCATCCTCATGACACACAGCGGGTCTGGGTTCTTCCGTTCCTATTTCACTACGAGAACACTGAGGTTTAGTAACTCTGGGAGGTCACCATATGTTCTCTGTCTCACTAGACACCAACAAGTCATGGAGCCAGGAGTTTGGAGCAGGTCTAGGGGCCCCACAGGCCACATCCATTTCTTAGTGAAAGGACCATCAGAAGATGGCAGTGTGTGCCCGCGGCATGGCTGCTTCTCTTCGGCGGCAGACAGGCGACATCCAGGCCCTAGCGGGACAGTCAAACCAGCTGTGGAACTGATGTGTGCTCTTCCTTTCAACTTCAGCTCTGAAATCTGTTTCCTCCCACAGCATCTGAGAAGAAGTCACTAGCCAGTCGCTCAAGTGTCACATACCACAGCAAAGTGACTTCGTGGAGTGGGAGTCTGTCCTCAGCCATGAGACTGATGCCAGGGCGGCAGGCGAAGGACCCTGAATGCAGAGCAGAGGTGAGGCCTGTCGGGGGAGACATCTCTGGCATCTCCAAGCCCGGTTGTGGTATCTCCACTTTGCTGTCTGCCACTTGTAATCAAATTCTACGATCTCTGAGTGTTTGAGGGTGTGTATGTGGCTTTCCAGATGGGACCGCGTATAGAAAAACCAGGTCAGGGGGTGACATTAACTGGAAATGGATCTGAGTTACTTTTCAGTACCAAGAACAGATGTTCTTGGAACCTGCATTTTAAAAAACAAATCCATTTTGAAACAAGGCAAACCTGTTTTAATTTTTAAAATCAGCTAGACTTTCCTATACTGGTCACCCAGTTGGAATGGGCACAGAACCAGCCACAGATGAGGCTACTAAAGAACGGGCATAGAAGGTTCTGGAAGGAGGGAGTTGACGGCTCCTGATTTCACACTGCATTGAAACTCAGCAGCCTTCACACCCCACATCCATCACTCATCTCCACGAGCCGTCTTTGCCGTTACCAGAAGGCACAGTTCTCAGGTACATATGTACACTGTGATGTCATAAGATAAGAGCATCAACTATTTGCCCTGGGGTCTGTTTAATTATTTTTAAAAATTAATTTTGATTATTACAGCTGATTACACCTCAGTGAGCAATGTAATTGATATTTTCTAATGTATCCCAAGGAACATTTTGTATAACACGCTTTTTGTTGTTGAAGGTTAAAGACTCCGTTATTGGTTTTTCCCTAAATATGCCCACATCATTAGTCCCTCCAGTGAGGAGGTCGCCATCTGGAAAAAGCAGCATGGAGACATTATTCAGGCACGAGTGCATGAAATTGGTGTTTTCGCATCTTCTGTCTCTCTTCTGGAAAGAAGAGGCTTGTAATTAAAGGAGTTGGTACTGGAGGAAGCATTATTCATTCGGTGTTACGCCTTATCATGTCAGTGCTGACAGCTCTATAGCGCTGATAAATTGTTCCTGGGAGTGAGACATGTGAGGTGGGCTTCCTCATTTCTTGGCTTCTTTTCCTCTTCACAAGAATATGTACTCTTCCTGACAGGGAAGCTGAACTTTGAGTCAAGGCCGATTTGATTGATGTCACTTATTTTGATAGATGTTATTTCTTCCTTCTTTCCTCTGGCCCCATCACTGTCCCTTCTGGGATCAAATTGCAACGTTGGCTGGCATGGTGAAGACCTGAAGATTTGGATGAGGGCTGGGGGCTTGGACTCTCCTAGGGTCTCCAAATGCCAGCTCAGGGTGCTTCGGAACCCATTTTACCATGTCCACTGTCTGCTTGGAGAATCTTGGGTGACACTCTAGCCAGCCATTTTTCTCCATTGCAGAGGATGTTGCTTTCTTGCCCATGTGATTTCAGATGCCCTTATTTCAGAACAGCCTGAGAAGTTCCCTTTCCACCTGGCATAAGAAGGATTTGTTTTGCTTGGTAGTTTCCAAGGATTCAGGACATGTTGACTTGGTCTGTGAGCTTAGGCAGAACACTGTGGTAGACAAGGATGTGTGGTAGGAAGAGCTGTTCAGATAGGCCTCACCTCCTAAGTTTCTAAAGACTTCCTAAAATAATGCCTCCAGCTAAGGACCAAGTGCTTGACGCAGTGAGCCCATGAGGGCGGAGGCAATTTGTGTTCAAACCATAGCAGTAATCAAACACCATTCTTTTTTGGCAGGTGGGCATTATCATGACATATAGTATTGGCTTATGTCATGGAAAATCGGGTGAGGGTGAGGGCCAGGTAGACACGGATGGTCTGTATTGTCTCCACAGTTAATCTACAGACTTAAAGTTATTCCAAAATGCAAAACATATCACCTTCTACTGACATGCATGGAAAGAAAAGCATTGGCAAACAGAATAGGGGTCTGGATCCTGGGAGACACTGGGAACTCATGCAATGGAGGTCACTTTAGGGTGGAGGCGAGAAGAGGAGAGGTTTGGAAAATGGTGTAGGTCAGGGCTGCCAGGCAGGACAAGTCCAAGAGTACTGTCAGGGGCAAGACAAGAATTAGCACCAAATAAGGACCACATGACTGTTCTCGATGTATCCATAAGTACAAGATTGAATGGGGGTATGTGGTGGGGTCTTGTTCTTGTACAGGTTAGGTAAAGGGTGATAGTTCTGAGGCAAGATAGTGTCCAGGAGGTGTCCTGTTGTTAAGATGGATAGGGCCATAGCAACAGTGGTTGGAGTGCCCAGCATCAAAGAATACAGGAAAATCCTGCTATCCAAGGCTGGGACCAGTAAAGACATAAGTCCAGCAAGGCCAGAAGAAATGATTCTGAGAAGACGGAAAGCCTGGGATGTGGGAGGAAGGAGTAAAGCTTAGAAGCATCTGTTGACAAGGAGGCAGATGAGAGTCAGAAGGCGTGGCAGGGGGTGGTGTCCTTGAAATGAGAGCTCATCTGAATGCATGCATCCACCAACCCATGCCTTGTTGGGTGGAGAGGAGCTGGACTTCTCCCCATTTGTCTTTGGGAAACCACACACATGTTTACCATGTGACCTGTGCGTCAGCCTCTGCTGGCCCCATTGCAGGAAGGAGACCTTCTACTACTAGTATCCCATCAAAGCTGGAGCCCACTTATCGCGGGAAACCACACACATGCTATACACCTGTGCTCAGCTTCCAAGGTCAGCCTCCACTGGCCCCATTGCAGGAAGGAGACCTTCTACTGCTAGTATCCCATCAAAGCCGAGGGCTTGTGCTAAAGAAGGACACTCCAAGTGCTGAGCCCGTGTCTACCACATTTCCAGTGTGACACAGCTGTTCACACTTCTAGTTGCTGTTTTCAATACCATAGAATAAAGGTGAAATGGCCTTATGGAGGGAAAGAAAGGCTGTGTGAGGTTTTCACTGGAGTTGCTAAAATTCCAAAGATAAACATTGGGGGCAGCACTCTGACTTCTACCTTGCCAAGACCAGAAGAACATTTGATTTTGCTCCAAGTGCCTCAAGGGTCCTGTGGAGTTTGTCCTTGGCCACATATACCAGTTACATCGATATCACCATAAACATCATCAGAAGCCATGCTTAGGGCCTTGGATATCTTAGGGCAAGGCACTCATGTGAGAACGTGGCTGTGGATCTGCCATTCATAGCTCATCTCCTATCAGCTCCATCCCTGATCATATACCACACACACTTCCTTTCACGGAACAGCCTTACTCGTGGCCAAGAGCAAGATGCGGACCCCAACTAGCAAATTGGTGGCGGCTCCATTGAAGGGCACTCTTGCTAATGTCTTTGGCAAAGGAAGGGAGACTTGTGACCATCTGCTCTGTATCTGTGGAAGAGATAGCAAGTGTACGAAACTGGACGGTGTAAGGGAGTTGTCCATGGGTTCCTTGCTGTCATGCTTATGCTAGTATTCCCCTGATGAGGGGCTGAGGATGCTATTGCTCAGGCAGAGCCTGAAAGAGGAATGCAGTCTGCTGGTGACAGTGCCTCCTTCAAGTTTAAAGCCTTGGCTCCTCCATATTTGGGAGAGAAAGCACTCTGGGGCAAGCCTCAGAGTCCAAGCCCTGATAGAAGATTTCAGATCATGAGCGTCCATGGGTTGGACTAGATTTTCAAAATTAGCTAGGGTGGGCTTTGAAAAGAAGTAGAAGTGTGTAATGGTGTAGAGAGTAAGAGCTGAGGAAGTGAAAAGACAGTTGCCAAGTGAACAAGAGTTCTCGGATGTCCCGTCGTAAAGAGCCGGAGTCAGAGATGCCAAAGAGCTAATGAAAAGCTCAGAACATTTGAAGCCCACAAAGTCGTCATACTGAATACTATTACATAAACATATAGCAAATGCGACTTACTGTTTGTGGACAAGAAAGGACTTCCACAGTACCCAAATATGACGTTAAGAGATGCTTGGGGGTAGGTAGTTTAAAATGGGAGAAAATTAAAATTCCCAAGAACTTCTAAAATGGAGGTGCCGAGGGTCTAGAGAGAGGGGTGGTCATGGGGACATGTTCTTGCTGGCAGGCAGAAGAGTCACACTGTATCCACAAGACAAGAGGTGTGTTGGGTACTGGAAACCAGAAATAGCTGCTCCCAACCTGAATATACAGACCTTCTGAGGAATTAATGGAAAACTTGGTTGTGAGGAAAGAAATTGTGAGAGCAAGCAATTAAATAGGGCTGTCTGTTAAGGAATAAAAGTCATCTGCAAAGGAAAAATGTGTTAAACACATTTGGAAAAAATGTGTTTTAAAATTTTAGTGGTGTAAGCTCTATTGCAAGACCTTACAAATGGGATCTTGGTTTTCTTAATTGTGATGGGCCAGATTGCAGGGCCTCCTGACATGGAGACAGTTCAAAGGAGACCAAATCATCTTATGACCAGGACAAGGAAGCCTCATTTTGTGGGGACTTGAACCAAAGGGGCCTGGAACTGACCAAAGGTGGCCAGACTACTCCCTTGAACAAAGAAAGCATTTTATTGATTTGAGGGTGAGATTAATATTTGATAATTGTCCTGTGGTCATAGGCATGGTTTCAAAATGTGTGTGTGTGTATGTGCATGAATACATAACAGGTGTACGCCTTGTGATAAAATAGAAGAACCATAGGAATTTGAACTCTCAGGAAAGAACAAGCGTCGAAGAAGCACATCCCAGATCGAATAGACAACAGAGTAAGCTCACCCTGTGCTGAAATGGTAACTTCTTCCTTAGATGAACGGTACACGGCAGTTCATTGCTGGTGCAGCCCAGCGCGCTGTCTGCCGGAGACGGAGTAGAGCATAGCACTTAGAGCCACATTTAGTCACACTGCCTGTGACTAGTATCAAGGAGCTTGCGTGTGCCAGTGCTGAGCTGGTAAAGGTTGGTCGCTCTGGCTTGTCAACCTCAGCACCACCACCCAAGTACATTGGGGAGACTACAGTGATTAGGCCATGGGGATGTTGCCGTTCTGTTACGGTTTCACAGACCGATGGCATGCATGTTGTTTTACTCTAACATTGCTATGTGTGTGTAGCTGTAGTTTCATACAACAGACATTTGGCAAAAACAACAGCGGGCCCATCACGGTGTCGTCACCCAGAATACTGGGGACGATTAACAGCAGGCTGAAGGAAGGCAGTGACTGGCCCCCCTCCCCCAATTTAAGCAAGTTTTACTTGCCACCGTTTATCATAAGCTGGTTACAGGAATTTGAAAACTAGGTGTAAATGAACAAAAGCAAACACGGAGGCCTTTACTGATGTTTCTTCACTGAGTACATCATTTGTGAGACATCTTTATCTTCATAATAGAAGGATAATTAACATCACTAATTATCTAATTAAGTTCATTAAGCATCCACCAACAGTGCACCGTGAAGTTGACATTATGTTCTACTGTCAACAAATGCTTTGATTTCTTAGGAAGTAATTAAAATGTAAATTAGCATGCAATTATATGCACAGGGGAAGTTTTGAATCAGATATTCATTTCAAAACTGCTTAGAGCAACATCGTTTTTATTTTTTCTTCATCTTCAATAAAAAGAACTATTTTGCTATTAGCAGTGAGTATTAAGCTTGCCAGTGAGCTGTTCCGTATTTGAATTACAGCAAGGACTGCACACCATGACACTCAGCTTTGAGTTGACAGATTTGTTGTTGTACAATGTAATGTCTTTTTTTCTGTTTGATCACTTTATTTAAAGTATTTGCTTATTGTTGTGCTCTTCGTGTAAAAAAAAAAAGCAACTGATTCTTTTCTTGAAAAATGTCCATAATTCATATTTTAAGTTTTCTCATCAAGCTTACCTTTTAAAGACATTTTAGAGCAAACATTTTAAAAGATCTATTTTTTTTTCTTTTATGTGCCTGAGTGTATATATGTTTGTAAGTACTTCATGAGTGTACAGGAGACCATGGAAGCCAGGAGAGGGTGTCAAATCCCCTGGAACTGTAGTGTGGGTGGTTGTTAGCTGCCCAGTGTAGGTGCAGGGAGCCAAGCTCAGGCCCTCTGTATAAGCAGCAAATGCTTTTAATTTCTGAGCTATCTTTTTATCCCATTTTTAATGCATCCTTTCTGTCAGCTGTGTTTGCGGGATCTAACTAGTGTGCTGAGTTCAGCAGGGTGCAACTGTTCCTCTCCCCACCCAGGAAAGAGAGACTGCACTTCTCAAACATGTGGTCCAGTGGTCTTTGCTTCCAAGTTGACATCCTCGTGATTTCTTGGCTAGTCTGTGGTTTCTGGTGCAATATTAGAACCGAGAAGAGCCCAAAGGGGACTAAAAGCACTCACATCCTTTGACTAAGACCACTCTGAATCCCAAGGGTGTCCCAAGCTCCCCATGAAAGAATCCTCTTCCCCCAAAGTGCCCAAGCTTTCAGCATTGGGAAAATCCAGATTAGAGCCTATGTCTATCTCCTAACAGAGCAGATGGCCCTAAGTACATGATACCCTCCTTGGCATCTTTATACATGAATTTCTGGGTCCTTTGAGGGTTCTGTTGAAGACGCCTGCCTCCCTGATGTAGTCTCTCATCCTGGTATCAAACTACACCAGCCTGTTCTTGGACCATGGCTCCAGTGGTGGTTAGCAGGATTCAGGTCTCTTAGGTTTAGGTAGATTTCAAATGAAGGCAGAGAACACAGGGGTCAGAGACTGTCTTGTTGATGGAGGCTGTAAATAACAACCACAGAACCACTGACTGACACCCCATCACTGAGGGAGCAGACAAATACCTGATGGTTGAAACCCAGAGTGGCTTCTTTTCCGGTGCTGATGGCTTCTTTAAGTGCATATTGAATGACAGTGGCCCTGAGGTGGCTGGCCAGGGTGACCAAAGCATCCAGGCAGGGGCTCCACAGAAACTCCGCAGAAACCTGTGATCTACGTTGTGCTCGCACCGACTTAATGATGAATTAAGAATGGCTACCTCTCATATATCCATTAAAACTGGAGTCCCCTCAGCTCATTCATTATGCAGACATGGACTAGCTGGCCAGATCCAAAACTGACCAAGGAATCTGCAGCCAAGGTCAGAGAGTGCCAGGCCGATTTGCAGCAAGTGTCTACCTTACCTACCCACTCCAGTTCTCTACACCCTGATTTTTCTTTTGATCTGTCCGTAGAGCTTCTCTTAATATAGCCTGTCTCATTCATAAATTAAGCTTTCATGGCTTGCCTAATCACAGTGGCTTGCTGTCCTTTTCACACCTGGTTATGCTCACCCTTGTCTGGTCTGTGTCTTTATTCAGGATAACGGTCATGGGACTTCATGTACTCTGCAGAAAGTTGCCTCTTTGGCCAGCCTTTTGATCATTCAGCCTTATACAGGATAGGGTGTTTGTTTGCGGGGATGGAGCAAGAGGGCAAAGCCATTCAGGAGCAGGCACAGAGGTAGTGTGGGGCTTGTGAATCAGTGGCACATTCTCTACCTGGGGTCACCACTGCATACTGAAGGACGTATCATTTCTAAATCATCCTTGGGAAAGTCCCAGAGAAAGATGCTCAGATTTTCAAAGACTTCTACCGAAGCAGAGGCGTGTAGTCTGAAAAAGGCTAGCTAGAACCACACCCTTGGTTAGTTATGGATTCTTTTCCTTCTGCAGTGGATTATTTTATTACACAGTCGAGCTAATTGTCCCTGGCGGCTGTCATAAAGGAATAAGAGTTCAAGGGTCTTAAGGCTCAAGTCTGTAACTCATCTCAGGATACTTTGGAATACGTATACATACTATCATGTGCAATTTATCAGTGTGTGACTAGCATTGCTAGGTCTATAGAGAAGAACCTCATGCTCCCTAATTTAAGCAGGCCTTGTAGTGCAGCTACCTTCCTGGTTAGACAGCATATAAGAAAAATCACAGCAGACAATTGTCAGACACACAAAAAAAGGCTCAGTGTACTACGGTTTTGTAAATCAAAACACTTGAAATCATTTCATTTTACAATTTTAGCTCAAATCCTTTTGAAACCTGAATATGGTCCTTGAAAGGCTAGTCATTACTAGGGATCTCTCTGAGGTACTGTTTGCTCAAGGACATTCTAGTAACCTTATAACCTAAAAGCTGGGGTTATATTTGGGGCTAAGTGACCTCATCCCGGGAAATGCTTTCAATTTTTAGATATGGATTTTGGAGTGGGGCAACGTACATTTTTATTGATTTCTCTAAATTCAAATTTTAAAAACTTAAATGTATTCATCAAAGCAAAAAAAATTGCTTTATTGTTCCCAAAGACAGAAGTGTCCCCAACTATATAAATGATAGAACGGCAGATGGTCGTGGAGTGGAGAATCAGGCTGGGGCCCTCCTGAGGCGTTGCTGCCATTCACAACCCGCTAGGCACCCCGCTAGCAGCCCGGCCGCTGGGGCGCCTGTCGCGTGAGTTACAGCCGCGTTCTCGCCCTGGGACCCATCTATTATGAGAAACCATTTTGATTAATTAAAAAAGTCTTTCAAAGTCTCAGAACGGGAAGTTCGGGAAATGTCTTTGCTTTGCCGTGGTTGATGGGGGTGGGTGGAAACTTGGCTCGTTGGCCTGACAAAGAAAAGAGGAGAGGTTGAACATAGAGTATAATAAAGCCTTCGAGCCTGGTTCCGAGTGGGCTGAGCATGAGACCCGAGGACCTCTGGGTGCCAGTTTACCACCTAGTCCTACCCTAACAGAGCATTAAGGCAGTGGCTGAGAACTTTAAGCAAAAGGAACAATGCAAGTGGACAAGCTTGGGTTGGACCAATTTTGATTCATAGACTTTCATATCAGAGACTCGGTCTACAGACAGGGGCAATGGAGCAAAACAGAGAGGGACCTTCTCTCTGCGGGGAGACAGACTAATGGCCAAATGGAGCAAATTGTTTGGAAGCTAGGAACAGAATAAAATAAACCGAGGAGAAGCACGCCGTTAGAGTGTTCTGGAAGGCTTCTCAGGAAAGTGGCAGTGGGATAAGAGCAAAGAGAGTGCCAAAACTTTAGGGTGGCAGTGACTTCATGAGAACATGGACAAACCCCTTTGGCTGAATGTGGACATCAGACGGAGGTTTAGACCAGGAGGAAGGTGATTGGGACACGTTTTTCTGTATTTTTGCTTCTGGGTGTCCATCTTCATCCACCTGTAGCTGTCACTGCCCTTCTCCATTAGTCCTTCCTCCAGCATCCCACACACATTCACTGATGACCTACTGTGCCTCGGATGCCTGGTCAAGGCTGGGGGATGCTAAAAAGGAAAAAGCATAGTTCCCCTCACAGCAGTGGTCCTCCTGCTGGGTAGGTACAATCATTGTGGCATGGTAAGAGGTTTTAAAAGGAGAACCCGGGCCTAAGCATGGTTAGGGAAAACTCAACCCGAGTCCTACAGGAGAAAGAGGGTCTGAAGGCAGGTTGGTGGGGGAAAGAAGGGCCCTCCAGGTGCAAAGCAGCAGCCAGTTATGACTGTCCTGCCTAGGGGCCAGCTGCCAGCTTGGAATGACACAAATGCCAGAGATAGTTTAACGTATTTAGCTTTTGACCCACTCTCCAAATCATTTATGATACCTTTAGATGAAGATGCACTCAATAAAGAAAAGAGCTTAGGAAACATAATAGAAGAAGTGGTTTCTGATGAGTTAGGACCATAAATATAAGGTCTAGAAAGACTCAAGTCCAGCTTGGGTCTGGGCCCATTGTGAGCCGTGAGGTTGGAAAGTTCACACATTAACGTCTCATCCACTGACTGTGCTTCTACCCAGATGGGGGCCGACGCCTGAGATTAGGCCAACAGGAAGAACACAGTGGACAGACCTTGCCTAGCAGCTTAGCCCTGCCCTAGCTTACCTTCACTCCCCTACTGTGACCTTTTAAAGGTCACATCCAAGGGTTGTCCTGTGCTGGCCAATACCCATCGTCAGGTCCCGTGATGTCTGGAACAGTTTCAGATCCAGAGCCGCTGGATGGGAACTCCTGTGCATCTGGTTTTCCTCCCATTTCCAAGTTCATCTTAAGTCCTCCAGGTCCTCCCTCCTGCTGGACCCTCCCCTTGTAACCAATCATTCACTCTCTTCCATCCCTCCCCATGGGCATTAGAAGGTCCTACTTGGAGCCTTCTCCTTCTGTTGGCCAATTCTCTTTCCCAGGCTCAAAGAACATTGCTACTTCTGGCAGCCAACTAAACCTTGTCTAAACTGACTATGACCCTGGGCTGTTTCGCCTCAGTCTTGTTTACTCTCCTCAGAAGAGTGTAAAGTCTATGTTGGGAAAATACTATGCTATGCTCATCTCTAAGGCCCTGGAGACGGCACAAGGTCCAGATCAGGGGAGCTCTTGCTCATACATTCTTTTCCCCACAATGGCTGTCCCTGTGAGGACCCAGATGGAGGACCATGTGACTTGGAGACCTGGTGTAGATCAATAGTGAGCACATACTAATAAGCCCCGGTGTCGGTCTCAAGAGTGCCAGGTAGACAGTTTTGGTGAATGTCCTATAGGTAGGCGTGTGTGTGTGTGTGTGTGTGTGTGTGTGTGTGTGTGTATGTGTGTGTGTGTCCCTCAGAAAACTCATCTGGGTCCTCAGGTAGCAGCCAGTGCTGTCCTGAATATTTAGAGCAAAGTTCTTCTCTGAGGGGAAAGCAACAAGCAGCCTTGGCTAAAGGTCCTTGGTAAGCCCAAAGCAGGCATGTTCTCCATAAATTCCAGCCCTGTTTTTTTTCTTCTCTGTGAATGTCAACAGAGTTGTCCAGATACTTCAATGTCAGGTAACCTTGGAGTGAAAACACCTGCTACAGACTGAGCCTCCACAACCAAAACCTTCCAAGCCCCCAATCCTAAACCTTTTAGCACCAACCTGGCTTTATAAGTGGGAGACTTCACTCATGACTCCCTTTGAAGGGTTGGAGCCCAAACACAGGTGCTCTGAAAAACACATCACCTTGCCCATGAAGCTACAATTCATGCAAAACATAAATCAGTTAGCGATTTATACAAATGAGCTATCTATAGTATACCCCATCATGAATGTGCAAATATTCTTAAATCTGCCAAGTAAGAAATCTGAATCACTTCTGGCATTTGCAAGAGGGACGCTCACAGCTCAGGCCAACATAACAAAATGTCTGTGCAGGGCAGCCTCAACTACAGATGTTTAGTCCTTCCCTGGTCTGGGACTATAGCCGAGGATTGTTTTGGTTTCCTAGGGAGCTTCCTGTTCTGTCCACTGGGTATCTATTCCTCTTATATGGTCCTCTGAATAACCAGGAATAAGAACACACTTCAGTCCCTGATAGTGTCTTAAACCTCAGTGCATGTCTCCTTGAGTAGCAAATTCTTGGGCAGAACTGATATTCATCCTTTACTTGGGTCCTTTCCTGTAATTCCTAACTGTCTGTCCCTTTCTGAGCATCAGTCTTGTGAGTGTGACCTCAGAGACACAGTGTTAGAGAAAGGCCAGTCTAGTGACATTTCCCAACTGTCTTAGGCCACACAGAAGCCCTGACACTCTGAGGAAGGAGGGAGGGTGGGCTTCCTCTAGAATCCTTGCTTCTAACAATTTTAAAGTCTTCACTCTGGCTACATTAGAGTGCTGGTGTTCTTTTTTTTTTTTTTCGCAAGTAGTCATTCTCTATGTACTCATGACGATTGAATTTAATAAAAACATCACAGTTCAAAAATAAGACAAATTAGAACCCACTGTTCATCTTAGAAATTAATATGTGAGTGAGTTTAACCAGAGATGAATTGCGCTGTGGTGAGCCGGTCCCTCTTCACCCACTCTGGGCCCCAGTTGTTTGTCATTATTGCTGGAAATATGATTATTACTCTGGTATTGCTTGACATTTATTAAGGTTCCAGGGGCTGAGCATCCACAGCAGAGAAAAGTGCAATTATCTGGGCACACAGAGAAAGAAAATCTCCTGGCCTGTGTCGTCCAAATAGAAATTCCCCCAAAGACCCTCAGCTGCAACTCCAGCTAACACAGAGTCCGGGATCTACTGCCATTAACACCCGCAAATCTTCACACTGGTAGCTAGGGTCAAAGGGCACAGAGGCAGACACGACAGGTGATTTGTCAGCAACCTGGGGAAACGTTACCTTTAAGTTTTTCTTTCTTATTAATTGCTTCTCTTATTTGCCCTCATCCAGGTGTTCTTTAAGAACTCACACTTTCAAGGTTCGTATGCCAGCTTTGTTTGCAAGATGTAAGCTATAGGAACTGTTGAGGTACTGCTGTCCCCCTTATCCACAGTTTTGCTCTTTGTAGTCTGAAAATACTGGGGCAAAAATTCTAGAGATAAATTATTTTTAAGTTTGAAAGTCCACACCGCTATACTTGGTGGCATATGCATGGTGAAGACCTTCACATCCCGTTCTGCCTGCCTTGGGGGTAGATCACCCCTTTCTTTGTCTGTTGTCCCCCATACTGCAGACACCTATTTCCCATCAGTTACGGAGAAGCTATCTTGGTTGTGTGATTTCTTTATTAACTACAGTGGTCTCTGGCAATCACTGATCAGACAGACGACTGTCAGGAACACTGTGCTTGTGTTCAAATAGCCTTTATTTGGCTTGTGAACAGCCCCTCAGCACCAGCCAATGAGGTTGGTGACTCGCATTGTCAGAGAGGCAGAGAAAGGGGAAACTGTCAACAAGGCAAAGTTCACATGTCCAGGATGCTAAGATCTGTGGCCGTTGACACCCTTCTACCTGTGAGATTGCAAGCAGGCATGGTTTGCATTTATCCGTCAAAGCCACGCATCTCCTGCTTCACTTTATCTTCTGCATTTTACCCGTTAATCCGGGACAGTGAGGAGCCACAGGGCACGGGGTTGTCATGCCTCCTTCGCCTCCTCTGCTGTGACAGTTCTTACATAGTCTTAGTTGTTTTTATGATTCTGATAGCTTGAGGAGTAGCAGGTATTTTGTAGCGTTTCTGTCAAATTTGATTTGTTTACTGTTTTTCTGGAGGCATGCATTTTGGAAGGATGAAGACAGAGGTCGGGTAAAGTCTGTTAGAATTTGCGATAGTCGGGTGAAACCATCACACAGATGTCAAGATTGTATCTGCCAGCCTTTTCTACTGCCATTTGATCATTCCTGCCTCCGCTTGTTCCCTGAGATTCAACCCACAAGTCCACCGCACCCTGAAAATGCAGGGGCAAGTGAGCCCCACCTCCTGAAGGGGCAGGGTGAGCAGCAAGCTCATCATTTGAGATTCTCCTGCAAGGAAGGGTTATCCTTTCCCCTCCATCTATTTGTCTATTCAATCTTTTATTTATCTCAGTAGGGAATCATCCATATTTATTTCAGAATCAGGAGTAGGATCCATTAAGTCCATTAAATAGCTTATCTTATTTCTTGAGTTGTTCTAACATACGGCTCATAGTATTTACCTGGCTTCGCCCTTCCTTTTACTGTAACCCTCTTGGTCTCTTTCCCTGCCCTCAGATATGTTTTTGTTTCAGTTGTTATTGTTTGGTTTGGGTGGGGCTTCCCTGGGGTGGCACTCAGTGTTTCTTGCCCAATGAAGATGGAGTCAACCACCAAGTTAAACTTCCAATACTCGCAAATCTTTAGACACAGTTGCGTCCTAACCAATCCCATTGTTTCTGCTGTGTATATTACTCTGAAAAAGTCCAGTTTAGCCCCAGTGACATGCACTCTCAGATCCAGCTGGCCCAAAGTAGCAATCTCCTTTCCCACTTACACTACACGTGCATTGCAAACTGGTCAGGGATTCAGAGTGCCTTAACCTCGCTTGGTTACACTAGAGCAGTTGCTTTCTTGAATGTTCTATTTTATGGTCCACTCAAGAAGAGCTTAAGTATCCTTCCGCCTGATCTCACGTAGCCCAGAGTTAGCAAGAAGTGTGATGATACCACAGAAATACAGGAGGGGAGAGCTAGAACTTGTGGTCAAAGAGCACTAATTCCTGGATATCTATCTATCTATCTATCTATCTATCTATCTATCTATCTATCTATCTATCTATCATCTATCTATCTATCTATCTAAAGATATAGATATTCATTTTCTTTTCCATGCCAATGTAACTGTTATTGTTTTAGTTATTATTGTAATTGCCTATTACTTTTTAACTCCACTAAAAATCTCACTATGGTAGGAACCTGTTTTCATGTCACAAAATCTTTTTCTGACACTAAGGCTACCGTGAACTGTTGTATAGAGAATCCAGTTAGGGGTGGTAAAGGGAAGCTACAGTCTCGCCTTTGCTGTGGAGACTTGCTGACATTCCATTATGCAGTCTGCAATGGCTACATAGTATTCTGTGACGGGGACAAAGCATCCCTTTATGCAGATATGCAAATTGCTTCATTTTCTGCTTCTATAAATAGGTTGCAAAAAAAAAAAAGCAACCCGCCAACTGAGTGTTTGTGTGGCTATCTGATGGTGTCCTTGGGATAAATTACCAGCAATGAGAAAAGTGGTCAGAACGCTAAAGGCAGCACAGTGCTGGGCTGCAGAAACCAGGACTGATAACAGGAGCTCTGCACCAAGTTCCTAAGCAGAGTCTAAGCTTCAGCCCTCTGCTAGCGGCCTTTCCCTTCGGGAGGTGACACATCTGTGATTACAGGACTAATGACCCTTTGCACAAACGAGCATAATGACCCTTAGCAGTGGAGAGCGGGTGCGTCCCATTCAGACAATTGTGTCACCAGCAACTGGCCAGCCCCAGGGGTACTCCTGGTATCACCAAGCTGTGGTCAGTGACTTAAAAACTATTTCTATGTGTTATTTAATTCATCCCCCATCTTGAGATCAAGCCTGTATCCTGGAGCCCTTGCTTTGCTAAGGAGACACCGAGAAAGCAGGGTCCTGTGTACCTGCTCTGTCCCCCTTAAAGGCTTTAGCAGCCTTTGGAATCCCTTTGCTCTGCTTCAGGGGTTCTCAAGTTCTTTAACACACTGCCAGCCTCTAAACAAAGGCTATTCAGTTCCAATAAGTGACACAGAACTCCACTGTGAATTTGTCCCTAATCAATATGTCCTATGCACTGTTGTCCAAGCAGATGGGCCTCTGGCCTGGAATTGACCCAAATCTCCTTACTATTATTCCTGCATCCTGTAGATAGCAACTGTCCAGGGCATAGAAAGACTCTGAGGTCACAGGCTCTTGAGGTTTGTTTAGCACTGGGGAGATGCCCCAGATGAAGATGTACATGCGGGAGATGCTTGTGGTAAAGGGTTCAGATCCATCTTGCTTTCCCATTCCACCTACAGTCCCTCATCCCCACATTGCCTCAGTGTCTGATTGGGCAAATGGGAGTAATAACAGCACGGGCTTATGAGGAAGCTTAATATTAGATATACTTTGTACATGCGGATCCTTTTACCAGCTGCAAAGTGCAATGTGCCCGTCAGTTCCCTAAGTATAAGGTAGAGGATTGTACAGCATTTGGATTCTCCATGCTCCTAGATAAATCACGAATGTGCTCCAGGTTGGTCCCCTCCCATTTGCCATTCTACTCGACTCCTGCTCAGCTCTCAGAGAGAAAACAGAGCCACTCTACTTCCCTTCTCTACACCGGAGGTGGAAACAATCAGGGGTGGACCCCCTCACTCTCCAGGTGCCACCAACACCTAATCCATATAGGCACCCATCTGCACCACTTCCCTCGGTGTCCAAGCAGAAGGGGCCTCTCTTTGCCATTGCTCACATCCTGTGCCGCCGAGGACCTTTCTCTCACTTTTGCCTCTTGACTTCGTCCTTCCTATCGCCATGTTCCCTTCTGCCTACTACAGACAGTCAGCCCTTGGAACATGTTTTGGACTGACTACAGGACCCTCTACTGAGACCCAAACTCATGGATGCTCTTCCATGTTTTAGGAAGCGGTGTAATGGATATTTGTGCCCAGCCTGTAAACGTTTATGCACTTCAGACCATCTTTAGCTTACTAACGACACCTGCTGCATTGTCGGTGCTGTGTATGTGATTGTTACACGGTACTATTTAAAAAGCGAAGACAAGCTGGGCAGTGTTGGCATGCACTTTTAATCCCCGCACTCAGGAGACAGAGGCAGGTAGATCTCCGTGAGTTTGAGGCCAACCTGGTCTACAGAGTGAGTACCAGGACAACCAGGGATACACAGAGAAACCCTGTCTTGAAAAAGATAAGCAAACAAACAAACAAACAAAAGAAGTGAAAACAAGGAAGACATTCCCAAATATTCAGAACAAGCAGATATTTGTTGCAGACAGACCTGACTATACAGTGCTGTATATTATAAGAATGTGGATTTAAAACCTTTGTTCTTCATTGGGTTGACTCCTAGGTTGTTGGAGTCTGTCTTATCCAACATCTTATTGGAGGTTATCTAACTTATCTTATTGGAGCCTGATGCCTTGTTCCCAACTCTGTTTCTTTTCTCTTGCAGAATCAAGCTTCTTAAATGAGTTGTTCACACTTATTATTCCTATATTATTCTGTCAGTCACCATTATCAGCCTTCTGATTATTCTCTGAAATGACTCACTCTGAAACATAGCTTCTTAGTTTTAACAAAGAGTCTCCTTTTTGATCCCTTTCAACTCTCTGAGCCTTTGGCCTGAACCTTCTCCAGGTTTCTGACCTTATCCCATCAGCCCCCACTCTGTAATTTTTCTTCTGGGGGTATCTTTTACTGAGCCTTTTCTACACTGCTAATAACTCACAGATTTATATGAGCCCTGACCCACTTTCTGAGTTTCCGTCTGCAAAGACTCAGCTGTCTTTTTTTTTTTTTTTTAATCATACAATCAATTTTGCTCTTTCTTTTTAGTTTTTCTAATCTCTTCTGGTTTTTTCTTGGCTTATCTGGTTTAATTCACACAGGTAAGCAAACAGGAAGTTTCATATTTATCCTCACCCTCCCCTACACTAGCCAGTTCCTACCAGCAGTTGTTACTGATGGTCAAACTTGATGCTTCTGTACCTTGTGGCCTCTCCCCCGCAGGGCCACGGTAGTCGCTTCAGGAAATTCCCTCTACCAAATTCAACCTAAACTTGCTGCCAGGGTGACCACAAAAAGCACTAAATCAAAAAAGTGCTAGAAATGAGGGGGGAAATTGAATTAAACCAGTATTTTATTTAAAACCTCTCTGGCAAGACATAGGAGGAGCACGATTCAGAAAACCCTGCCTGTACCTGGGTTTAGGGTGTTTCCCCTTCCATGTGTCTGGGTCACCCATCACCTGTGACTTGACCCTGGTTGTTCGGGAACTCACTCTGTAAACTAAACTGGCCTCAAACTTAGAGAACCTCCTGAGCTGGGACTAAAGGTGTGTGCCACCACTAGGCATAAATAGCAATGTTTTTAAAGCTCGCCTGAAATCTTAGCCAGTGAAATTGTTCTATTTTGTTACATTAAATTGTTTTGATCTGCCTAGCACTTAGAATAGAGACTATATTGTATATATAATATACATCAATATTGTATTTTGGAACATGCATTACAGTATGTGTGTCCCATACAATGGAGATACTGGTTTCCTGAGTTGTGTTTCATGGTTGTTGAAACATTTCATTGTTCAGAGTGCCACTGGGTCTTTGTCAACTCAGCATAAACCTAGACACATCTGGGAGGGAACCTCAATTGAGAAACTGCAGTGTAAGAGCCAGAAGGGGTGGGGGACACCAGGGAAACAAGGCCCTCTAATCCACATGAGCAAAGATCATATGAACCACAGAGACCGGAGCGAAAAGCACAGGGTGTGCGCTAGGTCCTTTGCAAATATATTATGGCTTCCAGTTTTGTATTTTTATGTGATTCCCCAGTGTGAGAATGAGTGGATCTTTGTTTCTTGTGGCTTCTCTTGGGCTCTTTTCTTCCTGTTTGTACATTTTGTCTAATTCCAAGTGTTAATTTTTATTTTATCTTATCTTATTATTATCATCTAGAAATCTGTTTGTTTTCTAATGAGAGACAAAAAAGGAGTGGATCGGGATGGCAGGAGAAGTGGGGAGGAGCATGAGGAGTAGAGGGAGGGGAACCAATCATCAGGATATAGTGAGAGAAAAATCTATTTCAATAAAAGGAAAAGTATAAAAAAACAGAAATAGAAAAAGGAAGGAATGAAAGAAAGAAGGAAGGAAGAAAGGAAGGAAGGAAGGCAGGTCTAGGTTGAAACCTTGGCACAAAAGGGATTTTTACAAGAGAATATTTATAACAGAACAATAAGGAAAACGGTGTTACAGTCAGAGCCATGGAAAATGAGCTGTTTAGCACTGCCAGCTCTTGAGTAAACAAATCCAGATTTAGACTATTAAAAAACATTCCCATAAGATTTGTCTATAAATAAACTTGTGGGTTTTGATTGCTGACCAATGAGAGGGCCTAGCTTTGGACAGTGTCCCCCCAGGACAAGTGTTTCTGGGTGCTATGAGAGAGCCCAGTGTGTAAGCCATGAGGAAGTCAGTGAACAGTACTCTTCCGTGCTCTGCCCCCTCCAGCCTTCTGTCTTGAGTTCCTGCTCTGATTTCCTTCAGTGGTAGGGTGATATCTGAGAGCTACAAGGCGATGTAAACCCTTTCCTCTTCAGGTTGATTTTGGTCACGGTGTTTTATCAGAGCAATCAAAACTCTATGGCGCATGCACAGACAGGGCAGGCTTGAGTCCCCAGCCGTCTCACCAGGGAAGCCTGTGGCAGGTGGGAAACTGCCGCCTTCCCAGGGCAGAGACGAGGGTTCCAGCATCCTGAAGCTTGAAGTCTCAGTTTTGAACATGTTCTGGCAACAAATGTAGCCACTTGTTTCTTTGGAGATGGCTTGTTCCTTGACTCATTTTCAAGGGGCTATCTGCCAAATACTGAATGTTGATAATTGTGGTTTTGTCCGTCAGTCATTCTTTAAACAAAAGCAGTGCTGGTCTGTGGTGGAGCCCCCTAGCTTTGCTCAGAGCATGCTCACTATATAACCACCTATCCTTAAAACAGCCACCAGTTGTTTTGGTCTCCGGGAATGCTTTATGTAGACTTCCCATTTTAACACACCGGCTGTTGAAGCAGTGGGTTTAGAAGTGAAACCTAACAGAAATCCCACCTTTAAGTCTTCATCCAACACACGTCTCCAAACTGAGGCTGCGGGAGTCTTTACTCACCCCAGCTTCTCCATTTCACCCCGTTTCTCAGTTGTCAGCTTCTCTAAGAGGTCACGGATACAGAAAGCTATGCGTAATTTTCCTTACTGCCCTATTTCCAGGACCTTGATTCTCTGTGGTCTGAATACACTGGTGGACTCGGAGGGTAACTCTCCACTACCACCATCACCCCACCCCCACTCCTAGGCGATGCAGCCGTAAGCCCCACTGAGTTCAGCTGCTTAGAGTCTACTTTCTGCTTAGCGGCCCAATCCCCTGTTCTATTTAAAAATATGTAAGTATCTCAAAGTAAAACGCGAAGATATTATTATTAGGCACACCTTGGTGAGCTTTCTTTCTTTCCAGGACTGAGGACCACATCTCTCTTGGCCACCTCTCTAACGTCTATTATGAAGTAGATTGCTCAAAAGCTACATTTTGGTGATTATTCGAAAGAGGGAGACGGAGCCTGTCACAGTCAGAAAAGAAAGGCATACACACGTGTGTGTGTGTGTGTGTGTGTGTGTGTGTGTGTGTGTATGTGTTAGCAGATAGCACAGGTGAAATTATTTTTCACAAGATGGCTATTTTGGATCGCAGACCCTTAGCCATCATTTTCTGTCGCAATTGCTCAGAGTGGATCTCATTCTCCCACGCATCACTAAACGGTGGCTGCTTTCTCTCCTCTCCAGGATTTTGTGTCCTGTATCGAGAATTACAGAAGAAAAGGACAGGAGCTGTATGCATCTCTGTACAGAGACTATGTGCAGGTAAGAAACGAGGCATGCCTTCCACTACAGAGTATGCTCGCAGCTACCCTGAACCAAGAGAAAGAAAGGCAAAGAGGAAGAGGAGAGAGAACCAGGGGGCCTTTGAAGTTTTAGAATGGAAATGTCGCCACTGATGGGTTCAGGTTTCTTGGCTTGTCCAGTGGGCACGGGGCACACAGCTCAGCAGCAGAGGGCCTGGTCCTGTTGCTATTCATTCTTCGGGTCTCGCATCACGCAGAAGGTGGACATTGTGAGCTCAGGTGCCTCAGACCCTGCTGGGAGCTGCAAGTGCTATTACAAAACACTGAACTGGGTCTCGTGTTCTGATGGCTTCACTATAAGGGAGAGATTCGTATTAAACAACTTCACAAACTCAGTAGCTATCTGTGACTTATAGTGGGGATTTAGCAAGGAGATAAAAGATGTTAGTGAAGGGAAGAATCTAATTTGGGCAACTTAGATGCCTTGTCTGATGAAGGGAGTGTTTAAACTGAGACCTGCAGAGGATGGCATGGGCTGAAATATTTTAGGAAATTTTAGGAAATGTGTGTAAGGATCCCGAGGGAGGAGGGAGCTGGATGTTACTGATTTACTGGAAGAACTGGTTGGAAGGGCCTAGGCTGGGAGTCACAGAGTAAAGATGAAGCTGGGACCAAACCAGAGACGGTTCCTGGCACATTAAGGTTTTGCTTTTAAATGTAGAGAGCTACCAGCAATAAGGATGAGTTTTGACATCTGAAACACCCACACAGGTGTGACTTCTGTATAGTCTAGGCAAAGCACTCTAGCCATGTTAACCCCTTCCCTGCCATAAATATCTTTCTAACCATAAAGAAGGCAGGAACAAGGATTATGTCCTCAGCCTGTGACTGGTGGACAAATGATATTGCACACAGGACTATGCAATTGCTAAGATGTTGGGGTTTGATTGATATCAAAAACAGAACCTTTTAAATGGGCACCCATTCTACAACATGGCACTCAGTATCAAAACTCATCAATCTCTCCTTTATAGAGAAATGTGTCTAGGCCGAAGCCTGTGCTCTGTAGTGAAAACCCAGCATTTGTAAAGCTGGCACTCTGCCTTGAAGGCGTTTTGAGCTTAGTGCGAGGCCAAGGGTGAAGGAGAATCTCCAGGACAGGGTGACCAGGCTTACATTGGAATGTTCCACTGTGAG
Organism: Microtus ochrogaster; assembly: GCF_000317375.1. NCBI lineage: Eukaryota > Metazoa > Chordata > Mammalia > Rodentia > Cricetidae > Microtus > Microtus ochrogaster. The sequence continues at coordinate 59,574,207 of NC_022013.1, forward strand.
GGCACAATGGGTGTAAGAAAGCATTAGTACAGATCGTGCAAGTGTTGGAGTGAAGACCCCCAAAGGCTGACACAGGAAGCCTGGGGCAGGGAGTCAGAAGAGCCCTGACCTTCCGGCCTGTTTGCGTACTGTATGTGGCTGTGGGACCAGACCCTTGGACATCAGTTCATCCTTCGAAAGGACTCACTGATTTTGTCCGGAGTGAGCAATGCTGCCAACGTAGTCAGTTGCCACCAAAAGGGAAGAGAGATGAGTTCAGGTTGCATTCTCTTTTAGGGAAATCCACCTCACACTTAGGCCATTTTGCGGCAGAGGGTATATACAATCAGCATCTCACCAAGAGCCTTCTATCTTTGTTGTGAAAACCTGGTCCACTAATTTCTGCCGAGGAGAGAGCCGCAGTCTGGGCTTTCTAAGTTCCTGCTGACTCTGCAAAGTCAGAAGTCCTATTGATAGGACGAGGACTCCAACAGAAGTGCCAGCCAAGAAGGGGGGCACCAGTCTTCTGAAGCACCAGCTTGGCTTGGTTTCATAAGTGGGACCTGACTAGGGGTTCAGAAGTACTTAAAAAATTTGTGTGATTTACTGTTGGTTAATCTTTTTAAAGAAAAATCAGCATTTTTAAGGTATTTTACATTTCCAAGTCTTTAAATATTTAAAATGTTTCGATATTTAGAGGAATGCAGATGTGATCATGTCTGCTAGAGATAATGGGGCTGGACCACTCACCCCACTTTTCTGAGGGCCGGCACACTTACTCAATACTCATCACATCCACAGAAGTCAAGCTCAAAGTCTAGTCTGTTTTGAGACCGAGTTTTGCTATGTAGCCCTGCCTGGCCTGGGACTGCCTATATAGATCACAGTAGACCACGTTAATCTCACAGAGATCCGCCTATCTGTACTTCCACAGTGTTGGGATTAAAAGCAGGAGCCATCGCTCCGGGGACAAGCTCAAACACTGACAGAAGTTGGCATTTTGAAATCTCATGGTTACTCTGGGTCAGTTTCCACTAACTCCATGGTTCTCAGCCTATGGGTTTCAACCTCCTTGGGGTCACATATTAGGTGTCCTGCATATCAGATACTTACATTCTGATTCATAACAGTAGCAAAATTACAGTTATGATGTAACAACTAAAATAATTTTGTGGAGCTGTATTAAAGGGTTGCAGCATTAGGATGGTTGGGAATCACTGTGCTAAGTGAACCCCGGGAGACCCTCTCCCATGAAAGTGGCAGTGAAGCCAGTAGCCCCGCCAGCAGCCTCACCGCAGAGCTGCCAATAACAAGTCACGAAAGAAGTCCTCAACTTTCACACTCAGAGGTCCACAGAGATGGAGGGAGCCCAGAGCATCCCTGGTTCTTCCACTCAGTGCCCTGGAGGTCCTCCCCAACATTGTCATATCTGACAGACGCTTCCCTGAATGTCTCTGCCGACAGCAGTTCTGACAGCATCGCTCCATTCTGACTTGCTCACTTGTTCCTCTGCCTTGTCCAAGCTCTGCCTATTGTCTTCTCTGCAGATGTCTGTCACTCTGCTTCTTTCTGTTCTGTGCCTGGCCATGCTGTTCCCATGCCAGGGCCTTGCCATGATGCACAGATGTGCCTCAGCCTGCCTTTACTGCCTTAAACTCTTGACAGGAAGCCTGTCACCCCAGATGCTCTTCCTTTTCACATGTGAGCCATGTGCTCTCCTCCAGGCTCCTTAGGGACCAATGGGCTGATTCATTCCTCTCTTGGGCTCTGTCTCTAGTCTTTGCACAGCTTCTTCAGGAGCAGGGGTCGGGGCATCAACCCTACCTGGCTTATGCAACTGATGAAATGATAAAGAAAACTCAGGAGAAAGGTGGGTTTCCCGCAGAACTGGATCCAGATGGCCACCATCTCCGTTCTCTTTTCTCCCCCCTCCTCCATCCCTCTTTTCCTCTCCCTCCTCTCTTGAATCTCTCTTTATCCTTTTTCTCTTCCTCCCTCGTCCCTCCCTCTTTCTCTCTCTCGCTCTTTTCTTTCTGTCTCTTATTCATTATTCCTCTCTCACACATCCACACAAATGCCCACGTGTGAAATTGCTGGTGAGTTTGAAGCCCAAGAGCACATGGGTAAACGATCGAGCCTGGGGTGAACTCACTCTGCGCACTGAGCCTCATCCTGAAACAAGATCATCTTCCAGTTCGTTCAATGCCAAGTCACATGTCTGCAGGGCTGTCACTATCCAGGGGAAATGCCCCACAGAGGTAGAAGAGCCAAACCTGCTTTCTCTGCCTGGGTGGGCTTCAGAGAGTGCTGCAAACTTGACCTAATTCATGTGCACACTCCCTTTATATATATATATATGTTAAGTTTTAAAACATCTGTTGCTTCCATTACTATATTTACCTGTCCATTTTCTGAAAAAAGTAATATTTAGGACAAATGCCATCAAATATTTGAATACTATAAAAGTTCATATGAAGTTAGCCCTGCAATTCAAACTAGACTAAAGTGTTTCTTTGCTGGTGTGGCATGAACCTGAATGTGGCCTACAAAAACAGTGTGGGGTGTCGGTGTGCTTTTTAAAAGACTTAAACGGAGGATTTCCTGAAGGCCATGTCATTTGCATGTACACTCACTCCAGGTTTCCCTTCTCTGACTATTCTAGGACCCTTCCATATTCAAGAATCATATGACATTAGGATGTAAAGGTCCTCACACACCATGCAGGCTGAACCTTTTATTATTTAGTCACTGTGGATTCTGAAGTCCAGAGATGAGACTGGCTCTCTCAAACCATCAGTCATCCCAGGACTGCTGGTTCCCACTCTGCCACCCGTCTGGGTCTCCCCGAGGAACAGGCTTTGTTTCAGAAGTCAGGGGCCATGGAAAAACCCCACGTCCTCAGCTCCTGCTGCTGCCTGTACAATCCCACCAACAGGCTAGTGGCTTGGGAAGCCAA
>NC_022013.1:59577812-59609994 GCF_000317375.1 Microtus ochrogaster
TGATCCTCTAGAACTGGAGTTACAGACAGTATTACACACACACACACACACACACACACACACACACACACACACACAGACACACACACCACAAAAAAAAATCCTGTAATAAATTTTACAGTGGAAAAACCTCTGAAACACAGCAGTTCTGCAAGCTCAAACCAGTGACCCACTTAGTCCACACAGCACCCAGGCTGTATTAGCTTCCAAGCGGAGGAACCAGGCGGTGCCTGGGAGTTGACTTTCCTGAAGCTTACATAGCTAGAGCATCAGATACACATTTTGCATTTTAAGGAAGAGAAATCATTTGGCTTTATTTTATAGCAGATTTTTTTTTTTAAAAAAATAAAAGTAGCAATGATTTTTCTTATCCTCATCCCCAAACACTGGGATGCTGGGTATTTTCTCTCTCTTCCTTTTCAAGATATGGAGCTAGTTTAATTTTGAAGTCTCCAGCAAAGAGACTTCATCCTAAGCCCGCCCTCCAGAAAATGTATGAGAAAATTATTTTATAAATATATGATAATTTATTCAGTAGACCTTGTAGTTTTAGTTATGACTAAATGACTAGAGGCAGGTAGCATTTTTCCCCTCAGAACGTTTGTTTAGGATGTGGAGGCAGGAGAAAAGGTGTCTTGCTGGCTGTGCAGGTGAGAGTGCTCTGTAACCTGGTCACGGTACCTGTGCAGGGTGACCCACATGCAGACGTCGGCATGCTGTTGAATCTCCCCTGGCACCTCATGAAAACTACTGAAAATGCTCCTTAACTGCAGTCTCCGCTCTGACTCCGACAATGAGTGCAGGCATTTTACATGCTCCCTTAAGATTTAGTACCTTCTTCCTTTTGTACCTTAGTCTAGACCAGCATGAAGAAAACACAAGTTCACGCCAGTCTGTAACTTTATGGAAAAGGAAAGGGGGCACAAACAATGTCTGTGAGTTTATTTTCTCTTCTCTTTGGTCCTATTTCAGGAGAGCCAAGACAGAAAAGATGCTCTTTCTCAGACAAATGCTGAAAACCAAGGTATCAAGTTTATAAATTTATCTTTTTCTCTTCAATAGTTATATAATAAGTTTTTCTCTTCAATAATCAAAAACCTATTGCTGATTTCCTTTAACACCTCACTAAAGCTATTACTACATGTGTGGGTTTGGGGAGAGAAAATACTGAGAAACCAGAGCAGTTTGCACACAGCTTGTCAGTACTGTGTGTCAGAACAAAGGAAACTTATTCCAGACCCAGGCCTCTGGGAGTGAGAGAGTTTTTAGTAAGCTTAAAATAGTAACGTTGAGTACCTCATCAATTTGTTTTATTGAGTAGAGTTTAAAAGCACCCTAACACAATTTAAATACATGTTTAGTATGTGCTCAAAATATATAGATGAATAATAAGATGTCTTAGAAGAAAATAGATCGTATATATGTTTAATACTTTCACATTAAATTCTTCTATGTCATGACCTACATGGCAGTCTCTATATACCTTAGGCTTAAAGACAATGTGTGGAGTCATTTCTGACTTGCTTAAAATCTAGGATATGCACGAGAGAGAGAGAGAGAGAAAGAGAGAGGAGAGAGAGAGGGGGGGGGGAATTTCAATTCTGTGTTTTCACTTATGACTATCTCTGAGGTGCATGCTCCCAGCATGTGAGTTCCTTGGATCTTAGGGGGTAGCCAGTGGTTGCTCTTTGCCCCGTGGCAGCATCTCTGCACCACTAAGCCTGGTTCCTCTGCTGCCTGAGTAGCAGGGTTGCTGTTGAGGTTGCTGCCTGCCAGTATGTAGTAACACAAACTCAGACTGAGAATCTCAAGTTCTGATCCCAGGTTGACTTTGCATTCTACTGTGGACTGGGACTTGCGACGACAATGTGCCCATTGGCTCCTTTCCTCTACACTCAAACTCCTAGCTCCAAATCACAGCATCATCCACCTCTCCAAGTTAGGGGCTAAGGTCTGGGAAGTGTGTGCTGGATTTCCATAGATATAACCTTGGATTGCTTCATCCCTTTGTTAGATGAAGAATCTATGACTATCCACAACCCTGAGCCTCCTTAATATTGCCAGCACAGGCCCTAATTCAAACCTCTTATAAAAAAATAGTAAGGACCTTCTCAGATGCCCGTCCCTACAGAAGTATGCTCTGTGCAGTGGACAGAGCCTGTGGAACTGAATCTGGGAACAGCAGGTACTTTGATCCTTCCTCATGTGAGATTCCCAGGTTGGGAGGTGGTCAAAGAGCTGAACTTTGTCACAAAGAACATGGCTCATAGCTTTGCAGTCATGACCAACATGCCTACTCCACACAGGAACACACTCAGAACAAGTGAGGAGAAAGGAAGATGAGGACATCCATACTGTTGTCCCTTAGCTCAGACATCCATGCTGTTGTCCCTTAGCTCAGACATCCATGCTGTGGTCTCCTAAGCTCAGACATCCATGCTGTGGTCTCCTCAGCTCAGACATCCATGCTGTGGTCTCCTAAGCTCAGACATCCATGCTGTGGTCTCTTTAACTTAGATCCAGATGTCCTGGCTCTTGCCAGACAAATCTAGACTAGGAATGACAACAAAACAGAATATTCCTGGTGGTACAGACACGGAAGCCATCATGTTTCTAAAGAACAGGAAAGGTATTTGTTGATTATGAAATAGACACACAGTGTAATACTTCAATACCATTTAAATTATTGAAAAAACTTTAAAATCATTTGGGAAAATACTTATGACATAATCTAGAATGCAATTTTGTAAGTACAACATTATTCTTATGTTAAAAATCACATATACAGATATATACAGAAAAGATACCAAAAGCTGTTCAGTCACTTTGCGAATAGTGGGCTAAACATATGGGGGCAGACCTTACATTGTACCCAGGAGACCTGCTTCCCATCCCCTCTAACTCAGTAGCCATATTATCTTGGGCAAAGTCCCAAGCCTTATTCAGATTTTTCATTCACAATCTGAGGGTGAGATATTGTAGCTGAGATAGGACTATATAGACAGATGCCATTGCAGTGTCCAGCCCAGAGCACTTACTGGATGGAGACTGACACTCTTCATACCCCAGGACACACAAGCATGATATTCTTCATTTATCAGTGCAGTATAACTTTCTCAACTCCTTTAAATAAGAAGCCAGGGTTTCTAGAGTTTAGACATATCAATGGCATTCTTTTAGAAAAGAGAACAAACAGGTTCAGAAGGAGCAAATCCTAGACCTAAAGAGGTATATTTCATTGATTAGTGAGGGTAAATTCCAAAATGTTGCCTTGCATCATTTGAAAGCTGTAAAGTAGCCAGGACTGGGCACACCCACGCTGGGTGCAGCTTGCAGGAGTGTGGACAGTAACACAGGGTCAGGCAGCTGTATTCCTTCTCAGAAACAGTGGAAGGGCACGCTGGCCACTTCTACCTCAGAGCTTCCCAGTTCTCAGTGGCAAAGGCGTGTGCTGCGTGTTCTGCCTTGTGACATTGTGTAGCTCACACCACGACAATGTGTCCGTTTTATGTTACTGCAGATGAGCTGACACTGGAGGAAGCTGAGAGCAGGCCGGACGAGGTGGGGGTGGATTGCACACAACTGACCTTCTTTCCTGCTTTGCATGAAAGTCTGAACTCAGAAGATTTCTTGGAATTATGCAAGGAAAGACAAATCATTTTACAAGAGCTTCTTGATGGAGAAAAGGTAATATGTGGGCCGAGCAAAGATATCCATGAAGACTGTCTGACAGGACAGTCTGGGGTGTCATTATGGGTGCAGGGAATCTCCAATAATTTCCACACCTGCCAACTACAGAACAATGAGCAGAGGGAGCAGGCTCCTAATTTCCCTGACGTCCTATATGCCCTATGTTAAAACATCCACAAGATGAGATTCAAGCTAACAAACTGGTGTATGAAATGTCTTCTAAATGCTTCCCTTGACCTTGTTGCTGTTCCTGGGTCTTGCATTAAAACCTGGATACCCTGGAGGGACACTATATTTTGACATGCCCACCAGAATGTCTAAGTTGCCTCTATACCATGGCAACTCTGTGACATCACTCACGCTTAGGGGTGAGTGGTGTGTGGTATTGTGCATCTTCCATAGGATTGTATGGAGGGGAAGTATACACAAATCTTGGAGACAGGCCAGAGCTGGATGGCAAAAAAATTGGGGTTCTGGTGGATAGTGTTTGGGGATCCCAAGTTATTGTACATGTCCCTGGCATGGCCATAGGAATATATATTAACTTCAGATTGCTACAAAGCGATAATTAAGAAAGGTTACTTATGAAGATAAAAAGTTGTTTAGGCCTAGAGTTCTAGAGTTCAGGTCCAAGACTGAGCATCCCCATTGGTTTAGAACTTTATTGGAGTCTGTAGCATGGTGGGATGGTGGACTGATCACATCTAGAGAGAGGAAGAGAGGGAGGAGTGAGACGGGGGTGGGGGGACACAAAGGCTAGCATCCCATAATGCTCTTTTAAAGCACAGTCCCAGGAACATAAGTCCCTCTCACTGGGCCTTTCCTCTTAAATATATATATAGTATTGTGACCCTAGGGACAAAACCTTGATATGGAACCTTTGGTGGATACTCATCCAAAACATACTGAAGTGTGATGGGGAACACAATAAGATTAAGGTCCCAGGAAAGGGTCCTTTTACCCAAGTCTGAAAACAGAATGGAAGATGAACCACACATGTTAGAACAAATCAGATCCGAGTTCAAGTCTCCTCTGACCACCTTTGTGGCCCTGGTTTCTCATCTTTCCTGTGGACCTTGGCATCCTCTTCCTGCATCTCTGGCAGGCTTAGACAGGGTAACAGAAGAGACTAATGAGGATGGACCACATGGGAGGTGCTCAATAAACACTAATCTCTTCCCTTTGCAAAATGCTGTGGGCTTCAGGTCTTGAGCAGAAAGCAGGTTTTCCGTGGCATGTAGGCAAAGGAGAAGCCCCAGACAAATATGAGGGGGCAGGGTGAACCCAGAAACTGGGTAAATATTTTAAGGAGATGAATGTCTGAGACTGAGGGCCAGGCTGCCCCTGAGTTGGTGAGGGTGGATCTAACTGGGGGTCTGCTGAGTGAGTGGGCTGAGTTTCTAGGGACAGATGACAATCCAGAGAGCCAAGGACAGGCATGCGCAGATTTCAGGGACTGGAGCACACTTCTTAGTGTGTGGTGAGAAGGGGGACACCAGGAATACAAGCACACACTACAGTGTGGGGGGAGAAGGGGACACCAGGAACACAAGCACACACTACAGTGTGTGTGGGGAGAAGAGGGACACCAGGAACACAAGCACACACTACAGTGTATGGGGGGAGATGGGGGACACCAGGAATGCTGGTACCCACTACAGTGTATGGGGGGAGAAGGAGGACACCAGGAATGCTGGTACACACTACAGTGTGTGTGGGGAGAGAAGGGGGACACCAGAAATGCTGGTACACACTACAGTGTGGGGGGGGAAGAAGGGGGACACCAGGAATGCTGGTACACACTACAGTGTTTATGGTGAGATGGGGGAGACCCTAGAGGTAAAAGGAGCACATGGGATGGGAAGCAAGCACCACTTCTTTCTGTTTTCCTCAAGAGAAAGGGAAGCTGACTTCATGCCATCTCCAAATAGATTCTTCTCAATGTTTTGGTAAGAGGAGAACCTTGTAGCTAGATGTGGCAACACAGACTCCTAACACCAGCACTTGAGAAATAAAAGGTATAATATATAATAGTATTATATTATAAAATAATATATAATAAAAATTAAAAGAGGCCAGCCTGATCTATAGAAAGAGTTCCAGGACAACCAGGCGACACAGAAAAACACTGTCTCCAAAACAAAAAAATAAAAATAAAACAAACAAAATAAACATGAAAGATGCTCAGTCCTGTGATGCTTTGTATTAGTTTTCCACTGCTAACAAACGGCCATGAACTTAGTAAGAATCCAGCACTGTGGGACCCTCTGGTTCTGGTAGAGCCCCACAGGATAGGGATGCTGACAAGGACTGCATCCTGGGGGATTTGGAAATGCATTCTTTCCAGCATCATTCAGTTGCTAGCAGACTTTGGTCCATGCCTCTGTACGGCTGAAGTTTGATGACTGTCAGCTTAGACATTCTCAGCTTTCTGGAAAGGACCTGCATCCTTGCCTTGTGGTCCCCTATTACATCTTTCCAGCCAGCAAGCAGTTAGTTTGTATCAAATCTTTCTTACTGGTGAATTGCTCTGCTTCTCCTTATCCAGTCTCTGCCTTCTCTTCTGTTGCTACTCTCTACTGGACTCTTCTGTTGCTGGAACCAGGGCTCGCCTTGGCCTCACCAGATGGTCCAGAAAGATCTCCAGAAGCCAGACCCCCTCAGAGCAGCTGGCTAGCCTACCGCGTGTGGGATAAGCAGCCTGGCATCCCTGGAGATGTTTTGGGTTGTAACCTACTGCATGGGGTATCCCCAGGACTCATGACTCACCTAAGCTCCATCCTTGGCTTCTGGGAAAACCTCTCTAGACACCTGGGTGTTATTCTTCCAAAACCAGCAGGGTAATGGTGGCAGTCAACACTTTGTGGGCACGACTGTAGGCAAGCTCCGAGGTTTATAGATCTGGCTCAGAAGGGTTCCACTTCAATTCTCCCGCAGCCAACAGAAGTCCTTATCACGTTCCCTGTGTCTGCGAGCCTTGTTTTTGCAGATTGTATGGCTTTCTCCGTATCCACCACCCACCCAATGACAGCTTTTTTTCTTAGGGTCTCATTTGGATAGACAAGGATCTGGAACACACAGGAGGCTGCCTTTCCCACACAGAGAAGGCAAGGCAAACAGCAGGGACTTCATCCTTCCTGGGGTCTTACTTAAGCTTCAGTCTTCTTTAGTTTCCTTGTTACACAGCAGGAAGCCGTGGCAGTGCTGGGGGCTGCAGCAGCAGGGGTCCCCAGGATGTGCAAATAAGAGTGTTTGAATCCCAGCAGGGGTAGATAGGAGTTGGGGAGGGGGGCTGAAACTGCCAGTGCCTAGTTAGTGTCCCCATCCCTGTGCCTGCAGGGCAAGGCGGTGGGGGGGAGGGGATACAGTACCAGCAACCTGGAACCGGAAGCAGACTTTTGTACCAGAGGATTTTCCTCCTGGCTGGGTAGCGGGATTTTGCAAGTGTCGCTCATACTGGTCTTTCTTGGGTTTGTGTTGAATTATTTGTTTTTGATGCTTCTAGTCTCAGTAGAAGCAGGGAAGGGCTTAGTGTCCCTCCCTCCACGCCCACCCAGGTCACTGGAGAAGCAGGTCAGTGCCGGAGCCCTGGGTGGACAGTACACTCACGTCTGCGGATAGAGCCCTCTGCGTCCCAGCCTCACCTCTCCGCTTTCACCACCACCAAGCTCAGCCACTTTGATCCTTAACGGAACTTCCCAGAACTTCATTTTCTTTGTCTTCAAAATGGAGTTTTTTACTCCTTGTCTGTTAGCTTGGGGCAAAGCTGCAGGAGGTGCTGCATGCCTCAGCCTGAGACTCCCTGTGCTGAGCCCTCTGTGTGGAGACCTCAAGTGGAGCTCTGTTAGGTTTCCTTAAGCCGAGCCTTTCCGCCGACGCAAATAACTCCAATCAGACTGAATCAGACAAGATGCCCATGTTTAATGCAATGCTCCCGGGTGGCACTGGGAAGGCATGGAGAGGGGAAGAGAGAGAGAAGGAGAGACCACTTGTTTGCTCTCCGGGATGCAGTTTAAGTAGCCCCCCAGTGGTGGGAGTGGTCTTATTCCAGGAGCTGAGGTGAAGCCCCCAGGCAAACAATCCAGACTTTTTGTATAAAAGGCATGTTTGGAAGCTGGGGTGATACTTCCAACCAAACACTCTCAGCCGCAGTGATTGATGTTGCTGCCCTTGTAGTGGCCTGGCTACCAGTTTGTTCTCATACTCCTAAAGCCCCTAGGACCTCTGTCATGGCCCCGAGGATAGGAAAAAGTAAATGTCAAGAGCTCAGTGAAGCAGGAATGCCTGTTCAGATGGATGATCTCATGAGCCAAGGAATGGTGTTAGGGGCATGCTGTGGAGAACACGCTCAGTAGATATCCAAAAGAGGTCAAACAGATCTTTTTGTGTGGCCAAGATAGTGGAGAATGCATTAAAGGTCAGGGTGGGACCCGAGGAAGCTTTGGCCCGCTGGAAAGAGGCCTCCCAAAGTTTGAATGCATTCCATAAAATATAGCTTTTCTGAGGAAAAAGAAACTTACTTAGGCTGGAGTCTGGACAGACAGGTGGTAAAACTAAGGGAGTCTTGGGATCTAGAGACTGAGGCAGGGAGGAATGTGAGGAAACAGGCCCCGGGAACTCACATGGGGCTGCAAACCTACAGATCGGAGGAAGGAGACTACTCTAAACCAGGGACAGCTAGCTGGGTGGAGTTGAGCTGGTGGTGCAGGCTCTGGGGCTGGTTCCAGTCCTCACACAACCGCCACCCAGAGGCATGCAGTCTTATGTCTTCGAGTTCTTCACCACACCTCCTGCTCTTTGCTTCTGATTCATGTCATTTTTCTCCTCTCTAATGTCTTCTGAGTCTCCGTATTGGGCAAGTGACATAAATTGTCCCCATCTCGGTCCTTCAGTAGCTTTCCCACGTCCAGCCTGGAGATAGTACTTCCTGTATAGTCTTTTCATGTTAACGAGGGGTGGAGAGGTGTCTAAGTCACCACAAACCCATCTCCACTGCTAGGACTCACAATGCTAAGCATGCGCCCTGTCCTGCTGCATGGGTCAAGTTCCTGGTCTCCAGGACATCGGTCGTTACTGGTCCATGGTGGTCTTATCCCGGTGCTATGATGACCTCATCCCTAGTTCACCATGGCCTAATGACGGGTATATTGTGACTTCATCTCTAGTCTACCATGGCCTATGCCTTGTGCATGATGACTTTATTTCTGCTTTTCATGGTCTTATGCCTGGTCCACTGGGATATTATTCTTGGTCCACCATTGCTTTTGTCAAGCATGGAACTATAGTTTCATGAGAAATGAGTGGGGGCAGGGTTCTTCGAAATATAAACACACTCAAGCACATATAAAGAAGATAAATCCCTGTCCTCACAAGACACCAGGGCTCCCACATTTTCTAAATCTCTAAACACTCCAGGAAAAGTCATGGCAGGGTGTCCATGTTTAACCCTCAGAATCCTTATTCTTCCTTCCTTCTGCTGTCTGGAGAGCCTTTATTCTTAGTTCGAGAGGCCCCATGTGTAACCTCGAGAAACCTAGTCTGTCTTTGCTGAGACCTTTGGAATTGTACGTCTGTTTTGGATGCAGGGAAGCCAAGGCACAGCCCTGGAACTCCAGGGTGGCTTCAGCAGAATTCATTTCCTTGTGTGATCAACTGAGCCCTCGTTGCCTCAAGCGATACCTGGGAATGTAATTACTTTGTTACTCAGCGCTGCCTTTGCATCATTGATTAGTGATTCCCAGAACCATAGCACATTTCCCTGCAATCATCTCCATTTGTCTGTGTTTGTGTGGTGGAGTTAATGCATGTTAATTGTGGGCCCCTCAGTCACTCCATTCTGGGATAGTATCTCATGCAGCTTCTGGATCCATCCAGACTCAGACCTATAGTGCTGGCTTCTTTTTGCCATTTGTTATTCTCTTTGATTACACGACAAATTAAATAACTGATTTTTTCATGCAAACTCATTGTAAAATGTGATTTTGACCTTCGTAGCCAGATCAACGTGAGATATTTTTGCTCTCGACAGCGCATCTCATATGCTCTTCCCTGGTATCTTTAACTAAACTGCTCGCAGGACGTTAGCAAGAGTACTAACTTGGTTGTTTCCAAACTTCCTGTTTCACTCAATCACCAGGACTTGGTGAAAAGCACAGCTGCCCATGTCATCCCGGATTAATGCCTTCTGAAGCTCCCTGTGACATACTTTTTACACAAGGCGACCCTTGACTTGACCCATAACTCATTTCTGTACGTGCATAAATTCACATACATGTACGTACATACATACATGCACAGCACACAGTTGACCTTTTATCTAATTGCAGAGAAGTGCTACCTGCCTACCTACCTACACACACACACACACACACACACACACACACACACACACACACACACACACCTTTCCAATCCCTAACCTTGTGAACTGTTCTCCCATGCAGCTTGTGAAAGATCCCCCTCACTGTACTTTCAAAAGCCTGTTCTTTCCCACCACTGCTGTCCAGCAGCCTCAGACCACACACGTCTTGAAGGCGTGATTCAATTCCTTTGTGTCTCCAGTGGGTGGGTACTTGCTAATATGTTGTGTCGGAGTTAATGAATGAAGGAGAAAAGAGATGAGTGTGTTCCAAGGAACATGCTTAAATCAGATGAAAGCAGCATTTCTCGGCGTAGCACAAGTTCTTGGCTCTCTCTGTCTGTTACTGTGTGCTCTTCAGGTCATCTGTACCAGAATTTTCTAGGCATGTTCTCAAAATGCTATTTCTAAGGCCCAAGGCTGCACCTGCTTAACTGAGATGCAGCTTGGGACGATGACATTTGTGCAGCAGCTTTGGTAACTCTTGATAAACGTCTGTCTTTGTCACCGTGACAGAACACTTGAGGAAAACAGCTCACAGTTTTAGAGTTCACAGGTTCTGACCCTGCTGCTTCAGGTCTGCGAGGGAGAACATCATGGTGGCTGTAGCATACGGCAGGGATTGATTGTTCCCCATACGATTACCGGGAAGCAGAGAGAAAACATGAGCAACCAGAGAAAGTCATTCTCTTCCAGGGGAGGCCCAAAGTTACTTCCCTTCTCCAGCTAGGACTCCCATCTCAATAAGGCATGGACGAGGCCAGACCCCCCTCCCCCGACTCAGTCACCTCTCAGTTCCATCAACCAGCTGGCCACCAAGCCTTGAACACACCAGCCTTTGGAATATTTCAGATGTCAACAGTAACAATTCCCAAGACCCTCAATCCAGGGTTATAGTACTCAGAGATCCAGGCTAGACACACTTCCACACGCCACCAATCGAGTGTCAACAAGCTTACCCTCAGGGACGACAGTGGTGGGCACTGGGCCTTGAACTGCCTTTGGGACTTGTGTTATGTTTACATTACGCTGGAGCAGCCATACAGTGTCAAAGTCGCTCCTTCCACCCGGTGCCACAGCCTGCCGAGAAAGGAGGGCGGCTTGACGTAACTGTTTATGGTAGAAGTGGCACAGCCAGGCAGGCAGGGGGCATCCCTGCTCCTTGTCTCAGAGAGAAGCACTCGTGTAAAAAGGCCCAGCATGGTGCTGCTTCATAGTGTTGCCATACTGACACAGGCAGACATGCAGAAGCTCCACGTTGCCTTAGAATTCTTTTCTCTCATCACTGGTGTGACTGAAGCTCTAGGTAATTGTGATACATGGGGAAATATAAGAGCCGGGGTTTATGGGAATCAGCACAAATATGGCTTTTGCAGTCTGTCTCCTTTTTCATAGTTTTAGTTTAGTTTTTCTCAACAATCTTTTTTTTTTAATTAAGTATATAACCAAACTCTCATGCTTCCAAATGCTAAGTTGATGGTGCCAACCACCTGTGAATCAAAAACTAACTCTAAAGCATTGTGTCTGTTCTGAGATCTTGCAGGCTCCAACCCCAACTTGACTTTTCTCTAGACAATACAATACACCAGTGTAGACAGGGCTGGCATTATATTAAGTATTCAAATCATCTAGAGATGATTTAAAGCAATAGGAGAGATAAAAGGGACTTGAGTATCTGTGGAATTTGATAGCAGTGGACAGAGGTTCTGGAATCATCCCCAAGAATACCAAGGAATAGCTGTACCCAATCCGTTTCCTAGTGCTAAGAGTGCATACTGAGGACACAAGACGGGGTGGGGCTACATCATTCACCCGCACAGAAATAGAAGAGAGAATAGACCAATCAGGCAGTTCCTTTGCTGGCTCCTTGGCTTTAATGGCCTCTCTGGGTCTCAGTTTTTCCTCCTATGAACTTGAATGCTACACTAGATGACAGACTAATGCTGCCACACACAGCTTCCAGAAATGTGTAGCTGTCCTTGCGCTTTCTAGACATGCCCCAAGACGAAGCCTTGCTTTGGGGCCATGTGCCCTGGTGAGCTGCTACCCAGTGACTCTGACTCATGTTTCGTCTCCAACCTTTCTGGTTTTCCGAACAACCTGTTGTCCATCGTCTGCAAATGGAGGTGTATTTACTTTCTCAGCTATCCACCCACTAGGAATGACCATACATCATCTAGCAGGTCTTTAAAAAGTTCTTGTGCAGAAACAAAAGTTCCCCTTGTCTTAAATGATCGATAGCATCGAGGCATGAGGGATTTCTTAGTCGTGAGTAAACACGAATGGAGCCCTCTCTGGGCTAATTTAAATGGAAGAGCAGGTAATAGTTCACTTGGGCTCATCTTCTAGTTTTTAAAATGCCATTTCTTTTCTAACAGAATCAATTTTTAAGCTATTAACCCAGCTCTCTTTAGACATTTTTCTTGTGGTTTGGTTTATTCTGGTTGTTACTTAAGCCTCCCCAAAGGGAAGCATCCGATCAGATTTGGCATGTGCTCCAAAACCCCACTGCTGGAACTGTGAAGGCTTTAATGGGGGTGATGCCTGGGGAGGGGAGAGGTTCTGGGGGTGCCTGTGCCAATGTTGGCATTGTGACTTCACATATCACCTTATAAACGTGAAGGTGGTATCTCTGAATTTCACCTGTCACAGGGGAAAAAAGTTTAAACAACCTAGCATAACTCTTCATTATCGGTATGTATTGTGATGCTATGCTAAAAGACTTGAGGCTTGGTTATTTTATAAGGAAAAGAGGTTTCTTTAGGCTTATGGGTCTGGATGGCAGAGGGTCCATATGGATGACATAGTCTCAGGTGAAACATGGTATTGTGTGACAAGATACAGGGAGTCTGTGTGAACGCAAATCTTCTGATCTTTTTCTTTTAAGTTCAGCACTCTTAGAGATTCCATCCTGATGAAGTTGATGATGCACTAGCAACCATGTCCAAAGAGCCCCCCCCCTTCCCCCTCCTGCTTCACTATGGGCAGTAGACTTTGAGTCCTTGGGAAATACAGCCAGACTGGATTCAGGTTGTAGCACCTGTCTTACAATGTTAGCAATCTCGTGCCACTCTGCACAGGAGTAATTGCAACAGCCGTGAGGATTTAAAGCACCCTCACCCCGGCCTCCTGCCTGGTTTCCAGAAGTTTATTCCTCAGATGCACCTGTCAATTCAAAGAGACCCGTGCAGCGTGAGGGAGGCTGGCACAGCCCTGCAAATGCCAAATATTTGAAAGCAAGCTGAATTCAGGAAAAACTGGTCAAACAAACTGTGCTGGGATAGTCTGTCACTATTACTGAAAGTCAGACATGTCTACACGAGGCCGGTAGGAAGGCGCTCCATGGGGGCTGCTCAGGGAAAAGACTAGCCATAACAAGGTAACTGTGGAAACCGGGTGCTTATGCCAAGATCAGAGCAGTGTAAAAAAAGCCTGACTTGCATTCAGAAGACCATGGTGAGGCACAGCCATTCCCTGATTCCTGGCCAGGTTCCCCTCCAGTCTCCGCAAACTGTGTAAGATGAAACACCAAACAAACAATAATTTGATTGGATCTACTGGGAAGCCCTAAGTGTCTTTCCCAATGGCCCCAATGGCTGTGACTGTGGGGAATTGACCTCAACATGAGTTTTGCTGGAACAAACCGCAGTTTGCTGGTGACTGTGGCAAGACTTCTACGTATTTCCTTTTAGAGATGGGGGGTCTCATTTGTAGTCCAGGTTGGCTTCAAACAAGTCTCCTGCTTCAGCTCCCCGAGTAGCTAGGAATACAGGTGCATGCCGCTTTCAGCCTTTAGATCCACGCCCCCGCCCTCTATACGCCTTCCCTGCCTCAGAATTTAGCACTGGCATTTCCTGGTATATGCCACATTCAGTCTTTGTGTTAACGTCTCCAGACACCCTTGTCCCTTCATTCCTCAGAGTCGGCATTGCCAGTGTGGACCACTCCTACCTGTCAGTTCTACATTTGAAAGGATGGAAATACTTGGAGAAACACTAGCTTTGGTCTTACTCTTAGCCCCTTTGGGTTTTATTCATCATTTATTCATTCATGCTGGACTCTGAGTCATTGTCACAAGTCAGAATCCCTAGGATCTCCACGTGCATATGCTCTCGGGAAGGATTTTGGCGTGTGGAAGTCAGGACTGGCCTGGCACAGCTGTGGTGCGGTGGTCTCAGCTGATCACACCCAAGCAGTGACTCGGAATTGAGGCAAAGGCGCCCTGCCTCATGACTCCCTGTTGCTAGGGGCAAGTTGTACTGGGAAGGGCTGTGCCCCTGCCCCAAGTGCTCTCGGTCAGTGAAGGAGTATGAACTGTGGTCCAGGAGCAAGTGTCTGTGTAGACGCTGAACATCCTGAACTCACTCTTGCCTTGGCTTTGCAGAGGCAACAGTACCAGGCTTGTACTTGATTTTGGACATCCCTGGATTCTATTACTGGCTCAGTTACTCATTGGCTAGTACCAGAGGGTCCCTGGACAATTACTTGTTCCCAGTCAAACTTGCCTTATTATAAACTGGGGAATGCTTTGTTTGTTAAGGAGCTTAATGTAAGAGAAAGGACTTGGGCATGCTTAGGATTACAGCAGTAAGTCCCAAAAGATACATCTACAAAACACTCCCCAGCGTAAAGCTCAGGGAACATTGCAGAAGAGGGGGCAGAGTAAAGGGTAAGAAATTCTGGGAGCAGGAGAAGAGCACACCAACTGCTTATCCAAAACCAAATGGTAAGCCCTGAAAACACACAAGTAACATTATACAGACTGAACAGATTGTATTTAGGAATATATGTGTGTGTACATGTATGTATGTATATATAGACATGTATGTAAATACATACATATATTTATATACATATACATTCTATGTAACAACAATTAATGGCAAAAGAGGCCTTGAGTTTGAAAGAGAGCAAGGAGGGGCATATGGGAGGGCTTGGAGGGAGGAAAAGGAATGGGGAGATGGTATAATTAAAATATATATTGTTTTTTCGAGACAGGGTTTCTTTGTGTAACAGCCCTGACTGTCCTGGAAGTTGCTGGCCTCGAATTCACAGAGATCCATTTGCCTCTGCCTCTCAAGTGCTGGGATTAGAGGTCACCCAGATGGCATGATCCGGGTGGTTGTATCACTGGGTAGATTATAAGTGGCATGAGGTATTTAGTATAAACAAAGCTCATGGGTTGCAATTGGGATGGTACAGCTTGTCGTTCTTGCATGGCACTACCACTGTCACCTCCAAACGTCCTGGGAGTGACCGGTGACTGCCCCCTGTTCTTCATAAGATTCATAGGCGCGTTTCACTTGCATCCAATCTGACTCTTGCACACTCTCTCCCTCCAGGTGTCACAGAAGGTCCCCCTGGTGATTGTGCAGGGCCACCTGGTCTCAGAAGGGATCCTGCTCTTTGGCCAGCAGCACTTCTACATCTGTGAGAACTTTACCCTGTCTCCCACAGGCGATGTCTATTGCACCCGCCACTGCTTATCCAAGTGAGTTCTCCACTTTCCCCAGCAGCTTCCTCCCAGCCCTGCCTCCTTCCAGTTCCCTCTTTTCCTCTTCCCCTTCCAACCGTTTACTGAGGGCTTAGAACCCATGGCTATGGCTCCCCAAAGCCAGCTTCTGGGCTGGGTCACATGTTGTGTGGCAGTTCCTATGTCTCCCCTTCCTGGAAATGTGTCATAGCACTTGGGGACCTTCCCTCGGGTTATTTGGATAAAAGACTTTATTGACATCAGGTTACACATGCAACAACTGGCTGGCTGCCCATCGTTCTCTACGAGACAGTGCTGCTGGCCCTGCATGCAGAGGCATTCAAGTGTTGTAGTCGGCACAGACAGGCTTCATGAAAAGAGCTTGAGCACACTGTCATTCTGGAACAAAACATACATGGGGCAGGCGTGTTTACGTGACCATCTTGGGAGACGTATTGGCTCTGGTGTGATAAGGGAGGGCTGCCTGAGGGTGTGGCTAAGATCTAACAATGGGTGAGCCTTGGACAGGACTTTTGAGCCATCATACAGATGAGGTGGCACATGTATTATCCCAATACTCAGGAGCCTGAGGCAGGAAGATCCCAAGTTTGAGGCCAGCAAGGGCTACAAGTGAGAATCCTATCTTGAGAAAATACCACAAAACAACCAAATAAGAAAAGAAACTGGAGTCTCCCGTCTTTTCCCCAACTGGTAGCAGATATTGCTAGCAGGAAATCCTAAGATCCTTCTATAGTGACAAATGTTTGGTATTTTGGGATTCAACTAGCCCCTACTGGCCATTCTGTGCTCATGAAAGAACAGCCCCCTGAATTCAAACTGATAATGCAAGTTGACAAACTGTGTGTTTCCCCATGGCCCTTGCTTTTAATGGGTGGAGAGGTTTTTTGTTTTGTTTTTCAACGTGGTTTGCAAAGGTTTCTATGGTGACCAAGTAACTACTTAGTAGAGTGACTAGTTATTTTCAGCGTGGCTTACTCCAGAGTCACCTGGAGCGATCATTAGAACACAGACTTCTGGACTCTGCCCTATCTCTAGTTTCTAACTCAATAGATGGTAAGTTCTGAAACTTTGCCAGCTTGTAGCTTAGGCTGATTCAATTAGTCACCGGGGACCATACTTTGAAAACCATTGTTTTCGGATGTTGGCAAAGAATTCAGTATTGACCGCTCAACAGTAAGAATCTGAGCTCCCAGCGGTCGTGATCTCCAATTTCGGTCAGGAAGGATAAAGGATATGTAGAAAGAAGACTGTGTGCAAGCCCACCTGATTTAGATCAGGGTTGAAATTTGCTTCATTATCCTTGCTGACCAGTCCTCTCCATTAATTTCCATCTTTTATTCATACTGAAACTTCTCCTGTCGCTACAAGTCTTTGATGATTTTCCAAAGCTGAAGGAGTATAATTAATACTTGGCACACTTATCCCATCTTCTTGCTCATGTTTTATGGATTCCGATCAATACCAGCAGTGGGTCTGCAGGCTGGTCTTTCTAAGTTGACGGAAGCTCTCTGTTCTTTCTAGTTGCTCAGCATGCCCGTGAAAATGACATGCGCAGCCCATCGCTTCACGCTTCACCTGAGCTTGGATTGAACTAGCCTTAGCTAAAAGCCTATTGACCAGCTACACTTTGTTTTAAGCATCAAGTTGTTTATCCCCGTAGTCGCAATGGAAGCCCAGCGGTTGGGGATTTGATTTGTAAGGCAGGAGTGACTTCCTTGTCTCGAACTGTACTTTTCTAGAATACAGGGAGAGTGGAAACAATTGATTACCTTGGGGTATCTCCAGGGAATTGCCTGGGTATGTTTAGTTCACCCTCAGGAAATGTTTGTTAATCAGACAGTCACACACACCCCACCTGCTCTTGGTCTGGTCTGTGGCCTGGGAAAGTGCTGGCTCTACTAAAGAGGCAGCTTTCCCCGCCAGGCTCACAGATCATGTCAGATCAATGGGGATTAGGCCTTATTTTGACCATGGAGACTAAGGAAGATACATAAATAAGCCTGTTAAAAATAAAGCTGGGCCAGCCCTGAAATGCTTCTCTAAAAGCCATCAAGTAGAGCACAGCTGAGCATTAGGCCTTGGAAGAGGCTCACTGATGCACCTTAAAAATATCCCCCGTCAATCCCAAGAACACCATGAGCGCCCCGCCACTGGACTTAGGCATGTTAGTTATACTGGGCTCCCTCCGTGACTGGAAGCTCAGCCTTAGTTCATTAGTGTTGTCAAGAATTAGGTGGCCTAAAATAACAAGATTTTTACAATTACACAGCCTTACAAGCCAAAAGGATGGACCAAGGTGTTAGTAGGAAGCTGCTTTCTCAGCTGCTCAGGGGAAGAAGCCCTCCTTTCCCCTTGGCTTCCGGAACTGGGAAATCCTTGGAATTCCTTGGCTATACACAGACATTGCTCACATGGCTGTCTTTCCTGTCATCTTCTTTGTGCATCCATTCTCCCCTTTCATGAAGTTGTCTTGAATTAGGGCCCAATCCATTTACTTAAGTTGATAACTTCTATAAATGTTCCATTTTCAAATAAAGTCACATTCTGACATAAACATATTCCGTTAGGAAGTCACAATTCTACCCGATAACACTGGCATCCACTGGAACCTTAGTGGTCAGATATTAAACCCGATCCCCTTTCCATGTCCACAGGTAATATTGGGCATCATTTCTCTGTTAAATTCAATTCCACAAAGTTACTGAATACCTCGTGCTTGGTAGCTCCACAGACATAAAGAGGTGAGGCCACTGAAGAGAATATGATCCCCAAGATTCCAGCCAAAAACTTCAAGTACCGTTCTGACAAAATTGAGTGACTTCATATAGGAGCAAACCAAAGTATATTTTATTTTAAAACTTACCTCAGCTGTCAAAGTCCAGGCACTCATTGCTGTGACTATCATTTTCCTCATATAGTAGGTTTCCCTACTGCTGGAGCTATTAAAAATTTACCAAGATCACTCTAGACAGTTTCATGAGCCAAGATGGCTGCCTGGAAGCAGAACTCTGAAGTGTCCTACGATCTGTACCGATCCACCTCTCGAAGAGCAGGACACCTTTCTTCCCATCTATATTACACATCTGAGTACCGATTTAATCAGCATGATATATAAGATGTTATCCCAAAAACCCAGTGACACGTGTGTGAATACTGCCTCTGATGGATTTCAATGGGAACTTCTATCCGTGAAATCAACAATGGATATTAATATTAATGGGATGTTAGCTTCTCTGAGATTCCACAACTGCTGATTCTGTCCTGTAGGGTTATTGCAATTCCTATAAGCATGAGAAATATGACTGTTTTCGTTTCTCCCAAAAGCCCTTTCCATATTCCAGTACATTTTCCCTCAGGCTGTCCATGTTCACAGGTCAGTGGTGGAATCTGTGGCTTGGGGTAGCTGGAAGGAGAGAGATGTGAACAGAAGAGCTCTGGGAAAACTCTGAGGCCAGCCTTTCTGCCTCCAAGGACACCGTTGCTTGAGCTTGGGCTTACTAATCAAGGGGACCTGGGTTTGAATACAGTAACAGAATGTCACCTTGGGAAAGCAGCACCTCTGACAAGCAGCTTCCAGGTTTAGAACTGGAGAGCACCATGGCTCACGCTCAGGGAGACTCATCTCAGACCAAAGTAAACCCTGGATGGGGGAGGATTGTGCAGCTGGGGAGCATGGCAGTCACTTAGCAAACATGCATAGGGTTCAGGGGAAGATGAGCAAAGCCTCTGCCTCTGCCTGCACAGGAGATGCTGGCCAGTTCTGTGGAGGACCTAAGGTGTAGATGGGGTTTTCTGTGGCTCTCATAGCAGGAGCCTGTGGGGGAACAAACAAGATTAGTGGTTGTCCTTCCCACCAGACCTTGACCTGGATGCTGTTTGGTTTAAGCCAAGGGTGGGAACTAGATTTACCACTGTTGCCCCTTTGAAAGTCAGAAATATTTAGAAACAGCTCAGCTTAGACTCTATCATGGCACTAGACATGCACAATGGACCTCGGCCAGCAGCAGCTTTGAATTAAAGCCCCGTGGCCAAGGCTTCCAAAACCCAAACCACATTTTCTCTCTGATTAACCCACAGCGCTGTGGCTCAGAGCAGAGGGTCCAGGAAGGCTGCTCAGAGAAGGGCTAGCTGGGCTTGCAAAGACACCGACTTTGCATCTTCAACGCTATCTGTATAAGGAGCTACCCAGGGGGTCCAGGCTTCCATCCTGATCTGTGGGAACCTTCAACCAATATTAAAGTACAAGCTCTTCATAAAGTGAACCTGGTCCACCGACTAGACTAGAAAGCCCAACCATGTCTGTGACAGTCTGACTCCTCTCAGCTACAGAATGGTGGCATGGAGGCCTCATGAGCTTCCTGGGGAGGGCGCAACACCAGGAGGAGATGAAACAGTCCCCCCTCCATATCTTCATCCCTGGCCTTTCTAGGCTTGCGATCAGGGTATGAATTTCTGTAGCACTGATGTATGGGGGCAGGTATCATTTATCTTAAAATGGAAATTTTATCAAAATGGTCAGAAAGTGTGTAGTGGTGCACACACAGTTTAAGATGAAATAAAATCTAAATAAATGTGAAACACTGGGTACATGACCTAGCTTTTCAGAAGTGGATGTGTCTGTAAAGGGAGGTAATTTTATTTCCCAAGATGTCATCTATGTGGGTGCTGAAAGCTCCCCTACTCAAGGTTCACTAGTGACTGAAACAGAATGTTTTCCTCTTTGGGAACAAATATTCGTGCAGGTCCAAGGTTCTCTGCCCTCTCCACTTCCTTCAAGGATGCAGGCTCATTCTGAACTGTTCGATAATTGATGGATGGAAAGCCGCCTGACATCTCTGTGTGGTCCTATTCTACCTTCTGGACCCTACAGGCCACCCCTCCCTGTTGCAGGAGGTGGGACTCAGGTCACATGTGGCTCTGCTCTGCTCTCTGGTAGGCTGCTGGTTGACCCTCCAAGGCCCGGCTTCAGAGAATTTGTAAGGTACTCCTTTCTCTCATTCAAGGCTGGATCTTGCAAACCAAATCGTTTCCAGTTAGTACTTCTGTCCACTGACTCCACTGTGTCTTCTAATTCAGTGGACCTCTGTCTCAGAGAGACATATTCGACAATGGGGTGGTCCATCTGAAGAGCTTCCAGGGCCATTAAAGATACAGGATGGGGGAAGTGGGTCCAAGGTACCAAAGAACCATGTGGTGTAAGCAGTTTGCAGACTTCTTAACACAGGGGCTGTTTTCACATACCCAGCCCCCACTCCCTGGGTCAACACGACTCCCCCAATGAGGCTGGCACTCAGTTTACTCTTCGAGGGCAGAACATGTGGATTTCTGGTACTCAGCTCATCAGATCATCAGAGGCCAACAGAACAGGAGGCTGGACTACATTCTCTTCCAGTGAGATGGCAGACGGTGGGAGGAGCCTAACACCACATGTCTTGTTCCCTTTTCAGCATCAGCGATCCCTTCATTTTCAACATGTGCAGCAAAGACAGGTCCTCTGACCACTACTCCTGCCAACGCTTTGCCTACAGTGACCTCAGAGAGCTCCGGCAGGCCCGCTTTCTCCTGCAGGTGAGTTGAGGGGCTCTGACCCACCAGGGTTTAAGGAGGTGGTTCTCTCATCACGACAAGTCAACTGGGCATCATCAGAGATACCTGTCTGTGACACTCCTCTTGGCTCCTATATACAGCTCAGGACTCTTGTGAGTATCATTTCCCTGGGCATCATCTGGTCGTCAACCAACTTGGAGCTCTGGCTGCCTCTACAGGCTCTCCAGCCAGGCCCTTAGCTGAGGTATTCTTGCTCGCTGGGACATCTAGGAATAGGCATCTTTCCTGTGATACACAAATGTATTGATGATTTAGGAATTTGGGGACATCACTTAGAGCTGGTGATCCTGAACACATGTCACCACTCCCCTCTCCTGACTTTCCCTAGATCTTGTCTAGCTCTGAGCTTCTCATTATGTCCTGGACCAAGTGATATAGGGACCTGGTGGCTTTCCCCTCCGATGCACCTCCCAGAGCCTCCCCATTGACTACAAGGCCTTTTTGTGTTCTGAACACAGATGGAGGCTCCCATGAGAAAATGCACTCAGTCATGAGCTCCTGCACCACTTTCTGCCTAGAGCATTCTGTTTAGAATCATCACCTGCAGTACGGGTAGGAGGAAGAGAGCTCTGGAGCCCAGTGGCCTACACCCTAACTTACCTGTATCAGAATGGCCTCAGCAAGGGCAGGGCTGCCTCCAAGGCCTTCAAGGCAGCCTCGGGACACAGGGAGATGAAAGCCAGCTAGGAGGAGAGGACTGGGGCTCATCCCTCGCCCTCTCCGTGGGTTCTGGGACAGTTCGCAAGGATGAAGAGGAACACTATTTGAATTGGAAGAACCTACTAAGGGTTCCTTGGATTTGTGGCTTCATTTGGGGTGTGTGGAACACTTTAATTCCTCATGAAAGCCTCCCTAAAGCTGAAGTTCGGGAGGCCCTCCCAAGGAAGTAAATTCTAGAGTTGCAGCTACCTGTGGACCAGAGTCTAGGGCTTTATTAAGTCCCCTTTCCTCCACTGTTGCCTGAAGAAGTTGCTTCCTATTTTTTCTGACCCTGAGCTCTTTCCAAACGAGAGGAGGAAGTGAAGAGGCCAAGTGTGGAAGAGTCTCCTCCAGGAAGATCTTAGGCAAGGTTCTGGGCTTTGTCCCCAGTATGGCTCCCTTGGTCAATTCTCCAGGGCACCACACCCTCCAGGCCTAGGCAGCCGTGCCTCGCCTTTCCCACCCTCCTCATACAGCACCGAGCACCTGTCAGACACAGAAACCTTACCTGGATTTCTGTGCTGGCCTCACAGCTTATGTGCATAGGAAGTGTTACCGGCAGTGAGTAATAGGAAATAGCGATTGTTTTCTGCATGGTTGTGGAACCCAGAGGTGGGGGAGCATCTGTGTCACCAAGGGGCAGGGTGGCTAATGGAGAAGCTTCTCCCAGGAGAGCTAGAGCCTGCCACTCTAAGGGTCTGAGGAAGCTGTCCCCTCTGTCTTCTCGTCATTTCCGTTTCTCTTTGTAGAATTCTTATACGTCTTGGTAGAGGACTTGGAGGTGCCCATACAAATGCTCCCCTGCTGGGAGAGCTTGCTGACCACCAGGAGAAGCAAGTGCTGCTTGCTGCTGGATGCACAACCCTAGGTCCAAGTCTGGCCCTTGGCTCCCCATGTCCTGGCTCCCGTCTCCATGGACTTCCCTCCAATTCTGGGAGTTCTCCCTCCCTGATGACATGTCATCCCAGAGGCTCAGCTCATCTCTGGCTTATTTCAAGTGTGTTATATGCATAGCCTGGGACAGAAGGAAGGGAAAGAGAGGCGGAGAAAGGAGAGGAAACAGCCCAAGGAAAAGGCAAGAGAAGCATGTGGAGTCCATTCATCAGGCATTACACTGTGTGGTCACGTCAGGATGACTCAGCACCCTGGGTGTGGGAAGCACCCCAGAGTAGTGTGTCTACAGATGAGCCCACAGTGGTGCTCACACGGAGCGTCATCCCTCCTCCATAGCCTCTGGGGCTTCTGGTGGAGCCTTAGGAAACCAAGCCCGTGACACAGAAAGGTCACGCAGCTTGAGGGTGCAACTGCGCTTGCTCTCCCTCTGTCTGCTCTTCCCGTCCTGCAAAGAAAGCCTCCACTTCCTGCTCCATCAGCAGGTGCACTCCATGGTCACACCCCAGGCTACACGAACCAGGGTTTCCTACCCCAGAAGCCCACATGGCAAACTGGAGTCATTTGTACTGACAGTACTTTCTCTGCACAGGACATCGCCCTGGAGATCTTTTTCCAAAATGGCGATTCGAAACTCCTCGTCTTCTACAACAGCGACCGGGGTAAAGCCTTCAAAAGGTAAGGGCCTGACACATTCTCCTTTCCAAGAAACCGACCCTAAACCCTTGGCAGATAAATGGAGATTTCCCAGCTGTGTTCTTGGGAAAAGGCTTCTCAACCCATAGCAAGCAGAACTTAGGTGAAGTACAAGGAAGAACTTCCTGACTTTTGAGACGAAGTACAAATGAAAGCCTAGCTAGAAGCCTCATCTCTGTGGACTGAGGTAGCATGGTGGTAATGACTCCGGGGAGAAGTCTTGCAGACAGAGGTTCTGTAAGACAGTGACTGTGTAATGAACCTTCCAGAACATTTTTGTTATATTTTCTAATTTTCCAAGTCTTTTTTTTTTCTTTTGGCTTAATCTCTCTTTTGGATTCCAGTTGCCAATTTTAGTCATTCCAATTTCATATTTTAACCAGAAAGAACTCCAAACCCTGATTCTCACTCGCATGCTGAAGCATCTTTCCTAAGAGAAGCCCGTTGTCACAGTTTGGCTCCTTCTCTTCTCCAAAGAGATGAATCAGTCTAAGCAACGCCAGCCTGCGACTGAATCCTTAGCACACAGTGATCCATTTCTGTTGTTAGGGACTTACAGAGGCAGGGACAGGTCCCCAGAGAAACTAGGCAGAGAGGAGGGTTGGGTCCTGGCCACCAGCAGAGCAAGCAGAGCTGAGGGAGCAGGTGGCCTCTGTCCTCTGTCCTGGGGAGCTTCAGGATTTGCCCTTTGGGTGCTCCTGGCTGATAAGTGACCCCAGGGCCGGTTGCCATATCCAGGACTCAGGAGTGGAATGGAGGAAATGGGGTTCACAGGTTTGTGTCTGCCAGAGCTACCCACTTTGGGTCAGTTGCCTCCTAAAAGCCACGTTGTCTGCTGGCCTGAGCAGACTTTTGACGCTTGTTGCCCCATGTGCTCCTCTAGCTGCTGGGTATGAGCTGAGGTTTCCTGCTGCTCTCCAGAAGCCTCACGCATCTCTTTTCTGCCCTGCTAAAGGTGTCTTTGAGGTACCCATTTCATAATAGGGCGGTTGATTTGGTGTCACGCGTTGGAGATCCCAGTACTTGATCAGTTGGCCTCATCACTCTGGGCCTGTTGTCAAACAGTGCGTCATGCTAACAGCACGTGACAAAGGCATCATTTCATGGCAGGGAAGTAAACAGGAGCAAGTGAAGGCATCTGGGGTCCCACAGGCCCAACAGTGACCTAAAGGCCTTCACTTCTTCTCGTCTCCCCAAAGTCCCATCACAGTCCAATAGCAGCAGCCTGGGAACCAAGTCTTTTCCCCAGGGTCTTTGTGTGTGTGTGTGTGTGTGTGTGTGTGTGTGTGTGTGTGTGTGTAAGACTGTAAGAGTAGTTGAGAGCCCACAGTGATACACAGGAATGTGCAAAAGGAGTTATCAAATTGGTCATGGAAATGCGAGACCCTGAAAAGGACCTTCAGACCCCTTGATGCGGTAATTCAGTGGCTCTTATTTCCTGTCATCGCTGCTATGGATGGACCTGGCCTCTGAGGCTGCCAAACAGACGCCTCAGAGGCACCCGAGGCCTGGTGATCAGGACTGCAGGACAGGTTGGTAGGAGGGACATGGGCAGGAGTGTGTATGTGTGTGTTTGTGAGTGTGAGTGTGTGTGTGTTTGTGAGTAATCTGGTGGGAGGGCAGTGACTCTGCTCACGACACGATTTATTTTTTTGTTTAGCTTTTGCACTTTCCAGCCCAGCTTGAAAGGAAAAGGCAACGCAGACGACCCCTTCAACCTAAGGTAATGTCAGGTCAGGGTGCGTTCTGCCCTGGCTCTGTTTTATTCTCCTGCTCAGGATCCATACAAAGGGCACAGCCATTTGTTTGTAAATTTCTTTCCAATCTGCAGATATCCTTATTATTACTCCTGACGCTTCTGCTTTCAATTTAACTTCTACAAATAGGCCTGGAGTCCCACCCGCACAGGCCCTGACAGTCTCGGGCCTGAATAGCTTGCGTCCCCTGCTGTAGAAGGAATAACTCCAGCACAGCCTGATCCAGGCCCTTAGGAATGGGTGTGCACCAGCCATGAGGGTTTCTGGATGTTCAGAAATTAAATCAATGCAGTTTGAACATACTTATTTGAGAAGTCCAAAACTCTTCAAATCTGAATCTGTGAGTGCCAATGGGTTGTCACAGGTAGAAACATCTGCATGTTACCTCTGGTGACACATGGGTCACAATCCAGTCAAGTACACTAAAAAGATTGTGTAAAATTGCGCAGGCTTTGTTAGAGGATCTATGCAACATGACCACTGACCTGCTGATAAGGATATCACTGGCACAGACTGTTAACAGGCCCATTGGAATTTCTCAGTGAGAGTTACGTCCCAGACACCTTATTATGTATATGCAAATATACAAAACTCAAAACATGTCCAAACTCCAAGCATTTCTGGTTCTAAGCATTTTGGATATAAGGCAGAATCAGTATGAGTGGTGTGTGAATTAGATGGGAACTTAAAAGCCTATTGTGTGGGTCATCTTGCTGGTCAATGGTAAGGTTTCTATCCTCAAACGTAGCACCTCCTCTGCAGGGGCCAGCTCCTTGGAAGCCCAATCTAGGGTCAGCAGATGTTTTTACTTCTGGTGGCAGTGAGACTAGGAAGATGGGACTAGTTTTATCCAGAAGTGTGTATGGGCAGGGCAGTTGCCATCCCAGCAGGGGTATTCAGTGAATTCGTATTAACTATGGGTGGGTCTGACCAATTCACTCAAAATATTGATAGCTTGTGATATGTGGTGACTGGTGCTCAACCAAGTGACAAGCAAAACAACCCCAGACTCCCTTCTGCTATTGAGACTATTATATTCTCATGAGGAGGATACACATCTCAATTTAGTCTGGGAACTGAAAGAAGGTCTGGTGAGGGAAAGTTTAATAAAAGAAATCAACTTGAACTAAGACATAGTCAGCCATAGGCCTGTCATGCGGGAGACTGGGAAGAAGCTTTTGGGGGTCAGGAGGCAAAGTGCAGCCGCACAGGAAGCTTGGCTAGTCTGGCAAAGGCTGCTGCACTGGCATGCAGGGAGCTGCAGGGACCAGACAGAGGCTCAATAATGAGTTTGTGAAGTCCTGGAGGGAACATGAGAGCCGGGCAATTTTATGAGTAACTGGGAGGAAGGGGGCTAAGGGTCAGCAGAAGAAGAAGGGGCCTGGCTTATGTTTGACCTTGGCAGTTGGGTCAGTAAAAGAAACTAGTAAGTCAAGGACAGAAGAAGAGACTGGTTCAGAGCCTGATGCAGTGATCCGGGGATCAGTGCTGGTCAGAGCCAGCAGAGCAGTGATGGGAATGGTCAGACAGCAGACAGGGCTGAAGGGACAGACGATAGGATCTGATGTCAGGTGTGAGGTGTTGGTGAGAGGCGGCACTCAGTCCTGAGTGGCTAGAAAATGCAATGGGGACAACTGGGACAAGCTGCTGTGCTGACTATCAGCAGCTTTGTTTGGGATGCGTGAATTTAGAAATGTCTGTCACACTTTCAGGAGAGGGTCATAGGGCACCATGTAGAAATGCGAACTTCTGAGTTTAACGGGGGAGGGGGAAGATGGCCGGGATCTTGACCAAATTAGATGTAATTTGGACTAAATGGTATTTCAAACCAAGCAAGTGGACAAGAGCAGCCGGTGAAAGCATGCTTGTGAAAGGAGGTGGAGAGTCATGAGCGGTGCCTTGTAAGCATACGGGCCTGCAGAGAGGATGCGCATGGGATGAGCCCACTTGAGGGAAAGCGGGAAGAGACAGAGCGCTAACTAGCCCAGGCTGTGGGTGTGGGAAAGCTGAAAAAAGCCTGCTGGGTGCTGCAGGTAGGGGTGACCAAACAG
Organism: Microtus ochrogaster; assembly: GCF_000317375.1. Classification (NCBI taxonomy): domain Eukaryota; kingdom Metazoa; phylum Chordata; class Mammalia; order Rodentia; family Cricetidae; genus Microtus; species Microtus ochrogaster. Next base: position 59,605,056 of record NC_022013.1, read on the forward strand.
TCTCAATAGGCCAAGCAGGATACGAACTGAGGTAGGACCACCGATCTTGGCAACACAGAATCACTGGCAGCTCCGACCAATGTCAGTTGCTGCTGACAGAAGCAGGACATCAGCTCCTTCACTCACAGAGTGGGATGTCATGGTGAGTCGGGGCACTGCTGTGGGTCTTCCGTGGTAAGGTGGCTGTTTGCCAGCTCTACTGGACATAGTTCAGTAGTTGATGAAGATAAGCTCTAGGTTATCACTGGCGGGCTGACATCACCCCTGGGCATCTTACACTGCTCTCGTGAGAGACTTATTGCCTACACTTGAGGTCCCCAGATCATTTTGCTGGAGGTTGTAATTATCCACCCAAGTGAATGAATAGAAGCAAAAAAGAGGACTCGTCGCCTCGTATGCCTGGAGACAAAACAAAGCAAGCAACAAACAACCCAGCTCACCTCCATGTGTGACTGACTCTCTAGGCTCGTGAAAGTCTGCTGGAAGCTGTAGCTTGACCTCTAAGTGAGGACTTCCCCTTGGCCAGTTTTGGTCTAGGCAAGCTTTAAGAACACTTTGGCATCACTGCCCCAGGATCTCCCAACCAACAGTCTAGTAGGAAATCCGCCTCATATCACACACTGTATCCAGGCAATTTTAGCAAAATAGCCACAAACTAATTTTTCTTTTCTGAACCTAGTTTACATGTTCACCTGAGAACCACCCAGATGATTTCATCCGTCAGGTCGGTGTGCTCTTAGACATGCATCCTATGAAACGCGTGGTGATCCCTAACCGTCTCTAATTATTCTTAGGCTGTTGTGTTCAGACTCTTAAGGGGCTCTTCCCCAGCAACACACACCCCTATCTGTCTCAGTTTCTAGCTCAGCTAGCCAGGAGGCAGACAGAATGGGTAGAAGGAAGAATGTGGTAGACAAATTGACTGTACCCCCAACCCTGGGGATCCCTACAGAGATGGCTGTCAGGTGGTAAACAACAGTTCTCTGTGATGGATTAAATATTTGAAAATTCCACCCTCATCCGTAGGCTGATAATGACCTCGTATACCTCCTCACATGTATGGAACAGCTGCTTTTAGGTCAACGGTGGTGATTTTTCACAACGTGACAGGATCTGCCTGGGCTATGCTTTGTCATGCCTGCCCGGCATAGTTCCCACATAGGCCCCAGAATGGAGACCCTCGTAGAAACCTTCTATCACCCACTGAGAACAGTACACAGTGCTCTAGAGTTTATAACAAACCCATCTTTCAGCATAGTGTTCTACCATTGAAGAGTTTCTGTTTATTTCCTTTTTTTTGTTTGTTTATTTCCTTTATACATTGTCTTTGAAAATGTTTAAAGTATGGGTGATAAGAAGCTATGAAATCCCTGTAAGATGGTGATCTTTTAAGATGGGTGACAGTGCCAAGGACACAGGCTCAGCAGCCTCAAGCTCAACATCAAGTCCCCTTCTTACCATGCTTCTGCCTCCAGTCTCTCTCCCCGGAGATCAGTGTATCTGTAATGTACATGACCGCTTTCGGAAAGCTCATTTCGGCTCCTCCCTGAGTGGAGCAATAAGGTTCTTGGATGTCTTGATCATATGAAACCCTGAGAGGTCTATGGTGGGAGATGACTCAGTCCATCCCTCTGGGTGTAGGGAACAAGAGTTATAACCAGAGGTAGAATAAATGCTGTCACAAAACTCAAAATGAGTGTGACAACCAATATTCTAGCACTCAGATGATCCTTACACATTCCTGCAGCAACATGGGATTATGCAATATGTGTGTGAAGGTCTAGCAGTGGTGGGAAGCAGCTTACTGGTTCATCCTCCCCAGAGGCTACATGTGCTCAGCTAACTCCAAGAAACCTAGAACATAGACACAGAAGCCATACTTTTTTTCAAAGCAAGTTTCTGAGACTCTGCAAGGATACAATCAATAATGAGTGTGCCCAGTAATGTGTTCTTTTGCTTGAAATGCCTTGACTCTATGACATGGCTGAAGAATTGAAGCTCAGAGCCTATTCAGTATGCTAGAGTCTCACGTTAACCATGCCATAGTGACTTTTAAGTTTGTACTGGAGAGATGTGCAAAGATCTGCCTATTATTGAGTTTAGACTGTAATTTTTTAAAATTTTATTCTAAAAATAACTGTAGATTCACAGAAATTTGCAAAAGAATAGAGTCTCTATAACAGCCTCATTTACCCTCCACCCTCATGAGAGCATGCTTAATCACTGACTTACACACTTTGAAAACCAGGACTATTCCATGTATGTCTGAATCTTTGTGATGTTTGTCATGTGTGCAGATTCATGCAAGTGCTATCTTTCCGTCATTACAAAGAGAGCTCTTGCACTGTCACTTCTGCTTACTTCCTTTCACAATTTTAATTTGTTATTTAGAGACTGTCCTATAAACTTAATCACAGTTTGCAATATTTGAAGACTGGACCTTTAAACACTGCAGTAATATCACTGAGATCTGACTAAGTTGTTGCACATTCAAATAGTATGCTTCTTTTTAATTGCTGAGTAGTACTCTATAGGCATGGTATGATACCAGAGTTTGCTCAGCTACTTGTAGATTGAAAGCCATTTGGTTGTTTCTAGTTTGGAACCACTACAAATAAATTTGGCTGTTTACATTTAGTGTAATTATTAAAGTGTTAGAACACAAGTTGACCATCTTATCTTTTGTCTCTGCTTTCCTTGATTCCTGTTTTTCCTTTTGCTGCCTTTTTGTGTACAACTCAGCGGATAGTTAAAATTTGGCTTTAACTTATCTATAGTATGTTTGAGTACATTTCTCTTTGTGCATATTTTATGTTTTATCTCCTTGATAATTACATGTAATTTTTAAGAGTAATTGGTAATGAGAATGTACCATTTTGAGTGACGTGTAGAGACTGAAACTTTCAGTCTTAATGTAGACTTTTAAGACTTTAATTGCCTATTAATTTATAAAATCTTTGATTTTCTTAGGCGCTCTTTTTTACATACATTCAGAAAACCACACAAAACATCTTCCAAAGGCATTTTCACAAGCAGGGAGCCTCGAACCAAGGGAAACAAAGTGAAATTTATAGAACAATTCAATAATTTGGGTAGCATCGGAGAGCCTGTCTTCCAGAATGTTCCCTCTGCCACTCTGTCTTCTAATTTGGGACTTTTCCTCTTCAGAGTCGTTTATTTCTGTTGGCTGATTGGTCTTCATGTTTTTGCCATAAGCTACTCTAGGAGGTAGATGGTGAACGCATCCTGAGGAATAGAGACAGAAGAGACTAAGGCAACTGCTCCAAGCAACCAGGGCAAAACACAGTGTGACCACACCAGGGCCACCCAGACTGGACCTGGCTCTGAGAAATAGGGACTACTGTCACAGTGGACGGTTTCTGTTGTACTTGAGAAAAGAGAAACCCATGGCTTTGTATCAAGTAATTCCAGGCTTAATGCAACTTCCAGGGAATAAACATGGCAGTGGCATTTTATAGAAGGAAAGAGTATTAATATTGAATAAGATGCAGAAGATGGCGGCTAAGTGCTCAATCTCTCCAATCTTTGCACTGTCTGGTAGCCAGCACTTCCTAGCTAAAAATGGGTCTGACTGGAATGCATGCCAGACAAATCAAAGATGTCTGCCTGCTTGGTTCTCAATCCTAATGAAGTTCAGTGTGCTTAAACCCCTTTCTGAGACCCAGGAAAAACTGAAAGTGGCAGGAAGCACCTTCAGTGAGGATGGAAAGAAGCATCATTGTGTACACTAGCCCAACAGAAGGCTGCAAGTCCATGAGCAAGGTGATTCTGAGGACCAGTGATAAGCATGCCGAGAGGTGGCAACTCCAGTGGGGATGAGGCAGGGAGAGGACAGTAGAGATGGCAGACAGGAGAATCCACAGTCAAGACCCAGACCCTTCTTGGCACGGACTGGAGCTGCAATGTTTTCCTTAACTTCTCTTTGCTGACTTCTCTGGATACCTAGGAAAGGTGGTACCCATCCTCCAGAGAAAGAGCTTCAGGAGGAGCAGTTGGACAGGGCAGCATCCACAGACTGCTGCTCTCTCCTAGATCATGTTTCTGTGTGGATCCTGAAATGCCTGAGTCAGAGAGAAAGAAGCTGTAGTTGCGAGCCTGGCTCCCTAGTGGGCACATCCGAGACTCCCCCTCCTAACTGGGGTGCTCGGGGTAAGGATTCCTGTAGAAGTCTCCATGCCTGGAATGAAAATGATATGTCCTGAGAGCCTTGGCTAAAACTCTGAATTCACCTAAGACCTTAGAAAGGTACAAGATATAGTAATCAGGTATTCTGCCAGCCACTTCACCTAAGACCTTAGCAAGGTACAAGACATAGTAGCCAGGTGTTCCAGACAGCCATTTCTAGAAACCAAGTGCATCATCAGAGTGGATATTAAATCACTTGTGCCATGCAATTCCACAAGAATGAAGTAATCATCCACACCTCTCCAGCAAGCTCAGAAGAAATCAACGCTTTGGGTTCTCCTGCAGACCACAACAGAGATGTTCAAATAGCCCTGGGCCTCTAAGTTTCTCACTGTCTTTGCACACTGGCACCAAAAGCACAGACTAAGAACAACAACAACAGCAAACTCCAAACTTTCTTGACAAGCAGTTCCAAGAACCCCAGATTTGGGTGCAAATAAAAGAACCACAGAAGCCTCCCAAGGGGGTCACAAACTGGCTAAAAGTCACAAGGGAAGACGACACGGGAGAATGAAACCTCGCTGTGAACAGATGGGATTTACTGGGGACGTAGATGTCTGTCATTTTCAAATCATTCCTTTTTTAAAAAAATTATATTCTTGCTATTTAATCTTGGCTACCATCTAACTCTCAGCAATAATGCCTTAGTCTCTCAAGCCATGGGACTGCAGGAATCCTTCCATTCTATCACAAGCTAGGCAGAAGGTGCTGTTGATGCTAGCGAAAGAGAAGG
>NC_022013.1:59610160-59611919 GCF_000317375.1 Microtus ochrogaster
GGAAGGAAGGAAGGAAGGAAGGAAATACTAGTTTTGACAACTGCAGGGACTGTCACTATCCCAGATTTCACCCATAGCCACTGAGCCACAGATGGAAGCCCTGGAGGTTTCCCATCTAAAAGGCAGAACTCTATGCTCTTGCTGAGGGGCCAGACAAATTCAGTCACCAGAGCTCACAACCTGAAGACCTGGCTAGCGACTTTATAAATGAATTTATTTGGAGTTTTGCCTAAAACTTGAAAGACAGAAATTCTAAGTATCTTTCCCCCATAGCAGTGTTAGAACTTGTAGGAAAAGAGAAACAGCTTGTGGGGTGGTCCCTTTAATCCAAGCACTTGAGAGGAAGAGACAGCCCAATCTCTGCTAGAAGACTGACCCCAATAAGGACCAAAATAGATGTGTCTAGTTAGGAGAAGGCAGTACACTGTGCTCTGATCCCCGATGCTACAGAGAAAGAAGCAGGATAGCAGAGAGAAGTCAGGGCATCAACAGCAGCAACCCACAGCAAAGGCCATCAGCTCACATCCTCTTGAGACATCAGTTGCCCAGATGTTAGAGATGCAGGGCTGGACAGAAAGATGCTCAGCACTTCACTTTCTATCTCTGGCTAGTGTTGTGGTCTACACAGTGAATTCCTGACTAGCTTAGAGGAAATTTTGCAGGCAGGGTGGGAAAAGAAGAAAAGAGAAGAAGAAACAAAAGCCGGGAAACACATCCATGCAGACTTAGCTATGGGCCCCATCAGCAGATCTGATGAGAATATTTTTTTCCTAAGACCAGAGCTGTTTGAGTGACCATTTCTACTCCCAATAGACAAGTTTCCTACACAGATCCTTGTGCTCAGGGCTCTGTTGTAGTTATTCACATCTCAGATATAACATCTCCTTTAGATGGCTTCCCAATAAATCATCTGTGATATTAAAGGAAGAGAAAGCAACCACACAGGGGAGCATGAGGCGAGTGGTTTTGTGATGTATATTGCTGGTGGGGAGAAATGTGTACAGTCTACTTGATGACATGTGTCACAGCTATTTAAACAAAGACCCTTGGACACACTGTTTGCAGTGATGCAAGACTGCCAGGAAATAATCTAAACCATGGTACCATGTGTTAGTCATCCGGGCGCTCATCACAGAACCATCTTCATTAGTGCAAAAATTAGAAACAACTTAAATGCCCACAGGAATGTATAGTTCTGCATATCATGAGAACGAGCGTCTTGCAGATATTTGCGATGTTAGCTTCAAAGATCATGTGACAACGTGGGTTTCAAAACAGGGTAGAAATGACACGAATGATCTGATTTTAGCGATGTGGAAGCATACACACAGAAAAATAACCAGGAAGAAAGCATGCCACTATTAGAGCTGGCATACGCCACAGAATGGTGGACATGGTCAGCTATTCTATTTAAAACTAGACTGTTTGGGTTATTTTTGTAATGAAAAATATTTAATAAGCAGGGGAAACTGCAGCAGGAATTTTGAATCTAGATTATTCTGAGATTTTAGAAGTCTGATCGGGAGTGTTACAAGCTAAGCATTATGAAAGGAAAATGAATCCTAAGGAGCTGGAAGATGAAAGATGCTGTCTACTGTGGCTTACAGCATAAAGAAATGAGCCTGTCCCCTGCACAGAAGCCTTCAGAGCTGTGCACTGGTCACTGCCCATCTCTTGCACGGAGGCCATCAGAGCTGTGCACTGGTCACTGCCTGTCCCTTGCACGGAGGCCATCAGAGCTGTGCACTGGTCACTGTCC
>NC_022013.1:59612019-59614073 GCF_000317375.1 Microtus ochrogaster
CATGGAGGCCATCAGAGTTGTGCACTGGCTACTGCCTGTCCCTTGCAAGGAGGCCATCAGAGCTGTGCACTGACCACTACTGCATAACTTGCCACCCACTTAGTTAAGTCAGTGGAAGGGCCTTTTTGCAGGGTATCTTCCTCAGTCCTGTGTTCTCAGGCCTATGAAGTTGTGAGTGAAAGGGACACATGGTAGGGTTGTGTGTCTGTTGGGGGTGGGGCCTTACAATAATGGGAACATTGTCACCACAACTGCTATTTTTGCCTGAAGAACTAGTGTGGCTCCTGACTCTGCCTGTGGCAGTCTTTTGGCTGCACTCTAGGCTCTCGTTTGTGGATGGAACCGAAGTGTCTGCTCTGTGTTACCTGGCTTAGAAGCTAAAAAGCCCCTGACTTCTTAAGTTTCTCAGTCAGAATGCTCCGGCCAGCTCTTTTCAGAGCTGGCACAATACCAACCAAGCTTTCTCCTTGCACACGGTCCTTGTGTCTACTACAATGACATCTTTCATTATCTAAGAATCCTAAAGGAGACCGGGCGCGTTCACAGTCCGTCAAGGGCCTTCAGGAAAGCTCCTAGAGCAGCTGTGCAAATGCAGTTGCAAGTGCTGCTTCTGGCTATTTCCTGGCAAAGTTTAGTGGTAATGCCTGTCCATCTCTGGGACGTTTGCTTTTCTACCAACCCCTAAGAGACTGCTGGCCTAGAGGCCTACATCCAAAACTTTCCCATGGAATGAGTTCCATATTTGGGAACTGACAATGCGCCCCCAAATGCTAGTGATAGAGTATGTTGGTAGCATTAGTTCCCTGGGCAATGGGTGACACCAGGAGCATTTGGGACAGAAATGAGATGGACAGATAGATGAGGGTTTCTTTGTTCCCCGAGCTGCATGTATGGAAAGAAATAATAAAGTATGCAGAATAGCAAGAGACAGAAAACCCCTCAATCAACCAAACCATAGTCGGAGAGGTAGGGAAGGGTGTTTTATGGTTTGGATGAAAAGACTCCTACAGTAACACAAGAGTCCTTTCCTTTGGGTGCAGCTCACTGCCTCCCCCTTACCACCTCTTCCCTTCCTGCCTCAGGGTCAGGGTCCCAGGTCACCTCCAGTCTTCCTGGGAATCCTTGGCCATTGAGTTGGGTGAAACCAAATTGGAAAAGATGGCTTTTCTTGGTGCCGTGGGGGCCATGCTCTTGATTTTGTTCAACTTGTCCCTGGCCTGTTGGCATTTTTGCAGGCACGCTGCACACAGATCCTTCTCTTCCACCAGATAGAGGTTTTCCAGCCTTTTGATGGTGTCCACAAATGCGTCTGTCTCATCTGTCTTTGGAAAAGGGTTCCCTTTTATGTTGAGCTTCTTCAGTTTGGGGAGCTTGGCGATGCTGGCAGGGATGGTATTCAGCAGGTTGTCGTGTAGCCCCACCTCATGGAGCTCCTTCAGTGCCCCCAGCGTGGTGGGCACGCTGTCCAGGTGGTTGAGGCCCAGATTCACAGTGCGGATGTTCTTGAGCTGGTTCAGCTCCACGGGCAGCCCATTTGTGGTCAGCCTGTTGTTACTCACGTTGAGGAAGAGCAAGGAGGTCATCTGACCGATGGACTCAGGGATCTTGTCTATGTAGTTGCTGTGCAGGTCCAGCCACCGCAGGTTCTGGAACTTGGAGATGGAGTCTGGGATCTTCCTGATGAGGTTCCGGCTGAGGTCGAGCTCGTCCACATCATTGAGGCGCAGGATGCACTTGGGAAAGGTGGTGATTCCCATCTTGCTCAGATCAAGGCGTTTTTTCCCATCAAAGGTGATTTTGATGCAATTCTTGGCCACATTGAGAGTGATCTTCTTGCCCTTGGGGCCTTTCCCGCCCTTGGCCATGGTCTCTTAGTATGAGAGTGTATTTGAGGGATATTTTTCTGAGTTGATGCTGATGGCGTTGAGGAAGGAGTCACATAAAACTGTTAGAAGGGAAGCTCTGATAAGAACAGAACAAGATAAATCTGGTTAGTAGAGGACACTACACTGTGCTGTGACCCCTGATGGTACAGAGAGAGAGGAGAGGGAGAG
>NC_022013.1:59614423-59622200 GCF_000317375.1 Microtus ochrogaster
GTGTATGTGTGTGTGTCCTTCTGATTCCAGGTTGTGTGTGTGTATGTGTGTGTGGATTGTGTCTGTCTGTCTGTGCCTGTGTGTCTGTGTGTGCATGTATGTGTGCATGTGCATGAGTGTGTATGCTTGGCTATGTTCTACTTTCCCAGACTTTCACATACAGAGTCTCCTTAGCATTGTCAAAAGACCATCCTGGGAGGCTGTGGAGGGAGAGGCTGCTGCGTCAAAGGCAGCAGAAGCCTGGAAGGGAGGAAACAGCGAGTGTTAAAAATGGCTATCATATCCCTTTCACATTTGGGACCTATAAGAGCTAGCAGGCTTTGTTTACTGTAACTATGGAGCGGTAAGAGCAGCCCTGGGTCTGGAGAGCAGCATCCAGAGTGCCCCTCCTCTCCCTGGGTGCGGAGGGTGCCAGGGTGGGGCTGCCAAAGCTTCTAGAGAAAGCTCTTTCATCTCCACTGCTCCACAGCCTCCTCCACATCCTTCACACCAAGCGTCAACTATAGATTGCTCTGTATAACTAGGTTTGGGGGCGCACAGAGAGCACCACACAGAGCCCTAGAATGTGGAGAGTTGTCTTAGAGGTCTAGTCCGGCAGTTAGCAATTTTCTTTAACTCTCTGCCCCAGTCTCCTTATTTGTGAAAACAGTCCCTTTACAGAGCTGCTAGGGGATATAGATTGTCTAATACTGCATAGCACTGGTAATGGTGGTTCTTAACCGTTAGTTACTAAGTACACAGAGTGTTCCCACTCTTCAACAGTCTCAGGAGACCCAGTGTTGTTCCTGCTGAGCAGTGAGGGAGGCGACAGCTAGAGACAGGCTCTATACAGTCAGCAATGGAGCGACACATTCCCAAATCTCCACAGTCTGGACAAGAGAAAGCAGATCAAAACCTAGGAGAGCCAAACACAATCTAAGGCAGCCCCGGAGCTCTGTGGGCTTGTATTAGGAAGGAAAACAGGGTGTGGAGGGGCCCTTCAGCCCTTAAGAGCATTTTCTGCTCTTGTAGCAGACAAGTTTAGTTCCCAGTACCCTCTTGGGCAGCTCGTTACCTCCTGTAATTCTAGTGCCAGGGAATCTAAAGCCCCATTCTGGCCTCTGGGGAACATTGCACTGAGGTGCACACACAGATATACACGTAAGTACCTAATTTAAAATTCAAGTCTTCAGGTGTATGAGTAAAACAGGCGTTTGACTGTACCTATCAGTTTATATTGGAAATTCTAGGAAGTGAAATAATGCAAGAAAATGAAGGGTAAACAGAAAAGAATGAAGTCAAGATACCTGTATGTGCAGGTGGCCTGACGGTCCACATAGAGACGACCGTGAAATGTTTAGGACAGTCTTTAAATTGATAACTGAACTTAGCAAGATCATGGGAAGCAAGGTTAAGACACAGCTGCTTTGCCAGATATCTGCATATTAAATGCAAGTAACAAGCAGAAGCTAAAACTTGAAAAAAAAAAAAACTTGAAAAAAAAACCAATGTTCCCCAAAGGAAAATGCATCCATATTTCATATATATATATATATATGTACACTAATGAGGATTTCTATGATGAAAATTATGAAATAATGACTTAAGAAAAATATTCTTCATAGGAAACCATAGCATGCATGAGTTAGACAACCCAACATTGTTAAGCTACTTCTCCTGAAATTGGTCAAAATAACATGATTCCACTTGAACTTTCAGCAAGATTATATACATATATATGCATGTATGTATAGATTTTATTTCATGTTTCTATGCATAAGCTACACTTTAAACTTAAAAACTAATTGTAACTCCATGGTCAATCTCTGTGACTATCTCTCTCTGCCTGCTTGTTCAGACTAGGTTGGCTCTCGAGGATAGTGTGTGTGTGTGTGTGTGTGTGTGTGTGTGTGTCCACAACAGTTCCATTCTGTCCCTTAAGAGCAGGCAGATGTGCAGCATCTGAACATTACTGTGAACACAGGGAGAGGTGTTCACGGGAGGCATGTCAGCAAAACTGTTCTGCACTTGAGTTCACCAAACAGATGAATTCAGCACAAGAAAACCTATATATTCACAATCTTCTGTTCATCAGTGCCTCTCTTAGAGTGTTCAGACATTGCAAATAGAATCAGGAGTCACTAGTGAAAGTTGAGTTTCGGATGAACATGAGAGAGTGTTAATTCGAACATCTCAAATCCTGCGTAGGGCTGTATTTTACTTGGCAGCCGTAGCCTGGGGCCTGACCAAGCAGTAAATAAAATTTTGTCTGAGGGTCTTCTTAGTCCTCTGAGACTGATTTAAACCAAGTTCCTTTGCTTATTCTTGCCCGAATCCATCTGTTTACTCCTTGATTGAGTGCACCGGGGCCTACCTGGTATCAAGCCTCTGGACAACACACACTGTACATGAACTCACACCCTAGTTTAAATAGTTAAAATCCAAACAGTCACTAATTCTGGCCACCAGACTGCCCTACATATTCAAAGGTTGGCTGCCATTTGATTTTCTTCTCCTTAAGATAAATTCAAGCATGAGTTTGAAGGCTCCGAGACAAGACAGGATGCTTCCAGCAGACTGGGATCCAGTCAGGCCAGTTGAACCTGCCCCCACAGCCCACCCATGCCGTGGGAAGAAGCCTTCCCAGGTCTGAGTAGTGGGGGTAAGGGAGCCACTGGGGACCTGCTATAGAACTGGTCCATTAAGGAGCCTCTCTCCAATGGGCCCTTTGGCTCTGAGCCTACCCATCAATCAGCTTAAGGCCGAGTAGGGGGCTGACTGGCCTAATGCACTTTGCCACCTCCCTAGTGAGTCTGGATCCCCAGACAGATCAAGCCACGTAGGAACATCCAGGACCCTCTCCCCTTTTATTAATGCTCTCCTCAAGGCCACCGTTCGCTGGCTGGAATCATCAGCTGTAGGCAGCCTACTACGCTGTGCCAATAAAGACACTTCTGATCCCCGAAGCTGCTTAGGGCCACTGGAATTGGGCAGGGCCATGAGTTCTGTTTCGGAGGCAGAGAAATCAGGGACCGATCCCCTGTCACTTTTCTGTTTAAGGCCAGGCCTGCCCACCCGTGGAAAAGGAGAGGAATCGGTGAAGGTGGAAGAGTAAAGCAGATGGTCTTTGATCATTAACTTAGATCACTAATGATCTTTCATTAGCAGATGATCAAAACTTTAACTAGATTTGTTCTTATCAGTTCATGGAAGTCTTCAAATATCATAGTGTGGCCAGCCCACACAAGGAAGAACATACATAAATACAGCAGACAGACGGATGGGTTGTGGAGGAGGGGATCTATGGATGGAGGGGGACCTGTTGCGCATGCGCAGATGAAGGGGTCCTGTTGCACATGCGTAGACTGGAGAGCCCAGTTTGAGAGGGTTCCAAGGAAGTCCTATAATTTTTTTGTCCTCTACATCTGTGTTTTACACTTGGGGGTAAGTGGACCAGTTGGACTGATTTTAATTTCTGAATAATTTTTCTATCTAGTCATTGTGAATGAAACAGCATGGAAGGACACCCCATGGATATCTAAATTAAAAAATGTAATGGCAACCTATATTTTAATACCATCAAAACATTTGCAAATGCCTTCAGCTCTAAGCGCCTTGCAATCATAATGATGCTAGCATGTGTCTGGTGCTTCACATTCCTGAGTCTTGGACTTCATTTTTAAGTACCACTGACTGTTTTCACAGGTTTAATATGTCTGAATAACTTCCTAGCATAGAATCACAATAATTACTTTATTCTTTGACTGATGTCTTAGATGTAGGCTAGACACATAATCGAACTGGATCTGCCAAATTACCATGGTTTTTTTAGCCATGGTAACTTCATGTCACGCAGATGATAAATAAGAAATACCCTTGGCTTATGGCCTCTCTTAGGCAGTGACGAGAACTTCCCTGAGAAATCCGTTAACCCCTAAGTACAGCTGAATCTCGATGCAGCATAATGTTATACCCTGGCGACCCCTCTTCACTTGTAAGAACAAGGCATGGACTCGACCCAATCTCCCAAACAGCCCAACTTAGCAACACAGCACCTGTGGAGTGCTGTGGGAGCTGCCCACCACTGAGAGAGGGGTTCATGTGTCACACTACTAGACTGGGAAAATAACACAATTTAAAATAAAAAGAAAAAAACTTTCCAAGTATGATGCTGAGCGGTTGTTACTTTTGCCCCCACCTGGAAGTCAAGAAATCTCAGGGTTAATCGTCCCAGACTGAGCATCCTTGGAACTACGTTTCTTCTTTTGCCCATCCCATTTACTGGGCAGGGAATGAACTGGCTCACCTGCTTCTGTGGTTGCCCACATGGCTTCCTATCATTCCCCCAAACAGGTGCTGCTCACTCCAAGGAAGGGTTTTAGTGTCCTATGAAGAGTCACTTGGGAGGCAAAGACAAAAGTCCCTGAGTCCCCTTTGTGGAGACAAAGTGTCTGGAAGTCCTTACAACTCTCCCCCAGGTCAGCACTGATTCCTGACTTAGGTGCAGTCTGGGCTGGGAGAAAGGATTACTGCTTGCCCAGCACCCGTTCTGGACCAGGAACTGTGTGTTGTTTGTTTCATGGTGTTATTTGGAGTGTTATGGGAGTGTAACTGTTAAATGCTTTACGCTTTCCGCTAACTGCCCCTGCTTTGGAGAGAGTGGACAGTGGATGGGATCTTACAGGGTCGTGATGTCAGCGTTTTCCGATGTCTATTGTGGAATGCTGCCAGCTGTCCAGAGTTGTGTGCTATTGTTGACGAAGTGAGATGGGCTAAGGTCCTCGCTGTGAACATGCTGCTGGGCCCTCATACATCTCCCGTCCCTAGAGCCATTCTACCAGAGATCAACCCGATTTATTAAAGAAATAGAGTTTAGACTCAAAATAGTCAAGTGGCTTGCCCCAGGTTACACAGGCCACAGGCAAAGTCAAACCTAGAAGGTTCAGAATTTATAAACAGACTTCCACTACAATCTGCTGCCTGCCCCTCAGCCTCCTTTATCTGTGCTACAGTGGTGGTAAATGTCTCCTGTGGGGGTCACAATGCTGGCTTCCACCCCCTCCAAAATGAGGAAGGCATTCTGCAATCCTAGTACTACAAGACTAGAATCCTGTTCAACCTTCTGCAGCAGAATATTAAGACCATGCTCCAACCCAAGAAGGTGAATTCATACTAGCGGGTTCCATGACAGTGGGACCCAGGAGTGTTTGGGTCTCCAGATTCTAGGTGACCAGATACTGGCTATAGTACATGTGACTGTTACCTATCTTGATATGAGAACTGTTTGAAGGGAATGAGCTCTTTGCCAACTATATAGATAGGAAGTTTGGCCTAAGATTCTGAGTGGGTCAGCTATGCACATATCCCGCTGAACTTCTGAAGGGAACATATGAAGATGCGAATTGTAAAAACCATTTAGGCTGACCCTTTAATCACTTCATAGATATGTATGTATGTATGTGTGTATCTATCATCTAGATATATACAAAGTATAAATTTTAGTAACGTTTAATGGCCTTGATGTGGTAGTTTAACTCTTAAAATCAAATGAGAGCGAGGAGAAGGGGGCGTTTAGAAGTCATATACAAAGAAATTGTACAGCAGCTCAATAAATATGTGTGCTTGCTTGTTTGCTTATGTGGGCAATGATGAAGACAGGGATTTTGTCCTTCAGCCCATTCAGTACCCATGGAGCTGACTTAGTGTGAGCATCTTTTTATACTGAATAAGCGGAGTCTGTAAAGAGACAAGATTCTCACCCAGCCTGGCCTGAGCTAACATCATTCCCTGTTCCTGCCTAAGCAGCCATACTTTTGCTCTGGAGAGTACTGGCTGCTCTTTTCCACACAAGCTCACATGGAAAGCCAACTGTTCTGTTCTAGATTTGCAGAGGAGGAATATCCTTCCATCCTGTCCCAGCTCCCCCCAGCCTGGAGAATAGCAGCGTCTACACTGTCTACATGGGGTGACCGTTGATTCGGCAGTTATCTGGTTAATATGATAATGCTGGTCTGAGGGTTTTTGCTGGGACCTTCTGTGTTTGCAGCCCTGCCCACCCTCGCATTATTTACTTCTCTCTCTGCACCAGCGTGGCTTGGCATACGTACTGCCTGGAAGCGCTATCTGTCAAACTGTCCTCTTCCCCCTGGTGGGTAATAAGAATTCAACTTTTATTTGGAGCAAAAGTTCCCCAGGGGTCACATGGCCCCATAACGAAAGATTATGATTTCTTATTGGTTTAATAGCATCTATTTTGTAATTCTGAATGTACTCTGTTTTAATTGGATTTGTTAAAGGAACAAAAGGGAATAGGTGCCTTACAATTAAAATAAAATTTTAAGATTATTAGTTTAACAGACTAGAAAGGCCTTGTTCATCAACCACATGTTCCAAACACGCAACCCAGCCTGAACACAAGCAGAGGACAAAGGGCTCATGTCAGCCTGGTAGCTTCTAATGGGGTTTCGAGGTCTGCTCTTGCAGGCAGGCATTGCTTCCATCTTTTTTTTTTTTTTTTTGCTACAGTCAGCCCTCCCCTTGCAAAGCAGAGAACTGGGGTTCAGAGAAGCAGCATAGTAGAGAGGGTAAATGTCCAGAGCTGTCAGACCAGGATGCTAACCACGTGGTCCCCGCACATCCTCCACGCGAAGCTGGACAACCTTCTGAGCCTCAGGAGCTTTATGCTGGTAATAGATACCACAGAGGCTGATTCCGGGGGAGGGGTGCCGAGATACAAGGGAAGAGCAGGTAGCCTTGTGAGGAGTGGGGAGACGGGCGTGCACAGTGGGCTAGAAACTGCCCATAGTGGACCCATGCTGAGTAGAAATCCCCTACAAACTGCAGCCTGACACCCTTGTGTACCACAGTGGTTCCTGACCTTCCAAAGGCTGTGACCCTTTAATAGAGTCCCTCATGCTGTGGTGACCCCCAACTATAAAATTATGTCGTTGCTACCTCATAACTGTAGTTTTTGCTGCTGTTATGAGTGATAATCGAAGTATCTGATATGCAGGATATCTGATGTGCAAACCCCTTTGGTCCTCCCCCTCAAGAGTCACAGCCCACAGGCTGAGAATCACTGATGTGCTATGACAGCCATCCCTGTCACCTAGGCTTTCCTCCATCCTGGAAGACAAGAGGACACATGGAGCAGCGCAGGGCTCATGTCACGTGGGGCCTGCAACACATGCATTTCTGTTTGTGCCCCAACACATCTTGGCCCTGTATAACTAACTTGATACACTGTTTTTCTATCCATGTTAAAATGATTCCTGGAACACAATATTTTTTCAGTTTTGTGGGTGGAAGGAGACTCAGGCACTCAAGTGTTGGTTGATCACTGAAAGCAATGGCCAGCCTTGTGTGCGGCACTCTTGGGGTCAGAAATACTTTGGGTTATTTTTTTTTTTTTAGTTATAGATTTTTAAATTTGTGTGTGTGTGTGACATATGGTGATGGAGGCCAGAAGTGGGTGTTGGATCCCTTAGACTGGAGTTCCAGGTGGTTGACCTACCCTACATGGGTGCTAGGAACCACCCTTGGGTCCTCTGGGAGCA
Source organism: Microtus ochrogaster (assembly GCF_000317375.1). Taxonomy (NCBI): domain Eukaryota; kingdom Metazoa; phylum Chordata; class Mammalia; order Rodentia; family Cricetidae; genus Microtus; species Microtus ochrogaster. The sequence continues at coordinate 59,621,959 of NC_022013.1, forward strand.
AGTGCGCCTAATCAAAGAGCCACCTCTCCAGCCCTATGGTAGTGTGTGTGGCTACAGCAGAGAGTGTTCTGGGAGGGCTTGGCAGCACCACAGCTGGAGCTGGTGTAACGGAGTTAAACCTAGAAGAGAAGGAGAAACACCCAGAATGAGAGATGGCCTACGGGGATGGAGTGAAGAGATGGTGCAGAGAACAGGAGAGATGGCCTACGGGGATGGAGTGAAGAGATGGTGCAGAGAACAGG
>NC_022013.1:59622300-59651283 GCF_000317375.1 Microtus ochrogaster
GGCCTACGGGGATGGAGTGAAGAGATGGTGCAGAGAACAGGAGAGATGGCCTACGGGGATGGAGTGAAGAGATGGTGCAGAGAACAGGAGAGATGCACCCAGCCGTTGGGAATGGAGGGAGCTGTTTCTAAAATCCCCTCTTTAGGAAACAAAGATAGAACTCCTGCATACGAAATAGTTAAAAGCAGCTAAAATGTCAAATAAAAGATGATTGGTGAATAATTACTGTATGGTCACAGAATGAATCAAATATAAAACAAAGCAAAACCCTTTTTTCCCCAAAGTGAAGATGTTTAAGATATGTTAGCAAGAAAGTATTAAATGTCCATATGAGCCCAGTGCTATTATGAGTACGTACACACACACACACACACACACACAGAGAAGTAGCAATGGAAAAAGCAGCCAGCAGCAACAATCATACGCTCTAGAGAGTACAGTATTGCCATCAGCAGTTTCTGGATTCTCTGCAATGTATATGGAAAAGTTCACATACACTCACAAATATGACATTTGTTTTTCATGTTCCACGAATTTTGGTCACTTTTCTACTCTGTTTAAAATGTGTATCTGCATGGGCATGTATTTGTGTGTGCATGTGTGTGTATGTATGTGCGTGCATTTGTATGCATGTGTGTCTGTGTGTGTGTGTCTCTGTACGTGTGTAAGAGCAAGACTCTTAAGATGTTAGGCATGTGAGTGGCCCTTCCTGCTGATTTTGGACAGACATGACTGTTACCAAGACTCATGTCAACTATCACTACTGTGTTTAGTGAGGGCAACTTCTCAGATCTCTCACATACGGGGGCCATGTGGTCTGTCCCTTTCCAGGTGTATATGAGAACACTGTGGCGCAGGACAATAGGAACTGTCATTGTCAGCTCTGGCCATGTAACATGTCTGGAATCAGTAAACTGTAATTTGTTAAAAAGAAAGAAAGGAAGGAAGGAAGAAAGAGAGGGATGGAGGGAGGGAGGAAGGAAGGAAGGAAGGAAGGAAGGAAGGAAGGAAGGAAGGAAGGAAAATAACGAAGGTAGGAAGGCCATACAGTGATTTGTATATGCCAAGGACTATGGTGGGTACTCAGTAATGTTAGCTCCTGTGGACTATTAACCTGGCAGTGCCATTCATCTCCTTCCTCCCACCAGCAACCCTGGACACTATCACTGGTCTGTTATGTCAGGTGTAGGTTTGGGGAACAGTCTTTGCAGACTCCCGAATGAAACCACTGCAACTTTTAAACGCGCACTGTTACTATCACCAGCAATACAAGAATATAAAATCAATTTACAGATGTCTTTACTGCTTTTAATCTCCAGAGTTCTCTATAGTGCAAGCAAATAATTCACTCACTCATTCATTTGTTCATCCATCCCTGCATCGGTTTTTATTGGGGTTGTGCTATAGGTCAGGTCAGGAGACAGGAAGTGAATGACTAAGACAGACAGTGTTGTGGTTTTCATGAATTTCCCACTTGCTGAGCAATCAAGTCAAGAAACCCAGGGCCATTTCCAATGGTGTAAATGCTATGCAGAAGATAGAAGTGATTGTGGAAAAGAGAGGGCTGGAGTTAGGCTGCAGATATTGGTGTATGGGGATGGCTAATCTCAGAGGAGGCTGAGAAGTCCTCTCTAGGAAGGCGGCATTTGCTCTGTTGAAGGCTTAGCAGACATGACATGAGAAGACTGGAGGAAGAAGAGCCCAGGGAGAGGGGTGCCTCCAGGACAGATGTCCTGAGAGCTGGGGGAAGTCTGGGCTGTTAAGGGAGTTGTGAGAGCATCTTGAAGAAAAGAGAATGAAGAGATGGAGACAAGGGAAGAACAGAGTGTGGACGGGGCCTGGCACATGGAAGAGAGAGGTGGAGGACTAAGGCTGTGGCTACCCACTTCCTGCTAAGATGGGACTTTGGGGATGAGTCACGCTTTCCTAGACTGAATTTCTTTACATTTACAGGCGGTGGAAAGATCTCAGGGTGCAAAAGGCATGTGGCACAAAGGACACTTAGTATGTGCGAGAGGTGGGTACCTGCTTAGGAGCAGGCCTGCCTGAGTCTAGCTAGGAATGACTGGCTGCTGAGGAGACAGGAAGAAACCTCCAGGCTTGATTGACAGCCTGTCCTTTATCAGCCACACACCCCTAACTTAGAGCCAGCATCCTTTGTTTCCTCGTGCTGTGAACCTAGCTTCTGATTGCCAATAGAAGTTTGACTTTACAGTGAACTGCAATGTATTTGGCTTTCCGAGCCAGCAGGCAAACTCCTGATGCATTCATTACCTTTCCTAGGAGCTGGAGGGAGCTTAACTAAGTGATGCGGAAATGTTTTTCCTGCTCAGGCCAAGGTCTATCCTCCTGGCTTAAAGGCATGTGTGCCTCACACACCTAGCCACCGGTATTAGACAAGTCTCGTTACCTGAGGCTGAGAGAGAGCTGAGAAACAGTTGGCGGAGGATCAAACTGGTGATAACCTGAGGTGGCTATCGCAGTGGGTCACCTGCCAGGATGAGGGGCCGCTTCACTTACGCACCTTGGGTTCGGTAGGCACAGGAAAAGGTACCTGGAAAGATCACCTGGCTTTCACTTTTCGGCCACTCTGCCAACAGAAAGGGGGCAGTGTATGAAGTTCTCCCCCTCCCAGTCCCAAGAGACCCTGTGGAGACCCACGGAGAAGCTAGTGGCACCAAGCACTAGCATTGACTAGCCAATAGACAAGCTTGGGCACTCCAGGACTCTGCCGGACAAGGGGCTTTCTCAGCCCCTCCCTTCTGCTCTGGAGGCTGACACTCAAACCCTAGGACAATGTATCTTTCTTACCAGCACCAGTCACTCCTCCGCTCCTCTCTGTATGTGACTTTGTACAAGTCTCTTGCCCTTTCCGAGCCTGCATGTTTGTTACCTCTGCCTGCCCTGGGCCAGCAACACATGCCCAGAGAGACCCAGCTTTTAGGAAGAACCAAAGTGTGGCTCCGTGTCTCCCTTGCCAAGCTTGCCCATGGCTCCAGACACCTGAAAACCGGCCTGTATCCCCAACTAGCTGTTTGTCCTGGCCAGGGCTCAGGGTGTGTGGCCTCCTTCCCTAAATAATGCATTAGTTGGTGTCTGGGCTCTGTAAAGAGGCAGCCGGGAGAGCAGGCATTTGCGAGCTATTTACTGAGAGCAGAGAGAAGCCGATTTGAGGCAGATGAGCAGGTACGGGCCACCAGGGAGCAAACCTTACCTGCCTTTCCTCCTAGTGCTCCTCCACTGTGCAACTTTGTCACCAGGCAACAAGGGTCTTGGGACTTGGAGTTAATTAGCATACTCTTGACCCAGCCTATACAGGGAAAGGCAAAGGCAAAGGCTGAGGTAATTTACTAATCTCCCAGGGAGAGGAAACTTGATCTCTGTGTGTTTTCCCCAGCTTCAAGCAGCAGGGTGGCGAGAGTTTCCAAGGAAGAGACTTTCCATGGCAACAGCCCCAGCAACACTGAACAGCCCACATGGCACCCTTTAAGGGAAGCCATCTTCAGTAGCCTTTAGCCCCACGAGCTATCGTTCGAGTTCCTTCTTATTTCCCATGTATTTGTGGGTTTTTCTGCTCTTCTGTTGGGGGAGGGCTGTCCTTTCAATGTTTATTTACTTGAATTTATTGACTTCTCTTGTAACTTTGTTTCACCCGACTGGAGCAAAGCAACCCCAGTGCTCATGAGGTCACACACAACCACTTTCTGTCTGGTAGCTGTTCTCAGCCAACGTTGCTGTACTGTCGCTGGGATCTGTATCTTGAACTAATGCACTAAGTCAAGCCTGACCTGGATGATGTCACGTTGACACCAGCCGTGAGCACAGCTGCAGTTCAAATACCTGCCTGTGTATTGGCTTTGTTTGAGAACTTGTGTTTTTCTTTAGCTCAGTGATTTTCAACCTTCCTAACGCTGCGACCCTTTAATACAGTTTCTTGTGTTGTAGTGACCCCCAACCATAAAATTATTTCCATAGCTACTGTAACTTTGCTACTGTCATGAATCGTAATGTAAATATCTGTGTTTCCTGATGGTCTTAGGCGATCCCTGTGAAAGGGTTGTTTGACCCCAAAGGGGTTGTGATCCACAGGTTAAGAACCTCTGCTTTAGATCAAATTTCTCGTATTTAAGAAAATCAGTCAAACAACAAATATTAGCATCATTCTGCAAGTAAGAAAATGACATTGTAGGAATAACATGGAGAAATAAAATTATTATTGTAGTGTTAATTCCTCTAACTGAACATGATTTAGAAAACAAATAGAATGGCTAGCAATTAAGTAAAATAGTTTAAAATTGATCTGTAATTGATCCAAACAATGAAAAATTTTGTATAGAGAAGCAAACTGAACTAATTTTAATTTAAAAATAAAAATTCACCATTAAGTAAAGATCTTGATGTCATGATAATACTATTTTATATTTTAGCCTAAAGATAAAGATAATATAAAATACTTTATTGAATCTACACAATAAATGATTTAACTAAATTACAAATACAATTAGAAAAAATTTAAAATACTCAAAATTTTACTGCATGGTATATTTATAATCTGAATATAATCTGAATACATATATGAATATTTAAGTAAGAAAACATAATTTAAAAGTCATGAAATTAAGATAAATTAAAACCGAAAATCAATAATTTTACATAAAAGAATATATATAAAGAAAAACCTCTTTAAAGTACTGATACATAAATTCTTACGGAAAGGGAAACCAGGAGTAATTCTGGCAGCTAGATGTTGTAGATGCAGTGAAATAGGCATTGCCTTCGTTTATGATGAGGAAGTGGGCTGTAGTGGGAAATCAGACAATAGGTGAGACATCCCTCTGATCTGGAGCAGGCCAGACAGCCATGACATCCTATCATTAAGTCTAGAACTATATGCAAGGTGTGTGTGCTAAGGAGGGCTCAGGAGGGAGCAGAGAAGCCGTAAAAGAAAGATCCATGAATCAGAGCAAAGGTCTCTAGTCTGAAAAAAAAAATATGTCTTCTTGTGGATTTTTTTTCTTTTTTCTTTCTTCTTTTCTGTTTTCTTTTTTTAAAGGCAGAATCTAACTCTGTAGCCCAGGATAGCCTCAAACTCTGTGATCTTCTTACCTCTGCCTTCCCCATGGCAGGTCTACATGCATGAACCACTATGCTGAGTTCTCCTCATTGATTTCTATTGATCTGTTACCTGAATATGAAAACTGGGGTTCAGGTTAACCTGAATTTGCTTCTGGGGTTCAAACAGCAAGACAACTTGGGAATTAGATTTCCAATGCCAGCCTCTTGGCTTCTTGGTAGGTGACTGCTCATGGTAGACACTGTCCCTAGCATCATTTGGCACAGAGAACCTTACCAGGCTAAGAACTGGGCAGGACACAGGCTCCCCTGTCCTGGGGCACACAACAAATCCACCAGCAGAGATATAGAGATATAGTTCCAGTTGCTGACATTAGTAAATCTTCTTCATTGTGGATTGGCTTTTTTTTTTTCTAGGTGATTGAGAATCAGATCTCTCAGCTCCCTGCTAACCCATCCTATGGGATCTCTCAGCTCCCTGCTAACCCATCCTATCGGACCTCCCAGCTCCCTGCTAACCCATCCTATGGGATCTCCCAGCTCCCTGCTAATCCATCCTATCGGATCTCCCAGCTCCCTGCTAACCCATCCTATAGGATCTCCCAGCTCCCTGCTAACCCATCGTATTGGATCTCCTAGCTCCCTGCTAACCTATCCTATCGTGTCTTTCCAACTGTTTACTAAAAGACAAAGCAGCATAGAAGGAGTTGGGCATGAAGATGTTTTTTCTTTGAGGCAGAAGCCCATGTTAAACTTTGGGCTTTCCTTGAATATCTTCCAAGTTGGGACTAGATCTAGGGTTGAAGCTTGGGAGAGACTCCAGATTCCATCTTGGGAGGAGAGGATATAGATTCCAGGCAGTCAAGTAAATGGCAGAAAGCTTGTTCTGGGAACTAACCACCACCTTTGAAGGCCCAACTCTAGGGAGCTCTGTCGAGCCCTACAAGGAGATGTAAGTTCTTGGAATACAGCTGGGGTACCATTCACCCTTCCAGAAGATTGGCTTCCAAGTGCTGTTGGGATGCTAATCTAGTGGACCTATCCCAGGCCATCAGAGTCTAAGCATAGCCATGAAACAAGATTGATCTTTATGGCCCTTGGGGTCTGGAAGGCCCCCAAGGTAACATGTGATCACAAATGAAGAAAGCCCCATTGGAAATCCCTTCAGAATAAAGAAGGGAGAATTTGAAGTGGATCCAACATGCAGCTCATGAGACATTGCTTTTTCATCTTTGAAAGTCATCTAGAAGAAAGTGAATATTGATGCCTAGAGATGGAGAGGTGATAGATGGGCTGTCTTCTGTGGGGACCAAGCTACACCACCCTCAGCCTAGACAAGGTCATACTCTCTCATCTTTAACAGCTTCAACTGAGAACTTCTGTTCTTCTAAACTCAGTTTCAAGCTGCCCAGGGGCCCAGACTCATGCCTAGTAACTCCATTCAGACTCCCAGTGAACTGTGGGAGCCAACTGGGTTGAAAGAACAGGTTATACATTATTCCAGAATCACCTAGAAGGGATGGGCAGAACAGAGCAGGTCTTCATCAAAAAGCAGGTCCCCCTCTGGCCACCACACTCCTCTTCCTTCTGGAGCATAAAACAGTCAAGCCACCATTCTTGACAAATGCCAATATCTGTTACCATCACACCCATGGGGGATGCTGCGCCCACTCCTGCTCCAGCCTTATCCACACTGATGCTCACGTTTGATCACCACACTCCTATGTAAGTCCAACTAGTGTTTAGGAAGTACAAGCTAAGAAAGGTTCAGATGGTCCGGGTATCCATATATCTTAGTCAAATGGGGCAGAACGACTCTCAGTGAAGCCAAATGTCTTCCCATCACCGCCTCTCCTGAAACTCAGGACAGCTTTAGAAAGTCAGGAGCCACATCTGACATCGTATTTACTCCCAAACACATCTTATTATGATGGACAGTGCAGTTTTATCAATTGAAGAAATGGTTTTTATCAATCACCAGGTATGGATAACAGTGCCATGGACTATTTCAAGAGATAGACTTATTTTTCTGATACATTATTGAGAAATAATATGTTTAAAAGGAGAGCTCACTTTTGGCTAGATGTCTTATCACCATTGGTAATGGTGTTCTTCTACGATGGGAGCAGGAGTGGTGGACCTTCCTTGGAGCTCATAGCCGGTGATCTGGGGCTGTGGACTAGGGAAGGCCTTCTTTTCTCTAGCATCATTCCACTTGAGAGAAACCTCACAAAGGCCAGCAGAATTCTAGAATGTTTTCTGAAAGAAATGATGGCAGAGGCTCCTCTATTTCCTGAACTCTGAAAGACCAAATTTTACCTCAAATTCTCACTCTTCTTTCATATTCTAAAATAAAAAATAAAAAGTAAGCTTAGAAGGGCTTCAGCATATCTGGTCCCGTGCTTATGGCTCTGGAATGTTCCTGAGGGTTCCAAGTAGCAACCCCTCACTGTTGCCAGCCTAGCTCTGCCCCCTTTCACAGCCCTCAATGAAACTGTCCTCCAGGAGGAGGTGAAGGCAGGTTAGGGGGTGAGGGCGGGATCAGAGATAGAACCCTGACAACCAAAAGAGGCTTCACACAAGGCTCTGCTGCTTCGTCAGTAAACCTGAGAATGGTCTGCCCCAGAGTGTTGGTGGTTTTCCTGGAGAAAAAAATGGACCACATAGAAGAGGTGAATTCTAGCCCGGGAGTTGCTCCCTTGTAGAAAATCTATCAAGGAAAGAAACTGAATGCAGAGGGGTGGGTGTTCATGGCAGATGCTGCAGTGGTGGGGCTCTAACGGGAAAATAATGAGATGCTGTATTGTTCCAATATCCCTGTCCTGCTGGTCCGTCCCCCCCCCTCCCCATACCGGTTTCTCTCTGCCAACCTGTTCCTAAATAACCACTCAGAGGTTTAATGTCAGTTACAATTGTTTGGCCAATGGCTCGGGCTATTACTAGCTCTCTCTCTTTAAATTAGCCCATTTCTATTAGTTTATATTTTACCGTGAGGCTCGTGATTTACCAGTAATGTTTGGATCTCCTTCTCCTTTGGCTGCTACATGGTGTCTCCTCCACTCTGCCTACTCTCTATATCTTTGTTTGAACGTCCTGCCTAGCTTTACTCTGCTAAGTCATTGGCCTAAACAGTTTTATTCATTAACCAAAAGCAAACAAATACAGAAGGACATCCCACATCATTTCCCCTTTTCTAATTAAAAGGAAGATTTTAACTTTAACATTATAAAATTGCATATAACAAAACAGTTATCAGGCAAGAATTACAGTTACAACATTTAGTCTCTTTGTATTAGGCAAAATTAAAGAAAATGCTCTATCACCTACCTCATCTTTGTGAATCTAAGGCTTTAGTGCTGTCTCTGCCAGGGATTTGTTGGCATCCAGGCCTGTTCGAGCTGAGGTGTGGGAGGGAGGCAGTCCTGGAAGGCCTCGCATGACAGATAGCATGTGTGGGGGTTGCCATTTATGAACAATTCCTAAGAATATGGGCAGTCTGAGGAGATATGATGTGGTTTGGGCTTAGTGGAGTATCTTGAGCAGAGAATTGATCTTGAGTGGAATAGAACTCTCACGGCTATGGCATGAAGGAAAACAGGTGGCAAAGGAAGGAAGGGACAACAATGAGGCTGAAGAATTGAGCTTTACAAGTCTTGCTGAGTGGCAAGGGACAGGGCTCCTTTCCCACACCTTTCTCAACATTGTGCTTTGATGCACTTTTCAATCCACTCTTCGAGCTGGGCCAACCACTGTTCTCACTTTCCTTGGCTCTGTGTGTCTTAGTTGCAGAGAAGCATAAGAGAAGGGTTTGACAAGGTGTAACAAAGCTCAAAATATTCCTTACCTAGTAGTGGCGCAGCTGTAAACCCACCCGTGTGGCACAGTCCTGAGGCTGCGACACAAACCCAGGGCAACGTGAGTGCGTCTCTAGGAGCCTCGTTGAACACGTGAGGTGGGGGAACTTGTGCATGTGACCCGAGTCCATGTCTGATCAGACATATGTATGGGAAAACGCTCTCTGTGCCAACACAACTAGAAGTTGTTAATTAAGCTTGTTAGGTTCAAGCAGTAGCTTGAAGACCTATGTTGTATAGTTCCCCTCATGATGTTCACATTTTTTTTCCTGAGTCGCATCCATATTTATATTTGGCATCCAAGAAAATGTGTGGGGCCAGGGAGGCTAAGTCATATGAAGCCATGAGAACCAGGAGAGACAGTGAATGAGGTCTGGAGACCTGTTGGGTTACACTTGATAGCAGTATGTTCTAGAATGTGTGTGCTGTGTATAGTGATGGTGGCTGTGAAAAACTAACCTCAGTCGGCAGGGTAAGCAAGATGAGCCCACCCAGAATAAGATTGATCTGGGCTGGCCTCTGACAGCTGTCACATGTTTGTGGAAGTCTGGGGATTTCCAGAATCCCCTGGCCTCCCAAATCCCCAGGAAACCCTATCTCCCATATTCAAGGTCATGTGTTAGAACATTTGGTCACACTATGTTTTTCTGTACCACAGGAGAAACCCGGGCTTCGACAGGACCATGCTGCACAAGTGGCAGGTATAGCCATTCCCCGGTGGTAGTGGTGGTGGGGGGACAGCCTGCATAAGCAGAAAGGACCCAGATCTGTTAAGAGGAGCTGTGCCATGTACTTCAGAAGGAAGTTTGTGTTTTAAATTTGCTAAATTCCAGCTCTTTCTCTGACAAGATCTCAGGGATGGAAGATTAGCCTCTGAGCACTGGAGTAGGAAGCGGAGTATGTATAGGCGCCTCTATGTATCCATCCTTTTAGGATATATAGGCATCTCTATGTGTATCTATCCTCCCTTCCTTGAGGATGTGCGCACATGCACATGCTGGGGAGAGGGGGGTGTCGGGCAAGTCACTTCTTAGGAGATATGCATGGCTCCAGCACAAATGAGTCACAGTCTGGAGCTCTCAGTGCAGAAGAGACCCCAAAGAGGTCAGTACTGCACATCCTTCCGCACGGAGCCCGTACCTCTGTCTGTGCATGTTCAGCTTAAGCCGGAGAGCCCTGTGTGTTTCCCTGATAAAGACAAACAGGGAAAGCTCTTCCCAGAGCACCAGAGGCAGACCAGTGAGGACTCCTTTCTTTGTAGCTACCATCTTTTAGCTCATTTTTCTAACGGTGAGAGGGTCAGCAATGAGTTCATCACTAGCATTTGTGCTGGCATTCGGTCAGCATTTGAGTGTCCCAAAGAAAGCCATACTCTTTGCTTTGGATTGTTGGTCTACTTCTTCTTTGGCTAGTCTAGCTTCCTAAATATGCTCACTTCCTTTCACACTGAGATCAGCGGGTGCTAGCCTGCCATGGTGCTGGCTCCTGTGTAAGATGTGGGCAGAGAGCTTAGGTGCCACCTGCTTATTCTCCTGCAGTCTAGGCTTCCTGTTGGGGCCTCAGTGTTAGATCTCCATAGCCTCAGATGGCTATCAGATGTGTTAGACTTGTCCCCTTTTGTCTCTTCTGACAGAAAAGGGAGCTCAGCAATTTTGAATACCTCATGTACCTCAACACCCTGGCTGGAAGGACCTACAACGACTACATGCAATATCCTGTGTTTCCCTGGGTCCTTGCTGACTACACCTCAGAGGTAAGGTATTCTTCAGGATAGGCCCCAGGGCTCCAGGGATTTTCTGTCCCTATCATGAGCACACAGAGCCTTACCGTGTGCTTCAGTTCCCTGGGCCTTAAGGCTGCAAGGCTCTTCTGAAGCCATGGCAATCTTTACCTGGGTTCCTGCCACAGATCCAGTGAGATTATCACCACGAGTGGGATTATGTTAAACAGCACATGGATGGCATGAGCCTCGGTGCACTTCCTGTCACCTCTGAAGGAAACTGTAGCCTATCTCCTGGGTCAGCACTGAAGATGCTGCATTCACAGAGGGCCTCTTCATGGGCTTCCTTCCTAGAATCCATAAGTACAGAGAGAGGGAAAAGGGGTCTGAGGCAGAGAAATGAAAAGGAAAAGACAGTAACCCATTCTGCCTAGTGTGTCTGTGGAATCTGAGCTCCACTCCAGCCCCTGAATAAAGACATGCCAAAGGGCAGGGAGGCTCATGGCAAGATCAGACCACTCATCTCTCTTGGCCTCCATTCCTGGATCTCAGCACGCAGGAGTCAGGAGGGGGAATCCCTCACAGCAAGATTTGAGTGGTGTGTGTGTGTGTGTGTGTGTGTGTGTGTGTGTGTGTGTGTGTGTGTGGTCATGAAGTAGGTCTGGGCCCTGATACTCTGTTTATCAGGGGATGTGTTGAGTGTGTGTAAAAAACAGAAGTTCGTGAGTCATGGGTTAGAACAGCCTGACCCGCCCTGACCGATTCTGCCTATGGATGCTTATGTGGAAGAGTCTCGGGTTTGGAGGATGGAAGCCTTTGTGTCCCGTGGCTTCCCATCTCCACTTCAGACAGTGAAGGCAGCAACGTCTTCTCACCAGGCCACCCCTTGTTTTTTCTCACACTAATGGTCCACCTGAAGCCAAGGCCTTACAAATAGGAACCTTCAAATTCAAGAATCAAACCAAGCTTGCAAAGCAGTGTTTGTAAATATTCGCTGTTTAATACATACCTGGCGCTTAAAATTATGATTATTTTCCTATGTTTAAAAATTGGGAGATTGGGGGTGGGGATCACGGAGATAGCTCAGTGGATTAGAGCACTTTCTGCACAAGTATGGGTGTCTGAGTTTGAATCTTAGCACCCATGTACAAAGCTGGGCATGGCTGGGTGTCCTATAATCCCAGAGATGTTAGCTAGCCAGCTTTGCCAGAGCCGTGAGCCTCTGGTTCAGTGAAGATCTTCTTCTACCCTCCACCTTCACACCTGAGGGCATGGGCACCTGGACACTTGCAAGCCTACACCACATACATGCAACACACACATACACACACTTGCACACACGCACATACACTCATATACCCACAGATGCCCACATTCATGCACACACTCAGATACACACTCACACACACTGACACACGCACTTGGGGGATTTCTCCTGAACATCTGGGAACTTGGGGAAATTTGGAGCTCTGGCAGCTGTGAACCACTGCCTGGAAACTGAGAGGGGGGCTGCTTCCCTTTTGTCTGGGACTGCTTTCTGCCCGCTTTTGCAGCTGTGACAGCACTGTCCCTCTTTCAAGGGACTGTGAAAAGAGATTTGTGAATGTCTAAGTCCAGGGATACTTAGTGTCCCCACTGTCCCTCAACACACAGAGCAAGTCTCCGAAGACACTGAAGTCCTTCCCATCCCCACTGAAGTGAGTTCTCAAGGTCAGGAGTGTTATGTCCAGATCACAGAGTCCCCCAAAACTAACTAGGAAACCAAGTCCTGCATGTAAAAGCAAAGAGCCTTTATTCTTACACAAGTTTGCAAACTCGGACTCTCCATGTGTCTAACGTATTGGAATGGTAGGAGAGCCCCGAACTCAATTTGGGTTAGGTTTTTATAATAGCGAAGGTAGGGGTGAGGGATTTCTAAGATTCAGGACCTCTGATTGGCTGACATTTGTCTAGAGGTGTCCTGATGAAAAGCGATGGGTGTGTGCTAGCAGATGATCCTGTCTATAATGGTTGGAACATTAGGGATTTTCTTTAGATGGTCTGTTCCTAGGTGGTGCCTGGGTGGTCTCAGTTTGTGATCTTTCTTGGAACCAGGTATTATCTAAGGGTAAACTACTGAGAATCGGGCCTCTATTGAACTTGCCACGGCTGGGTTCTACAAGGAGCAGGGCCAGCATTACATGCTTTAATTGTCCAAAAGATAGTGGACCTCAAAAAAAATGAACATGTTCCTTTCATCTCCTCCTCCCCCAGCAGTCCCATGACCTCTAGCTTTTTATAAAAATCAATTTGACTCAAAGCAGGCCCCTGAACTATTGCAGCAAATTGTTTAGTACTGGCAACAGTTATAAGTCTTACAGGCCATGGGAATTCTTTTGAAAGTCTCTTTCAGAGCCTGGTGGTCACATTCTGATTTGGGTCATCTAGGAACAGGCTTGACTTGAATCCTTCTTCCCTCCTCTCACTTCCCATCTCTGCCCTATTAAGTCTTTGTGGATCACTGGCTTCAGGGCCATAAAACTCCAGGTAGCTAGCTAATCACCACAGGGGTTCAGACCAAATGACAATAAACCAATAAAGGGAGCCATAAAACTAAAGAGCGTGGCTCCTGGAGCACCAGGGGACTGGGGGAGTTAACTCAGCTGCACTTCTGCCTTCTAGATGTTGAACTTGACAAATCCCAAGACTTTCCGGGATCTTTCGAAGCCAATGGGGGCTCAGACCAAGGAAAGGAAGTTGAAATTTACCCAGAGGTTTAAAGAAGTTGAAAAGATTGAAGGTGGGTACATACCTGCTTAATTTTGGCTGTGTGTGTGTGTGTGTGTGTGTGTGTGTGTGTGTGTGTGTGTGTGTGTGTGAATGTGCACAGGTATATATGAGTGTGTGTGTGCAGTACTGTTCTCAACTTCTTGAAAAGGTCAGTAACTTTGTTGGTTGCACAGTTCACCAGTGATTATGTTTATAAAGAATTCTTGAATCCAGCCATTAGCATTGTGATTGAATGGGAGAATCGCCTGGAAGACCTTGTTAGCTAAGGGGACTGGAGAGATGGCTCACCAGTTAAGAGCACTTCCTGTTCTTGCAGAGAATTCCAGTTTGGTTCCCAGCACCCACAAGGCTACTTTTAGCCATCTCTCACTGCAGTTCCAGGGGATCCAATGCCCTCTCCTGGCCCGTGTGGGCAGTGCATGTATGTGATTCACTTCGATAAAAATAAAACATCCATAAGCATAAAATAAAAAGAAATCTTTAAAAAAAAGTGTGTAGTAAGGCACAGCCTGGGTGATTTTTATGACCATCCTGGATGGAAAAAAAATATGCTGAGAGCTGGCAACTTCACATCTGGTGGTAGGAAAGTTAGAGGGACACTGCACTCATCTAGTGTTTCTGTCTGGCACAGTTCTTTCCAAAGCGCAGAGAAAAGAAACTCTGAGTTTAAGCAACTTGCTCACCTTTCAATGATAGAGTCCACCGTTGACCGGCTCTAGAGCTCAGTCCTCAAACTTGGCAATCCATACATCACCTTTACAGTCCTTGCCATATTCGTAGGCCATCTGAGCCGTTAGTGCCTCCATGCTTCTCCTTACGTCTGCTTGCCTACTGAGTTTCAATAAATGCAATTTAAAATGCTCTTCTCAAGCACAAGGAAGCCTGTCTGCTGCTTTCTGGTGGGCAGCCACCTCAAGCGTGTCCTTTTGTTGTAGGCGACATGACCGTCCAGTGCCATTACTACACCCACTACTCCTCGGCCATCATTGTTGCTTCCTACTTGGTCCGGATGCCACCCTTCACGCAGGCCTTCTGCTCCTTACAGGTGAGCTATGATCGTTTATTCCTGAATGCAAGGGCATGTACACGCAGAGTCTCAGGCTTGGGTAAGGAGGGTGCCTCCTCTCCAAAAACCCAAACCTTAACTTGGTGCCTACACTTGTAGGAAGACGGCTTTTTATTCTCAGTACTCGCACATCTGACTAAAAAAAAAAAAAAAATGCCCCAAAGAGCAGGGAATAAGAAAATTTCTTATGAAAAAAATGCGAAAATTTAATACAAATAAGATAGAGTGAAAAAGAAAAGTAAAAATTGCTAAGACTAAAAATGTCGCCATCAAAGATCAATAAAGAAAAGGGACAATGGCCATCAAAATGCAGAGATCTGTGCTAACCACAAATGAAAGGCTCCATGGAACAAATCAATTATCTGAACTAAAAACAAACAAACAACAAAACCAGCTATCTCAGAACCCATCCATAAGCTAACAATGGCTACCTTCCCAGCCTAGGGTTGGCAGGTTCCACAAATGAGAAGCAGATACCCAACCAAGTCTGCTTCTGGATAGTCAGCGACTTCCACTTAGGCAAGGACACACTGCAAACTTATCTGCTGCTTCTCTGAGAGTTAAGTTATCTGGGTCGCCTGTCTTGTTTCATCTGGCAGTCCTGGAGGAGCTGGAGATGAGCCAGTGCTGGGATCCTGGTTGCAGAATTTCAAAGTCAGAGTCCCTCGTGGGCACCACTGGGACAGTGCTGAGATCTTTGAGTGCTTTGTCTCCCTTCCCATGAAACCTTCCCCTGAAATCCTGCACCCAAGGATCCCATCCAGAGGCAGAGCTGTGGAAATGTGGAATGCTGTCAGGTAGCCCAGCCTGAGACAGCCGGCTGAGCTCACTGCAGGGAGAATGCACTACAAGATCATGGCTGACATGATCACCACCTTGCAATGGTCCTGTGAGAGAAAGCCATGGGCCTCATGATCATGGGCCCACTGAGCACACATGACCTCACGCTAGCACATGAACCTTATCTCGGAGAAGTTTTAGTGTCCCAGAAACTGTGAGTTTGGCTCACCCAAAATACATGACCCTGAGAGACAAGACTCACCCTTAGCTGGCACTGACATGCACCTAATCCCTGGGAAAGAATGGAAAGGCAAGGCCAGGCATCTTCTCCAGTAAGGAGTGAGCCCCTCACATCGTTTGTTTCTTGGCACACATCCCCCTTTCCCTGACTGTGTGGTTTGTCTAGACTTTGTATAACCCCCGTATCTCTGGAAATCCACTCAGAAATAATAAGTGTGCTCCCCCTGGGCCTTTCTCAGGCAACAAGCATCTTAAGTAAGTTTAGTTTGGAGAATGAATGGTCCCAGAGCTCTACCCCATGCCAGGAACCTCTTCCAGATGTTGCTCATTAATCCACAAGAAATGATGATCACTGCTGTTGATGATAATGATGGATTCTGCTGCTGCTTCCCAGCCAGGGAGCCGAAGCCGTCAAATGTTCAGGATGCTTTCACAGCTTCCCTTTGGCCTTCGCGCCAGATGCAGTAAAGGCAGAGGTCCCAGCTCGACTTGTTGCTAAGGGTCTTTCCTCACAGGGAAGAGATGGAGTGGAATGGGAACAGGCTGTGCTCTGAGACTTACAAAGCGTCCACTTAATAGACACAGATATCGCACGTGTTATGTTACCTCTGGAAATGAGGGTTTGTGCCTCTGGAAATGGGGTTTGTTTTGCACAGATCACTGGATCATTCAGAAGAGCAAATGAAAAAGCATAAGGAAAGCTGCTAGTGTTTGCGTGGAAGCCTCACGCCAGCCCCTGGCACTTCTGGTGGTCAGCCATGACTACTTCCCCTCTTCCCTCTGTGATCAACAGATCTGATCTGAGCAGAACTGAACTTGTCCAAGCTGGTCTCCTCTGGCTTAAACTACTTTAAAGCAGCCTAGACTACAATAAAGCATCCAAGAGCAGACTGAGCCAGATTAAACAGGTTCTGCGAAGCCTACAAGAATATCTGGGTAATGATGCTAATCATTGGTGTGAGCTCTCTATAGCCAGTTTGCTTCAATAATAACTAGTTAGTTCCAACTATTTGGGATGGTCTAGCCTGGTGAGATGACCAGAGCCAACTTTTTATGTATTTAGGAGGAGGCACCTGAGCAATTGTTAGTGTGACCGCACTGGGAATCTCAAGTGTGACTCTTAGTTTTTTCTGGCTCAAGTTTGTCTTTTGATAGATTGGTTCATCCAAATTGTAATCATTTGGGCTCCCTGTGTAAACCCTTTGTTCTGGACCAGTGAATTTCCAGTTGTTCATCACTGCCCTGAAGAACCAGACATCTTTTGTCTTATTCTAGAACAAAACAACAACAGTTTTAGTTCTTCAGTGGATGAGTAACATCTGTGAGAGAATCCTCCCTGGGCCTCACCAGATCTCAGAAGGAATGTTCTGGCATCTTTGTTTCATCTCATCTGCCTCCTAGGGGCAAGCCTGTCTCTTCTCAGGAGACTTTTGCCTGCCCTCCTTCATGGTGACATTGTCTCCTTCCTTGTGGTCTCACCCACCAGAGGATCTGGTTGTTGGCTGTGGATGAGTTGGAGGGTGGAGAATGGGAGGTTCCAGGATGCCTTCAGAGAGGCCTCCTGCTTTTGCAGGACGCTGGGGCTCTGAGCTTTGAGGATCAGCATGCTCTCCCTTCTGAGCTGAGCAGACTGCCATTCACCTGCTAATGTGAGTGAGTCACTGGGGCCCCAGGGCCCTGTGTCCTGGCTCTGCCCTCTGATGTGGAAGAGACCATTGCATTTCTCTGGATTTGGTTTCCTTATTCATGAGATAAAGATGGAGGGTAAGATACAGCTTCTGAAGTCCATTTCATAACAGCACTAGTCTGGAACACATTTCCAGATGATGCCAAGTACCTTACAATCACCACTAAAAAGTTTAAGCTTTCTCATTGTGGCAAAGTGCCTATCACGTGGTAACTACCCTGTAGCTATTTTTAAGCATAGAGCTCGATGGTATGAAGTGCCAGAGTAGTGTGCCACGGAGCACATTGTCTGCCACACACTGTGTGCTCGTGTGACACAGCTCGTGTGACCTGCTGAGCTGCTGACAGGCTGACACGGGACACTGTGCTCTCTACAGACTTAGCATGTGCTGGCCCAGTGTGGGGACAGCACCAGGATTTCCACAGTTTCAGGACTTCAGTGGACTGTGTCCTGACTCTGGGAGAGGCGCCTTACGCCCCTGTGGTTAAACGCTACTACGTTTAGGCCCATTTTTAGAATTGATGCTCTTTAGTATTGATGTGTTTCTCTTTCTACTCAAAGTTGTCAATACAATGATAGATTTTTATAGTCTAGAAGATATTGAATAATTGCTCACCCATGAGGTTGGTTCCAGGCCCCTTCTCCCATACTGCAGTCAGAGGATGCTCAGGTGACTTATATAAAAGGGCATCGTGTTTGCATAGAACCTATACATCCTCCCATATCCTTTAAACTACCTCTAGATTATTTACAATGTCCACTCCAGTACAAATGTCCTATAAGCAGTTGTGATACTATATGGTTCAGTGAACTGTGGGAAGAAAAAGTCCATACACTTGAGACAGACATGATCTATTAAAATATTTCCTGTCTATGGTTTCGACTTTAAGTGTGGATCCATCCCTCAGATACAGTCTTCCAACTGTAGATGTGGGTGTTGTGTGTGGTGTGAGCAGGTGGGATGTATGTAGACTGTGACCAGACTTGTCATGGTCATGCGTTCTATGGTTCACTCCTTCTCAGGGAGGGATGGACCACTGTGTTTAGGGCAAGTGGCTGGTACCCCATCTTAATGACAATCCCAGTGTTCTGTAGTTCTCATGAGCCTTGTCTGTGGTGATCCAGGATCTATGAGCCTCCTGAAAGCCAAGTCATTGTGAAGCTACACCCCTGCTGTGAGACCTTAGCCCTGGTCTGTGTTTCTATCCTAGCAAAAGTGCTGTATATTCTCAGGCTTAAGATGAGATCTCGCCTGGGTGGTGCCCAGCAAGGCAGCCTGTTCCCAGCAAGGACACAGTGTGGCGGCAGCTGCTGTATTTAATAAGAAGTGAAAATAAAACACTGTGCTAATTAAGTCCCACCCCCGTGAAGTCAGCTGTTACCAGCAGCGGGGGAAGGGTTTTCCAAACTACCTGAGGCATGATGGTGAGATGGAGGGATGGCAGAACTTTGTGCTAGGCATTGCTGACTGCAGGGAACTAAGAATCCTGGAGTATACTCAGCCTGTGCTGTGACCTCCCAGCTTCAGGTAGGTACCACGGTCACAGTAACATGAGGAGGACAGAGAGCCTGTGTCAGTGAGCACTGCCTCTGTGCCTCCTACCTGATGTCATCACAGCTTCCAGGTTAGGCTCCGGCCCCCAACCAAGTACCTTGCCCTTGGTACCCAATACTTTGTACATAGTTAGGATATTGCTGAACCAGAAAACCTCCAGTCACACTTGAAACATATCATCAGGACTTGAAAACATGGGATTTCCAAGGTCCTAAACTATGACCTACAAGAATTTCAGGGTCTCTAGTATGAAATAATTTGAATATATGACTTTATCTAGGGGCACTGGAAAAGGCACTGGTAGAGTTGATGAGCCCAGATAACTGGCCCTAGACTTTCTCCTTGGTAGTTGAATATTCGAGCTGCCATCTCCCCATCTTTTTCAACCCCTAACTGATGAGGATGGAAGCTTGGCTTGACTCACAGTAAGAGGCATGGATGTCAACATGCTTTGGGGTACTTGCTTAAGAGAAAGGTCTCGTCCTATGGGAAGGAGAGCGGTGGCTGCTCTAGCTCAGACCAGTCCCTGTTGAGAGCAGCACTGACTAGTGCCTGGGCTTCCCAAATGTCACCCATAGCATTATATTTTGGAGTAGAAGGCGGAGATGGGCTGTTTGCTGAGGCTCATGGGATACCCAGCTCGTTTCCTCTTACCTGCCCACTCTTTCCTCTTTACTTGGTACTATGACCTGCCCTAGAAATGCCCCTCTTACTTCCTGTCACCATCCTAAGGTGTCTTAACCTTTTCTACCCTCCTGCCTCCGTCCCAGGCACTGGAGAAGCCTATTTCTCAAAACTCGTCCTTTTGTTTCCAATACTTTCCACTCCATTTTTCTTTATTCCTTCGGAGAGCCCCAGGTTTTCTTCCTCATCTACTAAGAGGTTGAATCTTAAGACTGGGATCCCATCGCAGTCCCTGAAGTATACAGAATAAAAGGCATGTCTAGGACTAGGACTGGAGGGATGACTTAGTGGTTAAGAACATTGGCTGTGCTTTCAGAGGACCCAAGTTCGATTCCTAGCACCCATGAGGTGGTTTATACATGTTGTAGCTTCGCTCCAGGGATCCATGCCCGCTCTGGTCTCTGTGAACAATGTAAGAACACAGTGCACAGACATATATGTGTGGTCAAAAACCCATATAGGCAATTCAATACAAATTATTAAAAAGATACAAGGCTCATTCCTTTAATACTGCTTTCTTTATACCAAGCTTACCACCTGGGGGTGGTATATCTTGCCTTCTTATATACATACTTGCTGAGGCATATATATTATTGATTTCACACCCCAAACAATCACTGAAGCTTCACAGAGGAGGGGATAGGCGATTAAAGCAACTTTAAAAACTCCTATTCACCCTTCAAGTAAGCACCGACATTCTTACCTGAGTCAGCTTAATTCCAGAGCACAGCATTCTCTACCATGGCACACTGCCTGGTGGACAGATGGTCGTTGAAATCAGCTGACCCAAGTAAGCAAATGTACTGCTTACATGATGCTTCTCAACTATTAAGAAAAATGCCTACACAGTGCTAATAGGTCATCAATCCGCTCCCAGGACCAATCCAATTCCTTAGCTAGATGTGAGTGGGCCAGTCTGCATTGGTCCCTGTTGGAAGGGTTTCAATATATACCATAAGGATATCTAGGGGCTGAAGAGATGGCTCCATGGTTACGAGTGGGTACTGCTCTTGCAAGAGCCCTGAGTTTGAGTCTGAGCACCCATGCTCACAGTTCACAACTGCTAGCTCTAGTAGAATCTATTGCCTCTGACTCTGTGGGCATGAACATTATGCACATGTGTGTACATGTGTGTATGTGTCTATATCATGTATGTATTTGTACATACATAATGAAAAATAAAATATTAATAGAAAAGAATGTATGTGTAGTCACATGTCCTTGAACACATGTGAGGTCTGAGTTTCTTCTGAGTATGGGCTAAAAATTGAATGTTTGCCCTCTGACCTTCTCTTCCTGCCCAGGCTAGAGAGGGGTTTAAGAATGCCATGACTAAAAGGGACACCAGCAACCTAAGGCTCATGCAAACGGAGCATTTTGCATGCATGCTTTAAGCAATATGCATTATTTTTCAGGGCAAGTCGTTTACAACCTATGTGCTTGCGCAAGGACCAACATTTCCTTGGTTTTAACTCGATGTTCAGAAACTCCCTTGTCATATCCTCACTTCTCCACTGCTTCACTCATAATTTTGATTTGTATCTTTCAGTATTGCTGAGCGCTTCTTAATATTATAGATGAGTAAGATACCACAGATAATCTTCTGATCCCTACTATATTCAAAATACTTTGCTGGTGATTTTCCATGTGTGTGATATCGTGTGTGTGAACCTTTTGTCTCTGAGCTCTGTGGCCTTAACTTGGCTCCACTGCCTTCCAGCTTTGAGCAGCACGCAGGACATCATCTGCCATTGAGCAGTTATGTTACTGATCTTCACTGGTCATTTGCATACACATTATTCACGAAAGGCAAGGACAGCTGCAGGATGGACAAGGAGGACGATCTCAGCAGGGGAGCTCTTGCCCATCACTTTCTTCCTCTCCATTCCCAGACTACGTTTTGTTGTTGCTTACTCCACTTGGCAGATTTTCTTCCTGAGGGTCACTCTGCAAGGCTGAACCACACAGCTCAGTGTTCCTCAGTCTCGCCCTGTCTCTTGTCATCTCTGCCTGCTTGCCTAAGAACCGAGTTCTGTCTGAGACTGACTGCCAGCGGGCGCTGGAGTTTATGTCAACCCGCACACTCACAATGCGAGCAACAAAGCAACTCCACTTTTTCTTCTAGGGAATTTGGTGTTTTCTTTTGTATTGCAGAAGTGAGAAAAGCCATTAATTTTGAAACAAATGTATGCAAATACATTTATTAATATAGGAAATAGGAAAATCAGTTATTGCTTCCTTTATAAATAATACAGGCTTAAGTTTTAAAGATATTACTTTTGCTAAACTGCATTAGACAGCTGTGAAAAAAATAACATTTTTCTTTGTGGTAATATCTTTAACCAGATTTGTAGCACTAACAATATTTCCTATGTATATATTATTTTTATTTAATACAGGTAATCTTTTTATTACCAAATCATATTGTTTCTCAGGAGATTACCATCAGCACTTATAAAAGCTGCAAAAGGAAAAATGGGACCAGGAGAAGACATCAATCTCCCACGATGTGAGGCTCAGGCTGCAGATTAAATACACAAAGCTCTTAATACATTTCAATGAGCGACTCATTAGGTGCAGATTTATTTAGATTTCCCACACTTCATTTCTATTTCCATCTCGATTTGATGGTGGACATCGTCTCTTAATTTTAACGCAGAGCAGAGTGACCCGGGTGGGGGTACATCTTGAAGCTGTGTGTTATGGCTGAGACCTCATGGGGACCCGGATATCCTAGTGGTTCTGTCTTTGTGCAGAAAATGATGTATGGCTCACAATGGATCAATACCTCTGGCTCAGAAAATGGACCACCCAGTTCTTGGCTACCAGGTTGCCCAGAGGTGACATGCCTTAGATCTGTGCAGATCCTCTTCTCTCAGAAAGAGCTGAGTCCTCTTCAACCTTCTGCGTCTACATAGTAGGCCAAGTTTCTGCCGGTTCCAGCGATTTCCTTAGGGACGGGCAGAGCAAAACATACCCTTTATAGCTGTACCCATGGGCTTGGCCCCAGCTCTGGCATCCACTGCTTTGATAGCCTTGGGGAAATCAGTGCACTTTGGGTGCCAGTTTTCTGGTCTATAGAATGGAGATGCCAATTCATTCCTGACTTCAGGGCTCTTTCCTAGGAGGCTGAGTGGATAGAGGGAGACACACGTGTGGCTGATGGCGTCTACCTTCCTCCCACAGGGCGGAAGCTTTGATGTGGCTGATAGAATGTTCCACAGTGTGAAGAGCACGTGGGAATCTGCCTCCAAGGAGAACATGAGCGACGTCAGGGAGTTGACCCCTGAATTCTTCTACCTGCCTGAGTTTCTAACCAACTGTAACGCAGTGGAGTTTGGTGAGCGGAGGTGTGGGGGAGCCTGCTGGAGGAGGCCAGGGAGCTCGGGATTTCTCCTACAGGTCTCCAGGGAAATCTGTTTCCTTGATGGAAATGCTACTAGCTCCTAGTTAGGACCAGTGCATGGAGGGTGAAGTCTCTGCTGGGCGACAGAACATTGCTGCAAAAGTGTCTTCTCAGGAAGGGCGCTGGGTCCCAGGTTTCCAGGACAGCACCCAGTACCTATCTTGGGCAGTGGCCTTTTCTCTGAGGATGCCAAGAGATGAAGTCTGTAGTGAAATAGTAGAACCCTTGTTGACGACTCAGGTCTAGCACTGCCTACCCACATCCCTCCCCCCTTTGCTTTTTCGAGACAGGGTTTCTCTATGTAAAAGCCCTAACTGTCCTGGACCCAGCTCTGTAGACCAGGCTGGCCTTGAACTCACAGAGCTCCATCTGTGTTTGCCTCCTAAGTTCTGGGATTAAAGGTGTGCGCCACCACCGCCGGCCTCATGTTCTTATTTGAGGTTCACTAGCCCCATTTCCACTGTGGCTGACTTCTGGGTAGCACATCTTCTGTCCCGTAGCCTAGACTGTGTCAGGCCTCTTCCTGCTTCAGAGATGGCACAGACAGTGACAGAGACTCAGGGACCTGGGGAGGCCCTGGAGACTGCACATGTGTCAGGGGTCTCTCCTGTGAGTGTGTGTGAGAGGAAGGTGGAAGGAACCATATGCTGAGGGGATAAATGGTCAGAGGTGGAGCAGGCGGTAAGCAAGCTCTCTAGCCAGATCAAGAGAAGCCATGGGTGCTGCAGACAACCTGGAGGTGGATATTGATATCCTTCCGGCCATGGGTGCTGTAGACAATGTCTGTAGGTGGATATTGGTATCCTTCAGGCCATGGGTGCTGTAGACAACATCTGGAGGTGGATATTGATATCCTTCAGGCCATGGGTGCTGTAGACAACATCTGGAGGTCGATATTGATATCCTTCAGGCCATGGGTGCTGTAGACAACACCTGGAGGTGGTTATTGATATCCTCCAGGCCCATCCACCCTTAGCCTCTCCCTTTTCCTTCAGCAAGGGTTCAGACCTGGATTCAGGCCAACTGAGATCATTTCCCACAAAGTCTCATGTGGTTTTCAGCCCTGGGCATGAGGCCACAGTGTCATAGGGCACCTCAAGTCTCTCCAGTTCTGGTCCAGCCAACAAGCCTGACCTGGCTCCTTGGTGAGCCTGACAGTGTTTGCGTTCTCGGTGTGTCCTCGGAGGAAGATGTGACAGGCTTAGATGGAGAAACAACAGGGTCAGAGACAGCCAGGTGTCATTAGGAGAACACGTGACTATATAGTACCTACTGTGTACAGGTACCTCAGGCAGATGTGGTTTATCCTAAAGACATGTTCCAGGTGAGGGGACAGAATTTACGTTATAAACAAATAAAGACACGAAATTGCCAGGTGCTGAGAAACCCTGTGAGGAAGACAGTCAGGGCCATGGTGTGAGAATGAACTGGGGGCACCTATGTTATCCTGTTCTCCAGGGAGAGCCTGGAGTCAAGTGTGGGTAATGAGAAAATGAGGGTGGGCACAGCCTGAAAGTCCAGACCAAAGGGGAATGTTGTTCAGCTTGCATCGTAAGTGCTCTAGAGGGCTCAACCAAACCAAAGGAGCATTGCTGAGTGCGGGTCATGACCGGTATTATATTGTGAGTACTGTATGCTTGCTTTTCTCACCTTGTGTCAGCCCTGTAAGGCGTGGTCAGTACCTTCACCCTTACAGATAGAGAAATGAGTCCCAGGAAGGCCAAGTGTTTTGTTCAAAGTTGGCAGCTGGTAAAAGGGGAGACATGGGCTGGAAGCAAGGCTGCTCTTCTTGCTCTCTTGGAATTTGTCATATAAGTGGTTGAAGACTTAGGAAGACGGTGTGTGCCAAGAACTTCGAGTGGTGCCTGGCATAGACCTGGGTACTTGCATGCCTGGGTCATCATCAGCGTCTTCTTCCTCTGTTTCATCCCCCCAGTGAAAGGCATTGTGAGTGGTGAGGCAGATGCACCAATAGTGGCAGCAGTAAGACTGTGCAACTTGGAAAGCTAGTCTAGTGTCGTTTGGGAAGCCAGGAGGACCTCATGAAGGATGCCAGCTGTATGGCCAAGCAGAGGAAGACTTTGGCTCTGTGGATAGAAGTGGCGGAAAGCAGGGTGATCTGGTCAGATCCAGCTCATATTCCAACCTGCAAGGAGTTGTCTATTGTAGACAACATGGTTCTGAACCTAGTGTGGTCTCACTTATGCCTCCTGTTTCCCTTCACACTCAGGACGCATGCAGGATGGAACAACCCTGGGGGACGTGCAACTCCCTCCCTGGGCTGATGGGGACCCAAGGAAATTCATCAGCTTGCACAGACAGGTGAGACACTCCAGTCTATCCTCATGTGCACTTCGGTATCCCCACAGGTTCCGTGTAGTTTTCTATCTCACTGGTGGGGACAAACCTTGAGACTTTGAGTCCAGAGGAAGAGAGCGCACCAGGGAAGTTTGTGTTCTTGGATGGTTGAAGAGCACCGGTTTGCTCTGTGATTGTTCTAGGCTGCTGTGATGGGCATCGTGCCAGCCAGTGTCATGTCTGATGTTTTCAGGCTGCCCTGGTGGCATGTCAGTGTCCTCTCCAGCTCCACCCCCACCCCAGTAGTGCCACCATCTGAACTGTGTTCTCCATATTGCTCAGAGATGGTTTGGAGACCCCAGGAAGCTCTCACCTACCACAGGGTTGTCCAATAGTAGAGATGATTGAGCCTGCCATCCAGAAAAAACTGATGAAGATGGAGGCCAGAGATTTCATGGGGACACTTCTTCTGGGTTAGCCAAAGGAAACAAAAATGCGCGCGGCATCATTAGTCATCAAAGAAATGTATTCAAACCAGAATGAGATGCTACAGCATACCCATAACAATAAAAACTGGGTGTTGTGCACATTTGTAAGCCCCGTGTTAGGGGTGTGGAAACACAAAGATTCTTGGGGCTCACCGGGGTCTAGCCAGCTCTGCAAATTCCAGGCCTGTGAAAGAACTTGTCTTAAAAAAAATAAAATAAAATTATCTGGGCGGTAATGGTGCACACCTTTAATCCCAGCACTCAGAAATCAGAGACAAGCAGATCTCTATGAGTTTGAGGCCAGCCTGGCCTACAGAACTAGTTCCAGGATAGGCTCCAAAACTACAGAGAAACCCTGTCTCAAAAAACAAAACAAAAAAAAAATAAATAAATAATAATAGAAAAAATTTTAAATGGGGAAGGGCAGCACCTGCATTTGACCTCTGACCTCAGTATGCATACACACACCTATGAGCACACATACACACACACCCCTACACACACAGTGGCTTTAAATTTTAGAGAACTGAATTTTATAAAAGCATGAGTTAGGATTTCCTGCTCTTTGGGTTTCGATTTCAGGCTCTGGAGAGCGACTTCGTCAGTGGCAACCTCCACCACTGGATAGACCTGGTTTTCGGATGTAAGCAACAGGGGCAGGCCGCTGTAGAGGCAGTGAACACTTTCCACCCCTACTTCTATGGTGACCGAATAGACCTCAACAGCATCAGTGACCCCCTGATCAAGAGCACTATCCTGGGGTTCATCAGCAACTTTGGACAGGTACCCAAGCAGGTAGGTGAGGCAGGCCATGATGTTCGTCTTTATCAAGAGCGTGGGCAGCACAAGCTTGGGAAAGAGGACAAGGATGTTCTCTGCCTTTAGGAGTGAAGGTGGTGGCGGGTGCGAGAGGAGATTCATCCCGTTTTCAGAACCAGAGCCCCACCCACTTACCACCTGAAGAGGTCAGATGACATCATTAATACGGGGCAAATGCTGTGTTCCTCTGTTACATATGTGATAGATACCATAAATTATTATTATTATTATTATTATTAATTTCCTTATGAGTTAAGATTATCAAGTAGCTGAAAAGGGTCTCCTAAGGACCTCCCTCCTCAGCAAGGGCAGATTTTGCCTAGGCAGTTTGGGAGAGAAGAGAATTGGCAACCAGCAGAACTTGTCCTGTGACTTGGAAAAAACAGCGGCCATTCTCTGAGCCCCAGGCCCTTCATTTGTAACATCCAAGGACCCTGCTGACACAGCAGTTCTGCTAGAGACAGGCCAGCCCTGATAGTGGCTAGAGCAAGGGTGCAACTGTGATGTCCATGGTTCCCTTCTAAGGCATCCACCCCCTAGTGACCTATGTGGTGTGTTTGTATGTATCTCCAGATCTTCACTAAACCTCACCCATCCAGAAACACCCCAGGGAAGCCACCACTGCCCGGAAAGGATGCCTCCTCCCCAGCGGGCCTTCCGGGCCACTCCCAATCCTTCCTCCACAACCTGCCAGCACTGAAACCTTCTCAAGTCACAGTCAAAGGTGATCGCCTGTCCTTGCATTGTCTCAGGCTTCTTTCTTTAGGAACTGAATTCCTCTAGGGCAGTGATTCTCAACCTTCCTAATGCTGTGACCCTTTAAAACAGTTCCTCGTGTTGTGGTGACCCCACTACACACATACACAACCATAAAATTATCTCGTTGCTACTTCATAACTGTAATTTTGCTGCTGTTATGAATTGTGATGTAAATATCTGATATGCAAGATATCTGATATTTGACCCCTGTGAAAGGGTTGTTCAACGCCCCACCGAAAGGAGTCATAAACTATAGGTCGAGAAATACTGCTCTAGGAGCTCAAGGGCATGGGCTTGGAACTTAGGGGTTTTTGTAATGACTGTCTCTAAATTCAGTGGGTAGTGGAGGGTGGTCTCTTCTGGAGGGGTCTAGTACTTCTAGGTTAGACCCTAACTTCTAAGACCCACATGTCTGTCTGTCTGCCTGCCTTCCTGCTTCTCTCTCTCTCTCTCTCTCTCTCTCTCTCTCTCTCTCTCTCACATACACACATATACACACCCTTCTCTCTTGTACACATGTACTAACACATGCCACACACACCCCTACAAAGACAGATGACAGGCCCTGCACTGCTGTTGCTCTCAAGCCCCCAGATGCACACATACACAGAGTTCATTGCTAAGGACATGTGTTCTGGGCAGGTGCCTGTGAAGGCCAGCAGCTTCCTTGCTGTGAGAACTCTGCTCTGGAACAGGGTGCTTTTCTCATAAGAACTTGCACAGGACAAGAGAGGGGCATCTGCCACCATGATGGAAGGCAGGTCCCATGACTGAATACGCATTGAACACAGTCTCCTCCCACAGTATGCGTACCTGTGCTGGCCGGTTGGCGAGCTTACTCTGAGAGGACTTTGCAGGAAGAAGGGGCAGACTTCCCTGGGATAACTGGCTTGGGATGGATATCATCTGGTCATCAGCAAGCTGAATGCTGAGCTGGGTTCCAAATGGGGCCAGGAATGGTTTCCAGAGTTTGACAAGTGAATCTATGGTTGGAGTTAGGCCACATGCCAGAGGTCCTTTCAAGATAGTGCAGGAAGGGTAGGTGGACAGGTACCCAAGCCCTGTGGCTTTGGATCATCTGCCCCAACAGACTGTCTGGGCTTCTGGTATCACTGCCTGAGAGTCACTAAAACATGTGAGTCCCTGTTAGAGGAGCTGAGGAAGGGGCACCTGGGCTACCAGTGGGAGTAGCTGATCCTGGGTGAGTGGCTCCTGGCCAGGCTGTGTGCACGATGAAGCTCTTTATTCTGCAGTATCGTCTCCCTGGGCCCAGAGAAAGTGGGTGCTTTCCTCATTGCATACTCCATCATACTCACTGGGGAGCAGATATGTACCTTTTCTCTCTAGGATCAGAATCCCCCAAAGGGGCCATTGGCCACATTGTTCCTACCGAGAAGACTATCCTGGCGGTGGAGAAGAACAAGATGCTGCTGCCGCCTCTCTGGAACAGGACCTTCAGCTGGGGCTTTGATGACTTCAGTTGCTGCCTGGGGAGCTATGGCTCTGACAAGGTGGGTGACAGGGGCAGGACTCTGGGGTCTTGACTCTCTCCAGGTGGACTTCAGGCTGGTAAAGCACACTGTCACCTTCACAGCCCACCCTGGTCACAGGGCTACATAAGGCCCATCCAGATGTGCTTTCAGTCTGGGTGGGAGTTCCTGGGCTTCTACCTGAACAGCCACCACTCACCTGAGAGCGGCTCAGGATGGATATTTAGCAACTTGCAAAAGTTTTCTCTCTCCCTCTCCCCCTCCCCCTCTCTCTCTCCCTCTCTCTCTCCCTCTC
>NC_022013.1:59652078-59712593 GCF_000317375.1 Microtus ochrogaster
TCAATACTATCCCTGCTCCAGTTCTAGTTCTGGTTCTACCACTGTCTCAGGCTGAGCTGCACCCCCATCCCAACTCCAAGGGTTTTACAGCATCTGAGTAGCTGCTCAGGTGCCTGCTTGTCTCCCCACTGGCTGGAGTGAGCTCCTCTGTGGGGACCCGTCGAGGATGGCCTAGACTCAGTCACCTGAGTCTGGTAGAACCTAGAGCACGGCCCCCATTCCCCACCCCTTCCATGTTCACCTGTGTGCTTCCTACTTCTCTGACCTGGTTTCTCGGTGGCTGCTGGCCCCATGCCAGCATCCATGGCTCATCATCCCTCACAGATCCTGATGACGTTTGAGAACCTGGCTGCCTGGGGCCCCTGTCTGTGTGCTATATGCCCATCCCCTACAATGATCGTCACCTCTGGGGCCAGCGCAGTGGTGTGCGTGTGGGAGCTCAGCCTGGTCAAAGGTCGCCCAAGAGGCTTGCACCTCCGGCAGGTATGTGCCCCTCATTGGTGTGGTGTCTCTGGCAGTTGTGGTGCCAAAGCACAATCAGGTAAAAGTGTTGCCTCTCTCTAGTGCATGGGACGCAGGAGCAGTCCACAGCTGTCACTGGAGAATGGTTTCAATGCTGGTGGGTAGATCTGCTGAGCAGACAGAGCAGGGACCTCCACAGAGGCCCAACTGTAGTGCAGGATGCTGGGGGCACAAGCAGGTGCTTCCTGCCCAGGGTCAGGAAGGCGGAGCCCCCTGAGCCAGGCCCAGCTTTAGCCTTCTGCCCTGGCTGCCCACACAGCCTGTTCACAAGCATCCTGTGATTTACCTTCTAACAGTCCTGGGAAAGGAGATCGACCATTATCCCCCCACCTGCACAGCCTTGGTTAAAAACAAAAAGATACAAAGAAGTTAAGTGGCTCTTCCCAGTGTATAGATGCAGAAAATGGGACTTTTTCCAAAGGGAGGTGACGTAAGCAGAGGCAGACCCACAGCAGGCTGGGAGCAGAGACCTCCAGCTCCTCATCAAAGAGGGTCTGCCCTTGACCTGTATTCCTAGAGGTCGTTGTGAAATGGATTCAAAACAGTTCAGAAACTGTTTATTTTTAAAGATGTGAAGCATTAAAGACAAATTTGAATTCACTTTAAAAATAAATTCTCTGCTTCCCCTATAAAAATTGTTTATTGTTGCATACTACCAACCCCTATATGCATATTTATACCTTTCTGAATCTTATATGAATATTTTTGTCCCATTTCTGTCAGCTTATCAAATTGTTTCTGTTTTTCTATGGCCTGTATAATTTACATTTCAATTGTTGCAGATTATTACATTCTCATAAAATTACATTTCAATTGTTATGTCAGTATACCACGACTTAATAAACCATTTCTTCTAAAACTAGACAATTAGGTTATTTCCAACTTTTAACCATTTTCAACAGTGCCACAGAAAACATTATATATATGCTGTTTGCTTCTGACTAATTGTTTCCTTATGATGTATTTTGAGAAGAATTACTGAGCAATGACACAAAGTTTTTCAAAATTACTCTATAGCTCTCCAGTGCTATCAAGAGTTTATTGAGACTAGCCACCTCACCACAACCACCATTATGGAGAATTATTTTGAGAGGTTTTATTTTATTGTGTTGTATTTATATTTTGCTACTTAGATGATATAGCAAAGTTTTTTTAATTGACATGTCTTCTGCAACAAAAGAAAGAAGGAAAGGAAAGAAAGAGCCCTTTGGGTGCACATTTAGAACTGTGGGCTCTGCCTCCATTTTCTTCCTTCCCAGATGACAGGGCACTGGGTGCCTTCTGATGCTGCAGTTTCTGGGCCCATGGGTGACAGTAAACCATGCTTATCTCGGCAGTGGAATACCATGCCATGCACACCGGCCCTCTCTGCCCAGCACAGGGTAACCTGATTCCACAATGCAGCCTGCGTTGCCACTCAGGCTCGAAGCTCTTCTCTCTGAAACCCCAAGCTCTCCATCAGGGTCCCTTTGCCTGTGTCCTTTGGAGGTGTTATATCGTCCGTGGTCAGACTTACTCATCAGACTCGGGTTGTTCCGGAAGATCGGAGAATTCTTATCAAGTCTCTTCCTTTCTCTATTTCCACGCTCTTGAGGCAACTTAAGTCTTCGTCAGTGGGTCATGTCGAGAGATTTGCCACCACCATCTGGCTGGTGTCACATTAGGCTCCATTGAGGACAAATGGGAACTTGTGACAAAATGTTTAATAACTGTGACCAGGCAAAATGTCAGCTTTGAGAAATGATGACCAAAATGAGTGAACAGTTTGTCTCTGCCAGGGCTGGAGCTCCAGCCATGGTTGAGCCAGGCCAGACCTTTCTGTGTGCCACCTCTGCACTGCTGGCTGATTCCAAGGCATGTCAGGCATATTGACGCAGAGAACCCCCTCGGGCTTTCAGGGTACCCTCTGGTATGCTTAGGAATCCTCACCATAGCCAGGAGCAATGTACCCAGAAGGAACTTGGCCTCTTTAGCAGTCTGGAAAGAGCTGTCTTCACAGACATCCATGAAGCAAGCCTGAAGGCCAAGAGTAAATGGTTTAAACCAGAAGGCTAAGAGCAAGTCCCCCGAGACCCACAAGACACGCACTCACATCCTAGGTCGGAAAAAGTAACGTTTTACACCAGCGAGATAATGCAGCAGGCAAAGGTGTTCGCTGCCAAGCCGGTCAGCCTGTGTCTGATCCGTATCTTTAGGCAGACTCAGGGGCCCATGCTGATAATTCGAGCTCTAGAATCCCAGTTTAGACTGGAGGTTCATGAGTTCAAGATTGGCCTAGGCTGTGTTGCCCACAGCTCTGTCTCAAAACAAAAGATTGAGCTTTTTTTTAATTGTGATTTTTTTTTTATCCTTCCCTCATATATTACACCCCAGCTGCAGTTTCCCCTCCTTCCACTCACCCCAGCCCCTTCCCTGTACCTCCCCTCTCCCCTAGATCAACTCCTAGGCAACCCAGTGTGAGGAAAAGGGTCCGAAGAGGGTGAAAGAGTCCGAGACAACCTCCATTCCTATTGTTAGGAGTCCCACAAGAACACCAGGTTACACAAACATAACTTATATGCAGAGGACGCTGCTCAGACCCATGCAGGCTCCCTGATTGTGGAGTCCCTAAGAACCCTGCTTTGTAGATTTTGTGGACTGTGTTCTTGTGTTGTCCTGCGACCTTCCCAGTCTGGTCTAAGGACTGCTTTGTTTCTGAGTCTTCCATAGTGCAGTACATCTCCAACCTGAATACGAATGTGATTTCTTGGATGGGAAAGAATGCAGATTCCAGGGCTCCATCACCAGGGTTTCTGATTTGGAAGACCAGGGGCCTATTCACTAAGATCCCAGATTTGATGAGGCTGCTAATCTGGGCACATACTTTGCCCTTTGAAACCTTTGCATACTAGCTGTGCTAGGAGCTGCTTCAGATACAAGAATACAGAAAGGGGAAAAAAACATAAGGAAACTGGGCTGGATTGCTTACTACAAAGGGACTATCTCTTCTCTCCAGATAGATCTCAGGTCCTAGAAATGGATGCCACCAAGAAGCCAACACACACATGCACTCCCCCATCCCCACCCCTCCACATTTGTAAAATCATTAACTCACTCTGAATCTTTGTTTCCTCATCTGGGGCCCAGAAGCAGCAGCAACCCACTAGTAGCTATACTATGAGTCTCTCTCATAACTTCTGGTTATGCCTCCTGTTCCTAGGCCTTGTATGGACACACCCAGGCTGTCACATGTCTGACAGCCTCAGTCACCTTCAGCCTCCTGGTGAGTGGCTCCCAGGATCGCACTTGTATCCTCTGGGACCTGGACCACTTCTCTCGTGTGGCCTGCCTGCCTGTCCACCGGGAAGGGATCTCGGCTATTGCCATCAGTGATGTTTCGGTGAGGCCTTTTTCATTTCTGCGTGTCTGGGTTCACTCACCATGTCTTGGGGCCTACACAAATACTGTGTTGGATAGTGCCACAAAACTCAAGGACAGACATATGCTGGTCATTCCCAAATGTGGATCAGGCCCCATGTGTGCCAACCATCCTCTGCCAGTGGAAGGTAGGCACTAGGGAGTCTTTGCTCTGGTACAGGTACAGCAAGGTTAAACAGGAAGATCTGCCCATGCCAGAGTAAGTTACGCTCAAGATATAAAGGAGTATTTTAGGAGGTATTAGGGCTCTCTCTCCCTGAAGGTTACTTCTGAAAGGACATTACAAAGTTTTAGGAGCCACTTGCTGTCATTGGCACCTTTGTGTGCTGTCCTCCACCAGATGAAATGCACATTTTCTTCATGGAGGCACTGCTAGACAGCCAATCAAAGGGCTCTTATCCAGAGAAACAGGGGCAGTCTTCAGGCTGTCTGCTATGAAAGTCAAGATGTGGTTAGGAATCAGGATTTTGGAGTAGCCCAAAGCCTGGGCCAGTGTCATAACACACAGGTTTACTATGGCTGCATTTCAGAAGTTTCAGTCTCTGCTCAGCTGGCTCGATTGCTTGAGGTCCAAGTCAAGGCAGAACAACACTTAGATGGGGCATGGTTGGAGCAGAGTTGCTCATGGCATGGTATCCAGGAAACAGAGTGCCCCAAAAGGGCAGAGACAAGATATACCCTTCAAAGGCATGCCCCCAGTGACCCGTTTCTTCCAACTTAGAAAGATCTAGTTCCCACTACATCTCAACAACGCCATCAAACTGTAAATGTCTAAGTGGGTTGATGAGATTTGAAGCCTTGGAAGAAGATGAGTTTGGGTACTTTGGTATACAAACTGGGGGACTGAGCTGGGGAAACTACTGGTGAATCTTTCATAGAATAAAGCCAACTCTCATTGCTATAGGGAACCATTGTCTCCTGTGCCGGAGCCCATTTGTCCTTGTGGGATGTCAACGGACAGCCCTTGGCCAGTATTACCACAGCCTGGGGCCCAGAAGGAACCATAACATGCTGCTGCATAGTGGAGGGGCCAGTGTGGGATGCAAGTCACGTCATCGTCACAGGGAGTAAGGATGGTATGGTTCGGGTAAGTGTGTTTGGGGGCGCGGAATGAGGACACGGGAGGATAATTGTGTTTATCTCATTTCTTCACGGCCTCCATGGGCCAAGTACCGCATATGAAATTTGAAAGTATTTTATACTAGTTACCTATAGCAAATCAAGGGAAAGGTGGTGCTTTTTCATGGCCAAGAGAAAAATGAGAGACAGGGAGAGAGAATATGGTACTGCACACACATACATACACATATAGTAAAGTATCATAAGGTGTGAAGGTATGAATGATGAATGGTCCAGTTCCGTACAATACTGAAAAAAACAGTATGTGAGATGAATCAACCCACTTATCCACTCACTAATCTATCTACCCACATACCTGGCTGTTTATCCCTCGACCCACTGACTCACTTATCCATTATCTATCTAAGCTTTCGGCAATCTTTCTATCCATCCATCAAACCATCCCATCCAACTATCTAACCATCCGTCTATCCATCTACCCACTTACTTAACTCTTCATCCTCTGCCAAGGATTTTGTATAAGCCACTGCAGGCACTTTTCCCTGGGACTCTCGGGTTTTGGAAGAGTACATGTAAAATGTTACTCATGTGGAGTGTCTCGTGGCTGACATAATCAAGAGTACCAGGAGCTTAAGAAAGGAGTTTCCGGAAGCCAGGAAGAGAGGGAAACACTGAAGCCAGGGGACGAGAGCGGAAGAACAAGGCTCAGGTTGTTTTCTCTGAGACTGGCACGGATGATGAAAGAATGGGAGACATCTGCGAATAACTGAGAGGCTCGCCCACAACACGGACCTGTGAGAATACGGGGCTTCTGGGAGAGAAATGGGGTGATGCAGTAGTGCTCAGGCGAAGCACGTACTTCCCTCTGCCAGACAGACCTCAGGAGAGGCAGTGTTTTAGCTGAGCTCTAAGATGTGGAACAGTTGCTGTATGGGGAGGTCCGTGGGCCAGCATGAATGGCGAGAGATGAGCCTGGGGAGAGATACACCCAAGAAGAATATCTCCTACAGTGTTCTCAGTGAAGGGCACATGACCTGCGTCCTTAGCTGGCCAGGAAATGAAGGGTCAAAAGGACATTGGTTTGGTGGGTACGATCTGAATGCAGACACGAAAGAGGAACTGGGGTGACTGAGCCGTGAGTGCTTCTTCCCTGAGTCTGCTGCAAACATGCGGAGGAGTTCACTGTGTGCTCAACCTTCATTCCGTCAGGGTAGTGACCGGGCTCCTGGAACCTCCCGGCCCCAGCTGTGTGAGGTGCTGGGGAGCACACAGAAACCTTTGAACAGTTGCTGGATTTGCCTTCACAGGACAGAAGCCACCTGCGGTCATCCTGAGGGCTCTCACACACAAGGTTTAGGATCAAACCCAGAAGACAGGCCGGCCTAGAAGATGGCAGAATAGGAAGGCATTCCCTCGGTGACAACAGGAAAAATAGACTGTAGGGTCTAAGGTGTTGACCCAGTGACAATATGATAAGCAGCCGGCAGGATTTAAGGTTAGATAAGGTACGGGGAGGACTTGGGGAGATGGGTCCATGGCTTAAATAACGTGCTCAAGCATGAAGACCTGAATTCACATCTCCAGCACCCATGCAAAAGCTAGGTTTAAAATAAAACGTGGGTGGTGACAAGAGCTCCTTCATTAGGCAGTCTAGCTGAAAGGGCAAGTTCTTCACAACAGAGGAAGGAGAATGGAAATTAGATACCCGAAGTTGACCTCTGACCTCCACAGGCTTATACATGGGTGCATGTGCCTTCACATCTTCACATATGCATGTATGTATGTCTCTCTGTCTCTCTCTGTCTCTGTCTCTCTCTCTCTCTCACACACACACACGCACACACACACACACACACACACACACACCAAACTGATAAAGGATTGCAGAAAAGAGGAGGAGGAGGAGATCCACTTGAGAGTCTCAGGGAAGAGAGTAAAGCCATCCAAACCATTGTTACAGGCTGAATCACCACAGGGAGGCTGAAGCCTAGATAACCGTTTTCCTGATAATAACACCAGAAGTGAATACTCAGAGCACATCTCCATCTGCCAGCACCCTTTCCCTCAGATGTGAGAGAATGGGGTGGACCACCCTGATCCCCTGAAGACAGGGCTATTCTACAAGGCATGACATGGTCTCTTTTCTGGACAGATCTGGAAGACAGAGGACGTGAAGATGTCTGTTCCTAGGAAGGCAGTGACAGAAGAGCCCTCTACTGAGCCCCTAAGCCCCAGAGGTACCCTTTTGAGAAGCTTAACTCATGTCGCCCTCCTGTACTCTTCTCTCCCTGTCTTGGCACCAGGGCTGCAGCCTACCCAGAGCATCTGAGTTTAGGGAAGCCATGGGAGCTCTGGAAAGCGCTGCCAGGGTGGGGACTAGATGCGTGACTTTTGTATTCCGTGATCCCATACGTGACAGACACAGGTCAGGGACAGGATGGTTTACTTTGGTCCATTGGTTCAGGCATTTCAGTCCCTCACTGGGGAGAAGGCACGGTGGCAGGAGTGACTCCATCTGTGGTGGAGGAAGTGTGACATGGCAGACGTCCCCACGCAACAGAGCAGGGAGCAGAACATTAGAGCAGAACCAGCATTGGGTATGACACAGACAGGTGCACACCCCGTGACATGCTCCTGCCAAACTTCTCTATCCCTTACAGGCCCTATGGCCTTCAAAGAAGTGCTGAACTCAGAGCATTCCCAGCATGAACCTGATAGACATTTCAGATCCAGACAGTGGCAGGGAGGGCTATCAGAGAACACTTTGTGTCCTGCAGGCATCTGGCGGATCACGAAGCACCTTGAAAAGTCCCATTGAGTCCTTCATTTGGACTATGGTACCCATTGGACAGGGGACAATGACACTGTGGGTGTTGGGGACCCCAGGCCTTTGGGGGTGCATGTGACCTCTTTAATGCTCCCCGATGGTACTGGAAAGCCAGAGTCCACAGACCAGGATCTGAATGTAACTGGTTAGCATCCTGTAAACAGAAGGGCTAGGCCATTCTCCCAGGGAGGAGGAGGTGGCTCTACTGTACCGCAGATGCCCCATTAGCCTTCATTATGCCCCCCTTCAGCCATGGGTTTAATACAAATGTAGTGCCCCATTCTGGGACTCAGCCCACACCCTTGAAAAAGTTTAGTTGATGGGTTGGAGATATCACACACATTCCCAGTTATATGTACAACAAGAAGACCTCTATCTGGTGGCAAAGCCTTCGCATCATGGCAGGTGAGACTGAAACACAAAACCCTTCTGCCATCTCCACGACCCAGGCTACCCCAGGGCTGAGATTCAGAGAGCATGAGACACTCTGCACCCTTCCCACACATCCCTCCTTTCTCACTGCAGTCCTGCACAGCAGACTGTAGCAAGCTACCCATCATAGAGATAAGGAAACTGAGGCACAGAGCAGCTCAGTAACTTGCCCAAGGTCATCCCCATAGCTTACCACCATCCTTATGTCTGCCACTACAGCAGACACAGTCACCCTGACCTCAATCATGCTGTCACCACCAGCAGCCCCTGCAATACAAATGCAGGTAAAGCCTCGTCCTCATAGCTGACACCACTTCACTTCCGTCTCTGCCGTCATCCCTGCCACCATCACTCCCTCCACTGCAAACATCTCCCCTCTCATCTCCTCCTTTAGAAGACTGCAGTCCAGAGCCAAACTGTCCCTCCTGGGCCCCCCAAATGAAGGAACACATTACCGTACTTGGAGAGTTCCCCAGTCAGCCAAGTCTCCTGTTAGCTCCAGACCCATGACTGTCCACAGGAGCAGACTTTCTTCAACCCCACAGGGCTCCCTTGGCCATGTCGTGGCCATTTTCAATTAGTTTGCCTCTATTGCATGTTTTGTGGCTTCCTGATTCATCCAGGTACCCATTTGTGAGTTCTGTAAGCACTCAGACGTTTGCTGGGGCTCCTCTATCTCCTACACCCTGTCTAGACTGAAAATTCCATCCTTTGGCATTTCCAGCAATTGGCTGGTAATCTGGGTTGAGTCAGAGCATAGACATTATAAAACCAAGAGCCGTGTCCAGTTCAGTGTCCTTGTTCCTCCAGCGTGACTCAAGGCCATGAGGGGTCGCTCTGTCGCAGTGTGAAAGAGGAGCGCCTGGCCATGTGCTCTGTGTTTCTCTGGAGAGCAACATTCCCACTCCCTCCCCTGCTTCTGTCCCCCTGGGAGGATCCAGCTCAGGCATCCTTTTCCCTTGGCTATTTGTGAAACGCGTCTCATGTACACATGTATGACACTGAAAGTCATAGGACCTATATAGGTCTCAGGATCAACTGCCCCTTCATAGCCAGAAGTGTGAGCTCAGGTCCTGGCCGACAGATCCTCAGTGCATGGTGGAGGACCCCCAGCTTCTCTTAGGTACCAAGAGTACTGGACATGCAGTCTGGCGAACAGGAAGGAGACTAAGCTGGAGACCCAGCTCCGTCCCTCACAACTGGTGTGGCCCTGTTTCTTTTCGGCTAGTTGAGAATATCCCCTGTGATTCCAGTCATTGTAGGGTGCAGGGGACAGAGAAATAGTAGACAAAAATCTACTCTCCAGAATCCATTCCTTAGACCTCTAAATATTTTCTCTTTGAATATAGCGATGATGACATTAGGGGAATTACAAGATGCTTTCCGGCTGGCAGGGAGTTCCAGGATCTGCATTGTCCCCCTGCTGTCTGTCCTGACCTGGGGGTCACAGCTGCCCTGCGGAACTGACAGTTAGGAGCAGGGTTCCAACTAGGATGAACCAACAAGGTGGGGGTGGGGCACACAGACTTAACAGAAAATTGGATTGCGCCTCTGTTGAAGTCAACAAATCTGAGAACAAATCTGTGAACATAACCCACTGGAGGTCTCTAAGAAGGAAGCGCGATGCCCTCATCACATTGCTCAAAGCCATTTTGTTGGGGAGGGATCAGAATTAAGCACGGCACGCGAATATTTGAATGCGTGTCCTATTGGCGCGTATGTTATTGCACCCCTCAAATGTCTTAAGGGGCACGAGAGGAGATCTGTAAACGCTGAGGATACGCACTTCAGGCAGTCGTAATCTCATTTCTGCCCGGAACGCATTTATTCATCATCTGCGGTAAGAACTCCACTACGGAAAGCATGATCTGCTTCCGAAAGCAGCTCCTAGATCTGGACTCAGGGAAAGCGTGATGTTTGGAGCTGTGCTCAGATTTCCAAGTGTCTGTCCCTGCCCACGAGCCATGTTCTCTACTCATGTCCTCATGTGTCCCCTGGTGCACTGAATCTCCGCACCCCTAAGTGGCCACTTCAGCACCACGGGGGGGGGGTGCGGTGACATCCAGGCCCTGAGACAATGACGTGTCTCCTAGGGACGTGCCCACTTGCTGTTTCTCCATCTCCTCACCCTTCACGTTGAAGGAATTGCTGTCTGTCTCCAAATGTAGTCATTAGAATGAGTGAAGTAACAATCATTGAGTTATATTTTTTTGAGAAAATTCTCTCAGCATTTAATTATTGGCTGGGCGTGAGAGGATTTCGTTAAGTTGATAATGCAGACTTTATGTAATTTATTTTTACTAGGCAATTACAGTCTGCATTACACCCTGGCAGCAAGGTATTGTGGGGCATCTTATTAAGCATAAAGCCAGTAAACACTGATGAGCAATTTTGCTGAACTAGGCATGCAATTTAGAAAGCAATAATACACAAATCCAATTTGGTACACAATGGATACCGCGGCACGTCAGCACATGTAACTATCACAGCCTGCAAATTAAATTGGGACGGCCCTTTTTGCAACAGCACAGGCCAAGATTAAATATATTTTCCCTCTCAATTTAACAAGTTGCTGACCACAAATATAAATGTTAGTATCTGTGTGGTCCTATGTATGGGGTGCATATGGGCTTGTCCGTGAGGCCATGGGGCGCTCTAACTTTTTCTTTCTTGTGTTTTCCACAGGGCACAAGTGGGCCAAGAACCTTGCCCTGAGCAGAGAGCTGGATGTCAGTGCTGCTTTGAGTGGCAAGCCTAGCAAGACAAGCCCTGCTGTGACAGCTTTGGCCATAACTAGGTAAGAGCAGACTGCTTTCTCCAGGACTCCAGCAGAGGGCGCTACAGTCAACTTTGCCAAATTCCAGGATTTCCAGCTGAGTTTAGGTTATCAGACCCAGGAAGGTCACATCACTTCAGGAATCCGAGCAAACCCATCTTGTTGTTAATCTCTATATGTCCTTGATCTCTATTTCATGAATATGCAGATTCATGAAGAATTACAAATGGTAGGGAAGTATATTGTGTAGTTTTGTCTTGAAGAGGTCCTGTTGTCCTGAATCCCACTGGTGATTATAACTTGCTGATGATGGCCATCGTACTTGGATGGAAAAGCCTTCTGAAGTCCCTTAGCCAATGAAGAGTAGTCTCAAAGATGACATTGGGTTCTCATTATTTTAGCTGTCATGGTGACCCAGTTAACCCTTCTAGGGAGTTGCAATCTCAAGAGCAGCTGGTTTTCTATCTTTCTTTCCTCTCTCGCTGGCCTACCATTGCCCTCTGAAGTCCTCGGTGTGAGGAATTCAGTATTTTGGATGCCAGGCTGCCCTGGGTGGGATGGCATGGTCGTGGACTAGAAAAGAACAGACCTGAGGTCCTCGCTGGAGCACATGCCAATGCTCCGTCAGAGGTGTAGTTCCATCCTTTCTCAGCCAGATGTTCTCCCAGAGCTACTGCTGGAGAGATGGAGGGGGACCTCAGCCAACTCCTCAGAACCTCAGCTTTCCCCCAGGGCCTCTGGATCTGCAACAATCCCCTCCCAAAGCTCCCACCCTGATCCTCAGGTCCACACCGGGTTCGTTTCTTCCACTCCCCCATCAGCACCAGAGGAGACAGGACAGAGGAGCTTCCACCGTGTTCTGGATACAGTCCCATACACTGTTTCCCAGGTCCTGGCTAGGATACGTGGGTCTCAGACGATGCGCTCCAATGTTCTTATCTTTCCTTTTTCTTCTCAAGAAACCAGACCAAGCTCTTGGTTGGCGACGAGAAGGGAAGGATCTTCTGCTGGTCAGCTGATGGGTAGGAGCACACGAATGCCGAAGGCCCTGGCATTGAAGCTGGGTGTCTCAGGGCCTGCAGCGGCAGGCTGCTGGCATCCAGATGATGTGTCGCCTGGGCCCTATACCCAGAGCAAGCTTTTTTGGGGGGCTCTCCTCCCACAGTTCTCAAGGACACCTGACGATTTGCACTGTATACCCCAAACATCTCTGGGGTCCACAAGACTTCTGTATGAGGATGCTGGTAGACATTCCTGTGGAAACTGACCAGCTGGTGACAAATTGTGCAGGAAATCGATGTGTGACTTATCTACCAAGGCTTACTGTGCTAGAAAAGAAAGGGGTGGGTATTGGCTCATGGAAGCCATCCTGCTGTCTATTTTATTAAAACACCGTTTCCCAAATGGAAGGCTGCTTGAGCGTCACCTCACCCTGTTTTGTCTGAATTCTTATAAGTCAACAAGTTCATGAGTTGTGTTGTGGAGCAGACTGCTGCTCACTCAAGGGCCTGACCCTGACACAGGGGCCTCACGCAGGGCAATACACCAGACCTGGGCATCCCTACCCCAACTTTATAGTAAAAGCAGGTAGTGGTTCCCAGCCAGGCCCTGCCTTGGCTAGCTCGACCCTCTGTCCATTGCTAACTGGACACCAAATGTCCCCAACCCTCACATTGATTGTGAGCTATTCCTCATCTTGGAGAAGCATTTAATGGATTAAAACTCAGGTAGCTGGGCCGGGCAGTGGTAGCGCATGTCTTTACTCTCAGCACTTGGGAGGCAGAAGCAGGTGGATCTCTGTGAGTTTAAGGCCAGCCCCATCTACAGAGCGAGTTCCAAGACATCCAAGGCTACACAAAGAAATCCTGTTTCAAAAAAAAAAAACAAAACCCGATCAAACAATAACAAAAACAAAAGAAAAGAAAAACTCAGGTATCTGCAGGTACATGGGGGGTGGTGTTTGGAAGCGGTTCAGCTCCTTTCTGAAAGCCTCTTCTTCTGGGGCCTAAGCAGGGATGTGTTTCTTCTGCATGTTTCTCCAAGCCTGAAGAGGCTATGGCTGTTGTCTTTACTCCCTTAAACCCAGGCCTAGGGGTGGTAGGAAAATGAATTTGATGTCTGGTGGCTTTGGATCACCTCACCTTTAAGGAGCAGTGAACCAACTTACAGATAAATATTAAGGAAGGTGAGGTAGTATACGGCCATGGCAAGCACAGCAAAAGAGCGCAGTTAGGGCATCCTGATTTATCTCTGAAATTCAAGGGCTTAGCAGTGGGGAAAGCTTGGGAACGAGCCAATTCATAAGTCCAAGATACCCCTCTCTGGATGGGAATGGCTCTTGTCTGACCCTGGGGTCAAGGATCATGCCACCTCCCACATCATCTGCATGCACTATTAGCAGACAGTCCATTTGCAATGCCGTGTCCGGCTGGGACTGCACCAAAGGGCCATAATTATAACATCAGAGAGCCCCGCTCCCCAGGAAAGCCAAGAAGCATGCCATAAATACCAGGGCTGGGTCTGCAGTCTGTTTTCAAAACACTGTCTATAACATTATCAGGGCTGAAAGGCTTGTTGGTCTAAAGTCTGCCTTCCATTCATTCACGCCAGTAGAATTTTTACTTTTCATTTGCTCCATTCCAAATGGTTCTGGGATTCCCCACCCCAGCCACAGCCTCCTCCTGCTGTGCCTGTTCTCCCAAGGGAAAATTGGGGAGATGGGTTTGAGTCTTCTGGCTAGCATCTTAGGGCTGAGATGTCAATGCAAACAAGTGGGACTTGAGGTGAGAGAGCTAGCATAAGATATCCCATGCCATAGGTAGGTACAGATGACATTCCAGCTGCCTGCTTGCTCAGGCTGCTTGCTATAAGAGTACCCTATCCTGGGTGGCTTAAGTGGCAGAGATTCATTTCACAATTCTGGGGGCTGGAAGTTCAACATCAAGATGCGAACAGGCTTGGTTCCTTCTGGGGCTTTCTTCGGATGGCACTTTCTCCTGCACCTCTGTGAGCCTGTGCCCTGCTATCTTCTGAGAATGACACCAGTCATAGTGAATTAATCCCTTGCAAAGGCTCTGGGCATGTTGGGCGGTGGGAAGGAAGAACGGATGGACCAAGGGAGAAGGGATGGACCAAGGGAGAACGGATGGACCAAGAGAGAACGGATGGACCAAGGAAGAACCAATGGACCAAAGTGAAAGCTGTTGCTCTGATTGAAGGGCTTGGAGGTTGTTGAAGGGCAGTGTGAGTGAGAGTAAGAAGCCGAGATGGATGTCCTCTCCCCGGGAGCAGGTCCCCAAGAGTCAGATAGGCAATGATTGTGTCACAAGTAGATGCACCATGGTAGCAAATGGCCTAGAGTCGATGGTTCCAGGAGCAACACAGCCTGAGTGCCACCAGCAGGTCCAAGCTACCACCCCTCTCTGTGAGAAGTGAAGTAAAATGGAAAGAAGGTGGGAGAAAGTTAGACTCAGGTGT
Organism: Microtus ochrogaster; assembly: GCF_000317375.1. NCBI lineage: Eukaryota > Metazoa > Chordata > Mammalia > Rodentia > Cricetidae > Microtus > Microtus ochrogaster. The sequence continues at coordinate 59,666,610 of NC_022013.1, forward strand.
GGATGTTAGCACAGGGCTAGGATGTGGCCAGTGGAGGGCGGATGCTGGGGCATCCAGGAGCTGATGGGGGCACTGTGAGGACACAGCGGGGCTGCAAGTGGAGAGATCACTATGGAGAGGGACGGGACAGGCTGGAAGAACTGGCCAGCACTGTGTGTCTGGGAACATTTGGGGACACCTGGTAACAGGGTTTTGGGGGCCTATTACTTGCAGGAGAAAAACTGCTTTGGGTTGACCTGGAAGAGGACATGGATGTCCCTGAACACTTAAACATGAGACTCTACTGCAGGCTCATGAGGGGTCCATCTGCTGGGACAGGGAGAGAGGGTTACAAACAGCAGAGCCATGCTAGTCTGAGACAGAGAGGCCCCATCTAGTAGAGCTAACACCAGGCATTCACAGCAGCTGTGGCATTCATGGTGGCTCCAACCGTTCAACCAGCTCACAGTAGAGGTCTTTGTTGGATAGAGGGAAGTCAGGGCAGAGGCCTGGAAATGGATGAGAGGGAGTGGATTTGGCAGCATGCCCACAGGCGAAGGACATCCTGGCAGGACAGGAGCATCAGCTGCTGGTGATAAGGACCACACAGATCCCGGCCACCGTGCAGAGGTCTGAGCAGGGTACATCACAAGCCTTCAGGCACAGATGACACTTGAGACTGAGGTAGAAAGGTAGGTCCGTTAAAGGTAGGTAGTAGTGTAACCAAACCTGACGCCATTCATTCCAAGGGTCTCTGCTTCCTGTCAATTTCTGATTGACACTGGCCCCTGTCCTTCATTCTTTCATGCTCCAGAAGAGAAACTCAGTCCCTGCAAGAGACAGCAACTGGCTGCTCCAAGCCAGCAGCAGGAGCCAGTTTGGAGAACTCGGTCAAAGGACCTGGAGAGAACTCGGGGATTGGATTTGCCCACATTAGAATGCAGCCAGGCAGGGCGCGTTGGGGAGGAATAGACCCTTCGGATGTAAATCTAGATGAAACTTGCTTAGTGTGAAAATCAGACCTCTCTGAGCCCAAATCAGCTTTCCATAGATTCTCAGGTACATATCACATGTCAGTGCAAGGTAGGCGTGTGTTTGAGCATGGGGGTGTGTATCCACCTGTGTGCCCTGGAGGTTTAGAGAACACATGTGTTTGCCTTGATCTGATATCTCTGACTGACCCCCAAAGTGCTGTGTCCTGTGATATCCTTATCCATGACATTTCCCTGCATTTGCCAGGACTGCAAAGGACATTGTCAATAAGATAAAATGGCAGCCTACAGAATGGGAAAAGGTCTTCACAAGCCCCACATCCAACAGAGTGCTCATCTACAAAACATATAAAGAACTTAAGAAACTAGACATCAAAAGCCAAATCCAGTTTTAAAATGGGGTAGAGATTTAAATAGTGATTTCTCAACAGAAGAATCTCAAATGGCAGATACACTTAAAGAAATGTTCGAAATCCTTATCCATCAGGGCAATACAAATCAAAATGACTCTGAGATTTCATCTTACATACACCTGTCAGAATGGCTAAGATCAAAAATACGAGTGACAGCTCGTGATGCTGGAGAGGATGTGGGGTGAAGGGAACACTCCTCCATGGCTTGTGGGAGTGCAAGCTTGTACAGTCACTTTGGATATCAATATGGAGGTTTCTCAGAAAATTGGCAATCAACCTATCATAAGACCCAGCTATACCACTTTTGAGCATATACCATAAGGATGGTCAATTGTACCACAAGGACATGTGCTCAGCTATGTTCATAGAAGCATTATTAGTAATAGCCAGAACCTGGAAACAACCTAGATGTCACTCACCCAAAGAATGGATAAGGAAAATGTGATACATTTACACTATGGAGTACTACTCAGCTGTTAAAAACAATGAGATCAAGAAATTTGAAGGCAAATGGTTGGAGCTAGAAAAAAAATCATCCTGACTGAGGTAATCCAGACCCAGAAAGACAAACATGGTATGCACTCACTTAGAAGTGGATGTTAGTGGTAAAGTAAAGGGCAGCTATGCTATCCACATCCCAGAGAAGCTGGGAAAAAAGGAGGGCCCAAGCAGGGTGCCCAGATTTCCCATGGAAGAGGAAATAAAAAAGATTGTGTGGGAATGTTGGGAGCAATGAGACCCCAGATCCTGAATTTCTTGTAAACAACTTGTTTTCCCCTGATCTGAGTGCCTACAGCTGCTCTGATCACGAGACCTTCAGGAGTTCCTGATGGCAGGAGAGTGGTTTCTGGTGGGTTTGGCTGGGGCATGGCTATCTCTATATAATCTGCCTCTGAACACAATAAAGGGGGCATTCTTGGGGGATTCAAGGATGACCCGTGTTTCTGTCTCTCTGTCTGTGTGTGTCTGTGTATTTTAACTTCCAGCCCTCTTGCCCAAAGCTCGCAAACTGGGTGCCAGCGCACAGAGCACAGACACGGGGGCGCAGTGCACGACATGGGAAGACTAGGGGCAGGTAGAGATGGGAACCCAAGGGATAGGGTTGAGGTAGATGAGGGGATACTGAAAGAGAGGACTGGAAAGGGAGCATTTCGGGATCAGGTAGAAACCCGAGGCAAGGGAAACTCCCAGGAATCTACAAAGACGACCCCAACTATGTGTAGTCTGAATTGGTCTTCTCCTATAACTGGGCGGGACTTCCAGTGGAGGGAATGGGAGACTGGCCCAGCCACACAACCTTTGACCTGCAGTCTGCCTGGCCTATGGTATGTGCAGGGGTAAGGATGGTGCAGACATTGTGGGAATGGCCAGCCAAAAATTGGTCCAACCTCAGATCCATACCAAGAGAGTGAGGCCACCCCTGACACTGCCAGGTGTGCTAGGTACCAGAGGTCAAATAGCAAAGAGACCTAGGACAGAACCAAACATGATTAGAAAAAAATATCAGCATAGTGATGCCTAACGATAGTCTGCTATACTTAGAAAATGTTGAGTACCCCAGTTGTCATCAGAGAGCGTTCATTCAGTAACTGATGGAAACAGATGCAGAGACCCACAGGCAAGCTTTAGGCAGAGCTTGGGGGATCCCGTTGAAGATAGGGAAGAGGGATTGTACCAGCCAGGGGGACCAAAAACATCACAAGGGAACCCACAGAAACAATTAACCTGGGCTCATAGGCACTCCCAGAATCTGAACCCCAAGCGAGGAAGCCTGAATGGGATCAACCCAGGCTCTCTACACATGTGTGACAGTTGTATGGCTTGGTCTACTTGTGGGACTCTAGCCGTGGGGGCAGGAGCTGCCCCTAAGGCTTTGGCTGGCTTTTAGGAACCTATTCCTCAAACTGGGTTGCCTTGCCCAGCCTTAGTATAAGGGGAGGAGCCTAATTCTACCTCAATTTGATATGCTGTGCTTTGTCGATATCCACGGGAGAAGTGGATTGGTGGGGGAGGGGGCAAAAGGGGGTTGGGGGAGGGAATGGGAGGAGATGGGGGAAGGGAAACTGAAGTCAGAATGTAAAATAAATGAATAAATTGGATTAATAAAAATGATTAGAAGAAAGTAAGGGAAAGAGAAGGAAGAAAGAAAGGAAGGAAGAAGGGAGGGAGGGAAAGGAAGGAAGGAAGGAAAGAAGGAAGGGAGGAAGGGAGGAAGGAAGGAAGGAAGGAAGTGAGGAATGGAGGGAAGGAGGAAGGAGGAAGGAAGCCCATGGAACCAAGTGACACCGTGCAGCACTTGTTCAAACAGCCTCAGAAACAGAGCACACTGAGAGCTGGCCAGGGCTCTGCACAGCCCCAGGATGTAAAATGGTGCAAACACTTGCTTGAAAGAAGTGTGGTCTTTAGAGTGTGAAGCAGCGATAGAAAAGCTGCAAGTGCTGCTGTGTGGGTGATCCGGTTGTGCCTCCCAAAGCCACAGTGAACAGAAAGCAGAAGTCTAGAATGCAGAGACTCCCCTCGGCCGGGAGCATCCCTGTTGCGCAGCTCTGCAGACTGAGCATCCAGGGCTTCAGACTGGAGCTGAAGCTACACCGTGCTCTCCAGTATCGCATGAGCCCAGGACCAGAGTGAAATCCGAGTCTGAGGTTCATTTTCTATGTTCTGGATTTCATGCCCACACAGTCAGAAAGTTGAAAACTCCTCCCCTGAGCATCACATGGTGGATGAGGGTGGCTGTGTTCTGTATTATGGATAGAACATAGAATTTTCTATCATTTTATGTGACAAAATTATTATTAGCTGTCTGTCTTCAAACATTTAAAAATGTAAAATAAATAAATAAACAAAAAACCCTTCACCAGCTGGAGCCGCTTTCCTCCCAGGCACCTCACAAATTCGACCCACATCTGCCAGTGGAGCACCATTTGTTCTAGGTGTCTTTATAGAGGGTGGACAAGGCAACAGAGCCCTGCCCTCGGGGTCCTCACAGCTAGACTCAAGGAGTTCAGGGGATGGCTCAAGGCTATGGAGAAGCATGGTGATTGGGGATGCCATGAGGGAGGCAGTGGAACACACCCTTCAAAGCTCTGGGAGCCAATGCATAAAATGATCCAGACACTTTGATGCCATCGATGCCCTCACCTTACAGTAAAGGAGAGGTACATATGAGTCACATTCAAGCCGAAAGTACTGGATTCAGCGATTCTGGCCACACAGGGCACTGTAGCCAAGAGCCGTGGGGCCTCGCCAGGATATCAAACTCCACAAACAGAAGTTTTCAGGGAACCACTTGGTCTAGGAGCCTTCCTTTGACTCTGAGATGCAGCCCACCATGCCTCTCCGCACCTAACCCGACCCAGTCATCGATGTCCCCTCTGCCTTTGACATGTGTCACCTGGACAGCACAAGGCAGGGGACACTTCGTGTATTTGAGCAGCCCCTATGCTCACAAGGGTACTGCTTTCTCTCCGCAGTCCTTGTGCCAAGCTCAGCCAACTGCAACCGAGGGATGCTGACTGGCTGCTGCAAAGAGCAGGACACTCGGGCACCCCTCACTTGGGCTAGACGATCAGAAAGAGTGCGTCCCCGGTATGGGAACAGCCAGGTATACATCTTAGTGCAGATACAGGTTGCTGCAAGAAACAGAAATGCCCAGTGGGATCCTGGTGGGACATGGTGGTGGCAGAGACCAGGCCAGAGAGAAGAAAGAAGACATTGGTGGCCAAGTCAGGTGACCCTATCCACACGTGTTGAACAGGTAACTCTTAATACTGCTGAATGACGTAGGCAGAGCGCCCCACTGCCCCCCACCATTGACACTGGCTTACTTCTTAGGGTTTCCTTCTGTATCTGGGTCCTTCCCCCTGACACATGTGGATCCTTTGAGGCAGAGCACAGGGCAGCTGCTATCAACAAACCGGGAGGTTCACTCTAGCCTCCTTCCTGTGATATCTGGAGTCAGCCCCCTACCCTCCAAGGCCCTGCCATCTTCTCGCTCAGGTAATAGCGGCTTTCCCTGGTGAGACATCCCTGTGGACTGAGACCAGGCCAGGATAAAAGCTGCACTAGAGGACAGCTGTGAAAAATAACACAGACGGCCAGCTGCACCATTTCCTGTACAACCCATAATTAGGTTAGATAAGAAACTAGCTGTGTCTAAGTGCTATAAATGTCTATATTAAGCTCTTTTGAAAGTGCCGAGCACTTTGACATTTGAGAGTTCAGAGTAATTGAGGTATTGAAATAAAATTGCTTCTGTTATTTAAAAGGTCATTACGGTCTCCGGCTAGATATACGACGACTATTTTCCACTCTAGTGAGCCGTTCTCTCTGGTACAATTAGTGTCGCTTGAGTAGAGGCCTGCCAGGGAGACTCCCACACAGCAGCCCCCACCAGAGGCCCAAGGTAGCCAAGCAAATGTGTGGAGCAGGAGAGAAGAAGGAAAAGCCTCTGACACCCCAAATCCACGAACTCAGCACCTGCTGACGGATGCCCCTGCACTGGTTTGCTCTGTGCATTGTGCTCTCCGTCATCCCAAGGATGCCACCACAGGCAGAACAGTGCAGAACTGGCCACCCCCAGGGAAACAGTAGGGATGGGATTTGTGGGGGCAGGGAGAGGCCTGCGCAGGCCACGATGAGCATGAGCAGGCCGTGGGAGTCTGTGTTCCTGGCTTATGTCAATCCTGTGAAGTTTATCACTCACCCGTGAAGAAGCCCCTCTCATGACAGGATGGGAAACTAAACACAGCACAAGAGTGGCCGGAAATGCTAGAAGATTCCATGACCGGCTCTTATTCTCTACCCTTTAAAGCTTAAGCAACTCCATCTGCCTCCTTCCTCTTTGTCCTGAGCCTTCCACAGTCTAAGTCCTTGTGATTTTAGTATTCATCCCACTAAAAGCTTGGAAGCCAGGGTCACAGCTGCCGGAATGCGCGAGATGGAGGAGCAATGGTTCCTGGGAGGGAGATCAGATGGGCAAGTGTGCTGACCCCAAGGACAGCTAGAGGCCAGCATATCTGGCCAACTGTTGGTCACCAGCCTGAGGCACACTGTCCCTTCCATGGTCATCAGTGTCACTGTAATCCTGAGGGCCTAAGCAAATCCAGATCTCCAGCCATGCTCTACAAATGCGGTTGCTGGAATGTCCTACCAGAAACGCTTGTCACAGCTTCTTAAAGTTCTCACGCAAGCGTTCACAACTCTCCATGCCTCCAAATATTGAGTTAAATAAGTAGATGCTTTAAACTATGGATTATAATAACAATTTACTATCTAAACCGGTAAAAAAAATTATCCTTGCTTATTATCAATTTACTATATCACAACTTTTCAGTGTCTCTCAGAGACACTTAACTTACAAAGGCATGTTCTTCAAAACTAGGAAACCCATTGCTCTTGGGAGGAGTCAAATGGGGTCTGAGTCCATTCTGTGTGGCTATAATAGAATGCCTGAAACTTGGTTTATCAAGAACAGAGTGTTATTTTGTATGAGTCTGGGAGTTTGGAAGTCCAGGGTCAAGGAGTTTGTATCTGAGGTGACTTTTATGCAGGAGCTGGTATCTAATGTCTCATTGCCCCACAGTGGAAGGCAGAAAGGCAAGAAAACACATCTACCACAAAGCTGACTTCACAGTATGTAAGTCTTACATGAAGCATCGATTCATTCACGAGGGGAGAGCCCTTTTTGAGCTCAGCACCTCTCATTAGGCCCCATCTTTTGACACTGCCGAAGTGGGAACTCATTCAAAGCACAGCAAACGCCGGGAACAAGTCCTCCACGGTATATTCATGTAGACAATTGCGCTTTAAGAGACTCTGTGCTGAGGGAGACATGAACAACTTGAAAACAAAGGCTCAAACAGGTACCGTACGCCATGTTCCCAGCAGCACTGTTCATGACTCTGAACAAGTGAGTGGACACACACAGTGGATCAGCCTTATAAATTATGCTCTAATCTGTGCTCTAGCACTGATAGACTTGACTACATTGTGCCAGCGGAAGTAAGCGGGACATGGAAGACAACATAATCCCACTTAGATGAGGCCTCAAGCAGTCACATTTCTGGGTACAGACAGAACAACAGTGGCTTCCATGGTCTGTGGGTCCAGCAAATGGGGAATTGTTTACCTTTGGGAAAATAAAACTCTACTGGTGATGGTGGTGGTGATGTCTCCACATCAATATGAATAGCCTTAATGGAATTGTGCCCATGAAAATATTCTCCATGATAAACAAAAAAAATTAAGAATAAGGAAAATAAAGAATCCTGCACTCTAGTGTGACTAGTACTGCATGGGACTCACAGCGGCAGGCTGGAAAGCAAAGGAGGGGTACAGAGTCCCCCGGAACATTTGTCTTACTGAGACTCATCTGTGCTACGGACTGAGACCTGTGTCAGGAAGCTGGTCCAATAGCAGTGTGACGTCACAATAAGGGCCACTGAGAAGACCACCTGGCCTGTCTGAACGTCACAGTGGGGGGCAGTGAAATGACTTCTCAGACTCCTGAAGGCAACTTGAGAGGATGAGCAGGAGAGGTCTGAGCCCCGCTGGCATAGGGAGGGAAGCACCATAACGCATAAGGGAGATTGATCCTTCCTTGGAAAAAATGCTTCAAAAATATGTGCTTTCAGGCTTGAGCTATACCTCAGGGATAAAGCATGTGTTTGGCATGGCCTTTGGTCTGATCTCTGGCCCATTAAACACATATATTGTATTTAGGGATATATGCACCACTCGGCACAGGCCTCTGTGAACTAGAAGCTGCCTGTAGACAGAAACTACCCCTGCCTTCTCCCACAGTGGCTACTTCACCCAAGAAAATACAGTAGCGTATTTATAAATCTTAAACAGTTTCAAAGAGCAATAACTGAGGATGGGCTCAGGGCCTCCCACTTGCCCAACAAGGGTTCTCCCATTGAGCAGCAGCACCTGACCCCTGGCCAACTTATAAAACAAACCCAAGAGTTACATACTGGCTTATAAGCAGATGCCAAGACTAGCTATCTTCTGAAGCGTGGGCATCCCCCCCAGGCCTAAGAGTCTAAGCAGTTTCCTGACAGATGTTTCCAGGCACTGTTAGGAAGTTCTGAGTCTGAGTGAGCGCAGGCCCTCTGAGGGAGTGCAGGCCCTCTGAGTAGTGCAGGCCCTCTGAGTGAGTATAGGCCCTCTGAGTAGTGCAGGCCCTCTGAGGGAGCGCAGGCCCTCTGAGTAGTGCAGGCCCTCTGAGTAGTGCAGGCCCTCTGAGGGAGCGCAGGCCCTCTGAGGGAGCGCAGGCCCTCTGAGTAGTGCAGGCCCTCTGAGTGAGTATAGGCCCTCTGAGTAGCTGAGTAGCACAGGCCCTTTGAGGGAGTGCAGGCCCTCTGAGTGAGCACTCCCAGGAGCCCCATCACAGGCACAAGCCAGAGGGTGCCAGAGGGTGCCAGAGGGCAAACCCATACAGCCTGTTGCCACCCCCAGACAAATGTGCTATTCCAGGCCACTCTCCCAGGGAAACTGGCAGAGAGTCTGCCAGCAGGCTAAATATAGCAGTGTCTTTCTGCTGAGTTTGGACCCCGGGTGGTGTGGTTTGGGCAGAAGGCTCAGATGATGGTTTTAGAGAGAAATAAAATCTACAGGAAAAAAAAAAAGAACACCCAACCCATCCACCCCTGTACATGGGTTGTCTCTTTCCTCAAGTTTTCATTTCAAAGCACGTTCATATTCGTTTTGCATGGGTTGTTGAGAAGCTAAGCAAGAGATTAAGCCAGTAGGGACAAAAGCAGACAGGGGCTGCCCTCAGAAGGCTTGCTGTTCTAGCTGAGAAGCAAGCTGTGTTTCATAACCCTGTCCCCAGGGGAGAGAAAAGGACAGCTTGCTAGGGAAGAAAAGCAAGGAAGGGGTCAAGAAAGGTCAGCAGGGCCTGACCTTGGTTGAGCAGCCCCCAGACTGGCACAGCGTTTTGTGTGTTCTCAGGATGTAGGATTGGATCAGGGAGTTTTATCTCCAGTATCCAATGAGGAAAAGCTAACAGGGGATATAGGCTGGCTAGTAGCCCTGTCAGCATGACGGCTCCCTGCCCTGGCCTTGAAGGCAGCTTGTCCCTGGGTTACAGCTACAACAAGTCTCTCACAGGCCTGTTCCTCCCTGAAAGATCTTCATACATCCCTGTTCCTCTGAGGCCTGTATCACCCTGGAGGTGGGCCTTCTCATCCACAGGGAATAAAAGAGGTCAAATGGCCTCCCAGTACAGAGACAGATCCAGGTTCGGGCCAGGTCTCATCACGTACAAAGCAATGTTCGCGCTATTGAGTGAGAACAGTCAGGATAACAGCAAATGAAAACAGGCATGGAGAGATGCTACCAGACACTGAGCTCCACTGGGGTTCTAATGCCAAGTCTGGTGACCAAGTTGGTAAGAACCGTTTGCACACAATTGGCCAGCCCCTAGTAGGTGAGGACTGCGAATAAGAAGTGGGGAGAGAAGGAAAGGGAGAAGACAGAATCAATGAAATTATGAAGGCATATTTGGGCAGGTTAGATTAAGAAGAGAACTGTGGGAACATAAAGGGAAGCAGACGAGACTGAGCTTGGAAGTAGACGGGGAGGAGGCCATATAAATAGCCAGGGAGGTCTGCAATCTCCAAATATGGGCCGGAGGATACTCCCAACAACAAGAAGCATATCTGCTGTCCAGAGTCCACCGAGATGGGAAGAGACACAGGCAAGAAGCTTCCTGGGCTAGGCTCCACAGAAGGCCAAGGACACAGTCCATGTCTACACACCCGTGTCCACTAAGTCAGAAGCCCCCAGTCTACACATGAATAAGATCCCCGCCACCTGCTCCACACCCCGGAATGCCAGCTGCATCCTGGCAATGGACAGAAGGAGTTTATGCATTAGTAATGCCTCCATTTTTATGCGGATATTTGGAATAGCATGTGGATGACAAAACAAACAAACAAACAAACAAAAACCCTGGTGCCCTAATCTTCCAAAACCAGTAGAGTAAGTGTTAAAACTAGCCACCCACCAAACTCCCATTACTGGGCATGATTATCTGAAGAATTCCAGAATTGAGAATTTACTTGTGAGTATGATGCACCCTCTCCCCTCTTCCTGCTGTCGTCTTGTGGGTGTACCATAGCGTCCTTTGCACCCAGACATTTATCTCACCTTGCAAAGGGCCTCTTTCCCCGTCAAAGAACAGATAGTCTCATGATCCCCAGTAGGGAGAAATATGGCGTATTCAATGCCGTCTTATCTTGCTCACTGTTGGAGGTCCCATTAATAATCTCATGGCCCAGGTCATTTTCTAGGCAGTCTCTAGTCTTGGGTCTCACTCTATACTCCAACCTCTTAGAGGGGCTCCCAGGGGCCTGGCATCTCTGCTCCCAATTTCTCCCAGTGCTTATGTGAGTCCCTGCCTTCTCCCTCTGGGTTGCTTCTCACCCCTTCATGAAGTCTTCCTCACTGGAAGGCAAGGAAGCGAAGAGAAGAGATGCTAACGGGGAAAGGTCAGTGGGCAGCTGCGGAGCTCAGGAGGGTGGTTCTGCAGGAGCAGGGTCCTCAGAGTTCCCAGGCTGCATCTGGGCCATGGTCAGAAGCGTGGGTATGAATAAGATAGGAAGAACTAATGGCAGAGGGTGATCCCTCAGCGAATGGCTGAGTCGAAGAACGTAACTACGTAACTGTTGTCCCAAGCAAAGGAGAGGAATGTGTGACCAAACAATCAGGAGAGTTGACTTCAAAGAGTCTCTCTCTCTCTCTCTCTCTCTCTCTCTCTCTCTCTCTCTCGCTCTCTCGCTCTCTCGCTCTCTCGCTCTCTCGCTGTGTGTGTGTGTGTGTGTGGCCTTTAGAACACGTGTCAGCAAGATCCCAGAAGCTGGTAAGCACAGCTGAGCTGTAGAAGGGTAGTCAACAGCAAAATCAGAGACTGTGCCTGCAAGGAGCAGAGCTGGGTGGTGGAGGGAGCAGAGGAGGACGCTGGCAGCATGGGAGGAGGTCTGTCCTGGGGAAAGATCCTTGTCCATTGGGAGACTCTGGGAGAAGTTGAAGATGAAAAACGTCTCAGCAGAGATGTTCCCTGGGAAGATGCCCTCCACCCACGAGAGTTGGAGGTGGAGCCCGATGAAGGAGACAAACAGACATGGCAGCCTGAGGTGAAGTCCAGGACTCTGGGGTGACTGCGGCAATCTGAGGGAACTTGGAACTTGCCCGGGCTGAGGGAGGAAGAGAGGAATGAAACAGAGATCTTGCAAAGAGGATGATGGGCCGCCGGCTTTAGCTGAGCCAAGTGCAGTTGCAGAACAGGAATGAAAGAGTGTGCCAGGCAGGCACAAGGAGTAAAGGGCTTCCTGGAGCCAGAGTTTAGTTGTGGAGTGTGGGTCTCATGGTTAATGTACATGAGTTCTATGGTGGTATACGTGTATGAACATGGAAAATGTTGCTATGAATCGCACTGCTTTATGCACTAGCTAAAATGAATGAATAATAAAATGAACACATGTGGGAAGGTCATAAGACAGAGTCAAAAACCCAGGTCCAGTTGGCTGTCCATTCTTTTCTTAAGCCTTCACAGTTCATCATAGCAACAATGACAGTGGGGGCACTGGCGTGAGGATCCAGTCTCTGAAAGTCCAACATCTTCTAGACCACAGATCCCTTTTGAAAACTAAAGAGAAGAAACTTCAGACTCTTAGCCACAACCCAGAAATCTGCTCCAAAACACCAAGCTGTAGGTGGACTCTGAAAACCCACCCAGGAGTCTGAGGCTCTCATCCAACAAGGTGAGGAATCCTATCCAGCTGTCTGCAGCAGCTGCAAGCTGCAATAAACACCTGCAAGGAAGCACCTGCATTTCCTTCAGTAGCAACGCAGCCCCCGCACAAACCAGGGGCTAATGAGCTTTGCCCCTGTTTGCTGATGGAGAACACTTGTAATAAAGTTTAATGTGGAAGAACAAGGTGCATATAACCAAAGAGGTAAACACCTCTAATTCTATTTAAAACTATAGGGCGCGGTGCATTAACGCTTAACAACCTGACACGGAATTGGTATGGAACTAATCAAGCTGTGTTTATTAAAAAGCAGGTACCAAGTCATCTTTACCAACAACAGCAGAGGGGGCAGAACTCGGTCAGACCATCCCTCATGCCCCCACCTTGTGGGTCCATTAAGAGTCTTGTCCAAATCACAGCTTGAAAAGATGTAGATTGCCTTTCTGAAAGAAATGCTAAGTAAATTCATAATTTGACATAACTCCATGTCAAAGCCTCACGCATCTGGGGACATTTCCCCCTGGATAGCACATGTTTAAAATGAGAATCTTTCAGAATGCACCAAGGCACAACCTCTCCTTCACTTTGTCTCTGAGTTCCCACCACGGAGTCCTTTTGAGAAGAGGAATTCAGAGCATCTCTGGCTCTCCCATACCCCTCTGCTCTCCTTTGGTTTCCTCACCTTCTCTAGACCTGTCATTCCAGACTCTTCCCACCATTCAGAGCTTGCCCCCTTGCTTCCTCACTGGATAGCATCTCCCTGAGGATTTTGTCCATTGTCCAGGCTCCAGCTTTGGTCTATCACTCAGAGGACTCCTCAGTCCTATGGAGCTCAGGATCCATAATTCTCTTTCCAGTACTCAATATCCTTGCTGTTATATCAGTGTGGCCTTGGGGTCAGAAGTGGGACATTCTCTCTGGGAACTATTGAGAAACTCAGAATCCCAGGTCCCATTCCAGACCTCCCCACCCAGGATCGCCAGTTGTCTTAGTTAGGATTTCTGTTGCTGTAAAGAGACACAGTGTCCATAGTAACTCTTAGAAAGGAAACATTTAATTGGGTGGCTTAGAGTTGCAGAGGTTTAGTCCATTATCATCATGGTGGGACATGGCAGCATGCAGTGAGACATGGTGCTGGAGAAGGAGCTGAGAGTTCTCCATCTTGATCCATAAGCAACAGGAAGTGAACTGAGACACTGGGCATATCTTGAGCAAATATGAAACCTCAAAGCCCATTCATACAGGACCATACTTTCTCCAACAAGGCCATACCTACTCCAACAATTCCATGCCTCCTAATAGTGCCACTCTCTATGAGATTACAGTCGTCAAGTACATTCAAACCACGAAGAAGTTTACTTGGCCCGTTGAGGCTATGGTCATTTAGATCAGAATGACCAAGAACCATCTCTGAAGTCAGCCTTGGGCCAACCCACAAAATTATGCACTAAAACCTATGAAGTACCCTTGTCACTTTCATGCCTATCAGGAGGTGACAGGCCCAGTGTGGCTTTTGTTCCCTGAGCACCGAGGAGATTTAGCGCTGTAGTGATGAAGGGATCCATCAGAATCGCAGCCCTCCCCTTGCCAAAGCTGTTTCAGCTCAGGGCTTTGTATGCACCACATCTTCACTAGAGCTTCTCTCTGTTTCCCTCTCATGCTGTTTATAAAAATTCCTTGCCATCTGTGGCCTAGGCCAAAATTCTTCCCCAAATCTGAGCCTATCAGCACTCCATCCCTGAGAAGCCATGACTACAAACAATGGGTCCGTGCTTGTTTTAATTGATTTGAATGAAATCACTCAACGATTACATCATTGCTCCTATTGATGCCTGATGGCAAGATGTCTTTGTACTTTTGAGTTGCTGGATGTTTTCCCTCACTTAGCTTCACAAATGTCAATTCATGGTGACTGGTCTATCTGGTAAAGAATGAGTGACTAGACACATTTCCTAAGCAAGAATGCCAAAATCGGTCACTTCAAATCAGCCGCAGGTACAAATCACTCATTACCCTTACTCCGAAGTGCTGGTGTGGCTTCCCTTGGAGACGGCAGAGACAAGCTCTGCAGGGGTGCTGTGAGGTTTCTTCTCCCCTTTGAGGGGAACGTGCACTAGGTTCCCCCATTCCCACAACTTGGTGCAGACTTGTACAGCTGTGACCGGAACATGAGAGAAAAAAGGCTGAAGTAAATCTGTAACAGTTACAGCTTCTGGATGTGTCTTAAATGCATGGCTGTTCTTAGTAGAATGTGTTGATCTTCATGTATGATGGCCCTAAGATTTCATTGTAGTCAAAGCAGGGTGGACTTGAGGGTTTAGAGGTCTCAGAAAATATTGCCTCTTATCCCGTTCCCATCACCTTTTCATTTGCTCCACTCCTGACTCCCAGTTGGCTCCTCGGTGTCCTTCTTTGCCTATATGGCTATGTGTGCAAATTAGTAAATCACTTTGTATCCTCAAAAACTATCATCCACCTGTTAGAACCCTGTCATAACAGAATGCAATATTTTTTATGATAATCAAGGTATCTATTGTGCATTAATTGTGGTTTTTCCCCTTCCAAAGAAGATGCCCTAGAAAGTAGTACATTATTCTAAACAGCCTTTCTTCTCCTTCTTCTCCTTCTTCTCCTCCTTCTCCTCTTTCTCCTTCTCCTTCTCCTCCTTCTTCTTCTTCCTCTCCTTCTCCTTCCCCTCCCTCTCCTTCTTCTTCTTACCATGTATCAGGCACAGAGAAAGGGAACAAGAAGCAAGTGTCATCAGAGAGGATCGACTTCCACATCCATCTCTGCAGGAAACCAAGAGCTGCTCCATTTGGCCCCTTTCCAATAAACACGAGAAATACAAAGAACCTTGGATCTGTGTGAATGCTACAGCTTTAGGACTAAGTTTACAGGTAAAAATTTGTGTTTGAAAGCTACCAACATGCCTAGGAATTCAGCTTGGGGTTAGAGGGCCTGTTAGATCATGGGCAAAGCCCTGGGTTCAAACCCAAACTCTGCAAACAAAAGTTTGGTCATTTTGTTTGTTTTAAAATGCAAAGTGGCTTAGCAAAGTGGCTTTTACAGTTTCCAGAATGTCACAACGCTTATTGTCCCATTTAACTTTCAAGATTCCTTGAAAGGGTTCAATTCTTTTTACACACACAGAACGTCTGAGGTGATTAGAGGCGAGAAACTCCAGTAAGTGTCACAGTGATACAAAGGGCAAAACTCACACCCAGCTGTGTTTAAAATAGATAATTTATCATATATACATGGTAAATTACATAACCAAACAATGCTTATAGAGTGTAGTAAATGGTCAGCAGAACACATATATATCAAGAAGCATCCTGAACAGCACTCGGATTTTCAAGGTGACTCTCGCAGAAGAGATCTACTTCCATCAAGTCTGACCGCTCTCTACATTGTTTAGGTCCACAGAGGAACACCCCCACAGTCTTAAGTCCCAAGGTCCCCTGACATCCACACAAGACCATCACAGCTCACATCCAAAGCTAAGGTGGAGAAAGCACTTGCCAAGAGTTGAGTCTTCCTGGATATAGTTTTCCAGCATGGCGTGTACTTCTGCTTCCACGTGGAAGAGACAGTGAGAGACCTGCTCTCTCCTGAGTGGGAGGTGACCAAGTTTGGCACACTTTACCCACTTCCATGATGTACCCACTGGTCCCAGAGTTGAGTCTTTGGGAAAGGGTGAACAATATGTTTTTCTATCACTTTAGGTCCATGCCAAAGGGGGACAAGCACTTTACAGTGGTAATTTTGTGGCCCTGGGGAAGGATGGGTCTAAAGAGGAGTACCAGAATTTCCCAAGGCAGACCTCAGATTTGTAATCATCAGCACCAGTGCCCTTCTGTGGCCAGCTTCAGAGCACCTACTAACAACAATGGATGCCTTCATAAGCGGCTGCTTGCTGTCACCATCAGGGGCTTGTGTGCTTTGGGTGTCCCAGCAGAGCCACCTGAACCTCAGAGAATCGGTGAGTCCATCTATCCCACAGGCATTTCCTGTGGCTATAAACTGGGCACTTGATGTCTTAGACGTAGTAAGGCTGGCAGATTAAAATTAAAATTTAATTTGTTTTCCAACAAATTAAGATTCAAGAATAGAAGGGAAGGTGATAAGGGTTGGCTCATCAGATGCTCTTGGAAGCAGAGTCCTTGCACCTCAGGATCGGGCCAGGGACCTCTTGTCTGAGGAAACATGACCAAAGAATGTTCCCCACTCTTTCCTGGGGAGTGCGTACCTCTCAGAAGCCACGAGAATGTCATGGGAAGGGATTCCCCATCACACTGAAGGCACAAGTGAAGATACAAAAATAGGGCCTTTGTTTCTGTGTGTCATAAGTGGGAGCAAGGTGACAGCCAGAAGAGGCATCACTACAGCTGGTTCTCCTCGAAGAGGATCTGGGCGTACACAGTGCTGCTGGGGACACCCTTGGCAGTGCGGTGTGGTTTGATCAGCTCCAGCTCGGCATACGTCAAGTTTTCCTCAGCAATCTTTGGCTGTATGGAGAAAAAAAAAAAAAGCAAAAGACAATGAAGATGACCACAGTCAAGTTTTCTACCAGGTACTCATGGATCAAGTGCATGTCTTCACAGTGTTGATAAGAAAAATGTGTAGGCAAAAATAAATAAAACACAGGCAAAACCAAGTCACATAAAAAGATATGGCTCACTGCCTCATGTAGAATGTCATACTCTGCCAAGAGACACTGCCATTGATGTTTAACTTGGTATCAAGGACTCACACAAGAAATTGGACTCTATCTAGCCCACAGACAATACCTAATTCTGAAAAAATAAAACAGAGTACTAACAGTAGCCCAAAGGAAGTGCACAGTAGACAGAAATACGCCTAACTGGCAATCAATAACAAAGTTAGAAAATTTTGCGATTGATGAAATTACATAACTAAAAGTTCAGAGTATCTGGAAAATAATAATGAACAATATATTTCTTGTTACATGCTAGAGAGTATAGAGAGAACAGTGGTCATGGAACATTAAGTGATTTATTCTTTAATAACATGGGACTCAAACATCAGACTTAAAAGGTTAGGAAATGAACAAAACAAAGTGATAAGGACAAAAATATCTAAAACCAAGTGCTTGGGAAATATATTTTTTTGTAAAAAATCATCACCATAAACAGTAAAAATATAAGAAAGCAAGAATGAATAAAACAGGAAACAAGAAAGATAATAAAATATAAACGAAGGCCATTTTACACAGAAGACTGCTTGGCTCAACACACTGAAGAGGAAAACTGAAACACAGGTAAAACAATAATGTCCCAGAAAATATAAATGGTAAATGCTAAGTGTAAACAATCTGAGTTTGCTAACTGCCCTCAGTGGGGGCAGCAAGGAAGGGTTGCCTCTTGGCAGCACAGGGAGAGCTATGGGCAGGACTCTCGGAAGGAAGCTCCCGTGCAGAAGGACCACCTCATATCATCACGCTGATCAGAGAGCAGGAAGGAAAACTTGACATGTTTTAGAACAAACTCTGTGTTCATATAGATTTTAACTCAGATTTATTCGGGAGAGGGAGGAGGCACATCAGTGAGAGGTAATCACGTTCAGGTTGATTGCTATCCTGGAGCACAAACATGATGCAGTATTTTAAGATGATTTATACTAGTAAACGATCAAAGGAGAAAAACCTCAGCATTATCTTGAGAGATGCTGGAAAAGCCATTCAATAACATTTAAAAAGCACTGTTGACAAAATCAATCTTTGAATGACACAGGCACAGCTGCATGCTTTCTTAATATGATTAAGAGATTGTTATGATTAAGATGTTAAGAAAATGAATAACTGGCGTCCCAAGTCTGGTGATATTAAAACTACACAACTGAACCAATTTGAATATGGTAATGTTGGCAGATGAATAGACACACTTATCAGTGGAACTGGCTAGAGACCCCAGAAGTTATCTTTCAGTAAATATTGTTGGGATATTTGAGAGAAAAAAAAATAAATCACACTCTACATCACCCCAAATTAAGTTTAAAATATGTAAACTCCTAAAACCATTAGAAGAACATATGGAGAACTTTTAAGAAAACCATCTTAGGAGTATGACCAAGGAAGATGTTTGCAGCTTGTATCTAAGGGGTTAACAGTTCAGCAAAGATCCTGACCAATAAATCACTGGGAAACAAAGCAGAGGAGGGCAAAGCCCTCTCATGACACCTAGGGAAGGACACACAAGAGCTCTTGCACAGATGAAGGGAGACAACCTTGTCACCCGCAGAGATCCACAGTTTTGTTTGTTTTCAGTTCTTTGAGAGCTTCCTACAATGTGTTTTAATCACAACCACCCCTTTCCTATGTTACAGTAGGAAATCTATTTACCTGATGCCCTGATTAATTTAAATTTGTAACTAGATAAGGAAAAGCGGTCACTAATTTAGAGTCATATCGACAGTTTTGCTTCAGTAACTCTGTGTTTCTAACCTAGATGTTAGATTTGAGGCTTAGGTTTTCAGTCTTTGTTTTATTATTATTTTGAAGCACACTCTTTAAAAAAACAAAACAAGAAACCTATATGCCTCTATCTTTTTTATCTTATGGAAGTCCAGGACAAAGAAACCATTGATCGGATGTAAGTTTCTCAAATGGAACGTCAAAGCAGAGAGCTTTTGTTCTTTTGAGACAAAATACTGAGAGGATAGGAAATAAGGGGCAAAGGGGAGGACAAAAGGGTGGCCAGCATATGCGGCCCAGGAGACTTCCAAGCAATGTGCACAAGTGTCTAGCCATTTTTCAAGTTCAAAGTTACGTACATATGTAGGGATGTGGAGTCTCTGTTTACCTTTCAACACCGAAAGCCTTTGCATTGCTTCTTAGTCATCCACATTTTAGCGGCCAACAAAACCCCACATAGGTTCTCACCGTTTGCTTTAATTACATTTTGCATTGTAATGGTTCCACTTAGGAACACCACGTGTCTTCCAATAAGTACTCAAAACCCAACTCATGTAAATTTTAGAACCCAGGTTTATGAAATCATATTGTCCAGTTGTTTTTATTGCGTTACTTCGAAACTGTATTGTTTTCTAGCGTAGATTATCTGTTTATTCTTAAGTTATTTCATTATGTTTGGATATGAAAAATAACAGCAGCTTTCTCAATACAGGTCACCAGGCTGGCTTGGCTGATCTGTTGTTTTCATACATTTTTAT
Organism: Microtus ochrogaster; assembly: GCF_000317375.1. Taxonomy (NCBI): domain Eukaryota; kingdom Metazoa; phylum Chordata; class Mammalia; order Rodentia; family Cricetidae; genus Microtus; species Microtus ochrogaster. The sequence goes on from NC_022013.1 coordinate 59,685,945, forward strand.
GATGTTCCTATAGTAAACATAATTTAATAAAACCGAGGCACACTAAATAAATAATTGCATCTAGAAAAGCAATAAAAACAAATAAAATTAGTACTTTCATAAGTGGAAAAGGTACTTCAATTACTGCTACAAGCAACAACCCACCATAAAATGTGTACAATCATTTCCCTTATGCATATTTCTGGAGTGTAATAATTTGATTGAAGATATGAGGCCGCACACAGGAGGCTGAGGGGTGTGAAGTGTATACAGTTTACAGCAGAAGATGCATAATACCAGTGCTTGGCACCTTTAAAGAACCTATTGCTTTTCTGGCAGGCACAGTTGGCTGGCACTGTCAAACATGTGCTTAACTATGCTCCCCAGCTTGATGAACTGCAAATAAAGTCCTAACAGCCAAGAAAAATGGAGCAATGTGTCCTCACTGTTTTTCACCAACCTGCCTTTGTTTACACTGATGCCTCAGGGAAGCTCAGGTCTACCTAAAGAGTACTTTAGCGATGGTTTCTGCCTTCTTAGGATGACTAGGTAAGCCTAGAGGATATAGTAAAGCCAGGAGCCAGGAATAGAGTGTCATGTAACCATCACAGGTAGCAAAGGCTTGTCATGGGACTGAACCAGGTAAGGGACCTGTGGCAAGGCCTCAATAGTTGTAGTCCAGGTACTCCCACTGCAACCTTGGTTAGACAAACCCAACATAGCTCAACTAAGACACCATTCCCGGTGTCTACATCAATCCCAGTCCTAGACTCTATGAGTTCTCTACAGACCACCAGCTCTCAAAGCAACTCTTTCAGGCCTTTGTGGTACTCTGGATAATACAGTTAGTCATCTATATCTGGGAGTCCTTGGTAAAAAATAAAAACAAACCTGTGGGTTGAAAATGTTTGGAGAAAAGTTGCATCTGTTCTAAACATGTGGACATTCCCCCTATTGTTCCCTAAATAATACAGTACTGATTTTTATATGGTATTTGCATTATATTTAATATGATAAGTAGTTTAGAGATGATCATGAATACATGGGGGATACAGGGAAGCTATGTTGTGATGCAGATACGCAGTCAGAGGGACACAATACACAGGCCACCTCAGAGCAGAGCTTCAGTCAGGCTAAGCCTCTGGCAGCCTTAGGCTGTGCTGAAAGAAAGCATTAACAGGAGCTTTCCCAGTGGGACCCAGGTGCCTCTCACCTAGCCATGCATGGTACACAGATGCTGCTGGATTGTATAAAGCAGATAGTAGAACTTCGGGACTGATCAGCAGCAGCAGCAGCAGCAGCACCTCTTCAGGTCACTCTGTCTTTATGGATTTTTGTTTTTTACCCAGACCTCAGAAATGCCTGGTCAGATTCCCCCCGCTGTTCCTCAAAGATTCTGACTGCGTTTGCAGCCCTTGAAATCCACAAGGGGTTCGTTCCAAAAGCTGCACAGGCATCAGTGTCCTCGGGTGCCCGAGGCCCTTGTGTAGAAGTGTCATGCTCTATGTACACATGCTTGTATATACACTCTCTTGTAAGCTTTAAATGATCTCTAGATGAATTATAACATGAGGGACAATGTAAAATCTCTAAAAATCATTGCCACACTGTATCATTTGGGGAATAATGAGAAGCAAAAAAGGGAAAAGTTTGTCCAAGTTCAGTATAGATGCAATTTCCCCCAAATATCATCAGCATGAAACTGGTTGAGTCTGCAAGATGCAGGCTCGATCTGCCATCTGTGTGTAGTCACCTGGACCTCACACACCCTCAGTCCTTTGTTGTTTGTCCCCTTTGATCTCCTTTTTATACATTTCTTACTAGTAAGAGCGGCTCCTTCCTACCGTTGGGGGGAGCGTTCTCTAATCAGAGGCGACAGAGAAGACGCAGTGAAGTGAAGTACCAGTCCACTTAAGGCAGCAAATCTTGCTTGAGTTATTGCGGTCATGTTCATGGAAAGGGGGAGGAGAGCTTTAGCATGGCTCCCACCTGCCCGCAGAGCTGAGGGGTAAGAGAAATTTGGACGAGATTCATGTGCCAGCAGCTACTTGACTTTGGGCACTCCTCCCATCGGTGCTCAGGAGCAGTAGTAACTAGTTAGTTAATTGCTATTATTAGTAACCAGTAAGTTAATTACTATTACGAGCAACTAACTAGTGAGTGTGTAAATGAGATTCATGTGAGTGCTTTGACACAACTTTTGCCCCACAGAAGGTGATGTGTGCTGAGTGAGTCCACATTCTGGCGTCATCACTTTCCATCCAGTCAGCTTCTATAGTCTTCTACCTATGCACACTTTGAATCCTTCACACATTAGCAAGAACAGTATGGACCATGTAAGCCAGGATCTTTTTCTTGACAGTAAGAGATTCTGGGAAATTAGTTATAGGCTGAATTACAACACCCTCCCCACACTTCCAAACTCCTGTGTTGTTTATCTTCCCCATGAACAGGTACACACTAGGTCATGCCATGCCAGCACTGGAGAAGAAAGAGACTGATATCTGGTGCTATTCAGTGAAGAGGCAAGCTGGAAATGGGAGGTTTAAGCACCCCCTCAGGCAATCCTCCCAGACACGTGCCTTCTTCCTGCTGTCTTGTCCTCCACAGCTTGGCTTTAACTCTTGAATTGCAGTGAATCCAGCCATGTGCTGGACAGCCAACGTTCACTGCCAGCCACTAGGAAGAGGCAATAGGGACTCAGGCATCTCTGTGCTGCCGGGGTGGTGAACTCCTATGCGAGTGAAGAGTCAGACAGCAGCGACAGAGGTGCACCTGCTTCCACCCGAGCTAAGGGGCCTGGCCTCCAGGCGACATGGACCCCAGCCTTGAGGCGAACCCTAGGTCATTCTCACCTTTCTGACTGAACACATAGGCTCCAAGGGAGGAGGCGGATGTTTTCTGCCGGGTCCCTGTGTGCCCACCTGCCATCCACAGCTCAACAAGGCTACTTCGCATTGTTACCTCTCTTCTCCTCGTGCTGAGTGCCTATTAGGAGCTCGAAGGATGTGTTGTAACTTCCTGTGATCCATGGGCCACAGCCTGGATGCAATGAGAAGTCTGCATTCTATGTATAAGCATGAATGAGAACTTCAGAGCCCCGATGGCCTGCCTAGCCTCATCCTTCTGCTCCACCCGTGGTGAGGTGCTGCTGAGGCCACAGATACCAGCTGAGGCTGCCTCTCTGAGCTCTAAATTAAGCCTCTCTCTGCCCCAGTTTAGGGTGATGGTTATGGAAAGTACACCCATGGGGAAGGAATGACTTGAGCCTGCTGGCTCCAGGAAAGCCGACCTCAAGAGATCCGGGAGTCATGCATTTCTTCACAACACTTACCTCAAGTGCCTAATGGGCACTTTCTGAGGATTTCATCTTGTGCACAGATCTCCGTGGAGTCAACTGAAAGTTACCCTTCCTAGGTGAACAGGGGTTTAATGATCTCTTATGCAGACTCATGCAAAACAATACTTTCTTGTAGAGCTTGCAGCTGGGTGTGCATGTTGAATTAAGTTTGCAGGAATAAGTCAGAAATGCAATTGCAGAGGCTGCCCATTGCCAATGTGAAGAGTTCAGTGAGGTAATACCATTACCACAGCAACAGATCAATACCCAGGACACGGGAGCTTTGCGCTCACATCACCTTAGCGCTCCAACCTAGCCAGCAGTTCTACAGAGTTGCAGGATCAGGAATCCATTTCCCCAAGAGACTAAGAGAAATGTCAGGGGCAGACTTCCTCTTCTCTCTTCAAGATAAGTGCTCATTTTTTATTCAACAGAGAAGGAACTGGTAAAAAAAAAAAAAGTCTCCTTGAAGTCCCTGCCCATACTACCATGGCCAGTAAGGATACTGAAGCTGAGTGTTTAGCAAAATCTGCTTTCCCCCACCCAGAGCCTCGGTAGTCTCTGAACACCCATACTCAGAGGGAAAAGTATGTCTTAGGCCCATCAATCATGCTGCCACCAACATGCCTGGAGATGAACTTACATTATTGAGCTCTGTTGGTCACTTCTAAACATATATGTTGATATTTCTGAAGAGAGGATCTGGAGTGTTTTGGTGTAGTGTTAAATAACAATCAAGGAGGAAACCCAGCAAAAGAAATATTTTTCCAAGACAGAAATGGTAAATGACCCAGAGTGGCTTTGGAAGGTAGCTCAGTGTGGTAGCTGAGACTTGGTCCCTTTGAGAACAAAACTCAGCTCATTGACAGCTAACTTTCTCCATCCCATTCGGTTCTCACCTCTGTCCTGTGAGGTGTGTCCATTGACCACACATTACCGATGAAAAGACAGCTTTGAAAAGAAAAGAAGCTGCCAGGAGTGGTAACACACCTATGATCCCAGCACTTGGGACGGGGAAGCAGGAGGGGGATGAACTGGAAGCCGGCATGGACTACCCTGTAGCAAACTAATCAAACAAAATTGCAAAAATCTGTCTCACGGTACCAGGAACATATGTGGGAGTCAGAGCCATCCATCCTGCCTGAGATCTGGTCCCTTGGAAAATCAAATGAACAGTACAGTACAGTAGTTCAAGTCAAGGTAGTTCACACAGTTGGGAGTACAGGCTCGTATCTAGGGAACCCAGACAGGTGGGCAGCAGGCCCTTTCCCTAAAAGCAGGTTGTGGTGGTTTGAAAGAAAATGGCGCCCAGTGAGAGTGTCCCTTTAGAAGGTGTTGTTTAGTTGGAGTAGGTGCAGCCTTGTCAGAGGAAAAATGTCACTGGGGGGGGGGGACTTTGAGGTCCCCTGTGCTCAAGCTACATTCAGTGTGGCACACAGTTACGTCCTGTTGCCTGTGGGTCAGGATGTAGAAGTCTCAGTTTCTCCTCCGGCACCACGTCTAGATGCACACCACCATGCTTCCCGCAATGATGATAAGGGGTTAAACCTCTGAACTGTAAGAAACCCCCAATTAAAGGCTTTTTTAAAAAATAAGAGTTGCCATGGTCATTGTGTTTCTTCTCAGGAATAGAAACTCTAACTGAGAAGCAGGCATTAGAAACCAATGGAGAAAGGAGAGAAAGACCATAAACCGCATAAGCCTTGGCTAGAGCCTCACATCACACACCAGGCAGTGTGAGCTCCAACTGAAGGGTCTGAGGATAAGGGTGAGACCCACCTCCTCCTCATCAGATGGAAGACCTAAGGCCACACAACACGAGGCCATACCGAACTGTCATCATCGAGAGGAGGTGATAAAGGGACAGGGAAGAATTCTGCTAGGAAGCCCCTAGGCTCTTTACCTCCCTGTTCTCACACAAGACATGAGGCTTCTGGAACAGTAGCAGGTACTGACCAGTATGGGGTAGATGGAGGTCATAAGAGAGAGGCTCTGCCTTGGTCGGCAGGTGTGGGAAATCGCTGCTGGATAGTGGCGAGATGAAGCTGAGAGTTGAATGGGAAGAACTGGAGAAGTTCAAGTAACTGACTGTAAGCCAGTCACCAGATCAGACTACAGTTCCTTGTAGTAGAGGTCATTCATTTACCAGTCATTCATTACCACTCCGGGAAAGGTGTCTACTAGAAGCTTCTGAGATGACTTATGCTGCTGGAGCCAGAGTGGGCCAGTAGCCTCAAGACCTTGAATGGTTTACATTCCCAAAGCTAGTACGGAGCTGTGACTGTTCACCAAAGAGTGTGTTGATGATCTGAGCTCAAGTCCAGAGACACAAGGGACCTCCAAGTCTGTGGCACAAAGCACCCTCCTGTTCTGCTGTCTCGATCTGCAGGGTCATATGTGTGGATCTAATCTCCATTTTAAATCTCTGCAGACTTACAGTGTTCGATGACTATGGTAGAGAGAGAAAGTCTAAACCCAGAAGGTTCTCGCCTCCGTTTCAAACCTCTGCTGACTTACATAGAGTCTGACGGCCAACAGTTCAGTGTGCTCTGGGACTACAGAAGAGAGAAAGTCTGAACTCAGAAGAGGAGACAAAGATTTCATCTAGTGTAGTTTGCTGATACCATGGACTAAAAGAACTTGCCGGAAAGTCTCCAGCCAAGCAAATTCGCACAATGCTCTTGAGTTCAAAGAGTTCAAAGGCCATTTGTTAAAGAACATCCTCAGTTCAGTACTATAGAAGGCCACATGCCCAGGCTAACAGCTCTTGGAATAGTCACAAGTCACCATCTGTGTATGTGACATGTTGAAGCCAGCATAGAAAGACCAAGGATAAAGCTTATAGGTTCAAGATTTTGCAAGTTGACAGACGAATGCCTCCAGATTTTACAAGCCACATTTTGCAAACAGAAATGTGGTTGTAGATAATGGTCGCAGTGAGGCTCCCGTACTTGAAACTCCTCCTGGCTACACAGTGGCTGCTCCATAAGCTGACGCAATTACTCATCTTCTTTCCCACATGAACCAGAGAAGCATGAACCCCCAGATCCCTTGCCAAAGTGCCTCTACAGGCAGCACTATCGATGATGACTTTGCCTAGGGAAAGAGAGAGTTTGCTTATCTGCCCCAACCACGAGGGTAACCTGAGAATCTGCCAGTTTTAACCATATCCTCATAAGACTTCATGCACTGGATCACTCAAGGGTCTCTCTGGTGATGCTCAAGAGCCTGGCTCTCAGAAACAAGAAGGCTGACATTCATAAGCCGCACGGCTCCAGGTAATGCATCCAACCTCTCTAGGCCTGTGTTCCTCATCTACAGTGGAGGATTTATATAATGTCTCCCATACGGGATGACATTCAAGGATGGAACTCAATGACACACGTGACACCCACAGAGTAGTAGTTCATGCCAGGATTAATGCTGTGTGTGCGGCCTGCTGCCACCATCAGGGCCATCACTTTTATAGGAGTTCTCCCCAAGTGTTGGCTTCACAAGTGGTTCCTTGGATATGCTCAGAAGAGGAGAGGGAAAAAAAAACATTCATAGACCTTGAAGTACTGTGTGCTAGGAGCTACGGACATTCAAAGCCAGTCAGTACCAAATAAACTCAGTATACAATAGACCCTCACCAAGGAAGAAGCTAAAGCACTGCTTAGAACAAGGTTTCCAGAGGTGACCTGTAAAGCTCACAGTAAGATTCAGCATTCTCATCAGGCTCTGAGGACCTTGCCCCGTGCCTCCCCTATGCTTACTCCATGGGTCTTCCTCCTTCCGATCAGAATCCAGCCATCCGAGTCTTTGCGCATTTCCTGGACACACCTGAGCAGTGCTCCTTGCTCAGGGATGACCTCAAGGCCTTTGCTCATGCCATCCTCTCTGTCTAGAAGTCTCCTTTGTACCTTGGTGGACCCCTCATATGATCAAGCCTTCACTTGGATGTGGTATCATCCTTATCAAGCAAAATCCCTCCTTGCCCCCTGCCCTAGTCTACTGTTGTCACAGCATGTAATGCTCCTTGCTTGGCATTATAAGGTTCTCCCCATTATCTTCTGGATTTTTCCATTAGAATGTGATGATAGACCTTATCAGTTCTTGGTGTGATGACAACCCTGTGCAGAAGGTACTCTCAAGTCATCTTCATCCCACAAGTGCAGAAGTGTAGACAAACAGCCTGATTGTGACCAATGGCTAGTAAGTAGCAAGTGTGGTCCTCCATCCCAGCATCTAGTGACTTCAAATCTATTCATGGCTGCGTCCAGAAAGTGTTCGGCAAAAGGACAAAACAAAAGCAGCCCTGAAGGATAGCTTTTCTGGTTGACTTGTGTAGATGCACAAAAGCCCATTGTGGCTGACTAAGCTGCCAGAGACATCTGGTCTCTCTAGTAAGGTAAGAGTGGACTGGAGCACACACTGGCTTTGCACTGAGCTCCAGAAAGACACATGTCTAGGGAAGCATGGGTGTGTGTACACGTGAAAGAGAGGGAGAGAGAGAGAGATGCACATGTTTCTGTATGTGCCTATGTACTTGTGCGTGAAGGCCAGAGGTTAATATTCTTTGTCTTCCTAGATCCATCATTGCTTTCTCTTTTGAGACAGGGTCTCTCACTGAACCCAACGTTCACTGATTTGTCTAAACTGGCTGGTCAAAAGCTTTGGAGATCTGCTTGTTTCTTTCTCTCACACCCAAGCTATTTATGAACGTGCTGCATCAGACCTGACTGTATGTGTGTGTGTGTGGTGAATCCATGTGCACGTGTAGCGCATGTGTACTGCATATGCCTTGTGTGTAGTGCATGTGTGGTGCATGTGTAGTGCATGTGTATGCACACACGTGTGCAGGTATACATGAAGGCCTGAGATTGACAGCAGGAACCTTCCACTATTATTCCATACATGATCTTTTTGAGACAGGACCTTTCACTTATCTCAGGATTACAGGTGTGTGCAGACATGCTTGGCTTCTATGCAAGTTCCTGGGATTTGAACTCAAGTTTTCAAGGCTTTCAAGGTGAGTAATTTATTGACAAACCCATTTCTCTGGTCCAGAATATGCATCTAATCGTGTGAATTGATTAAGACAATGTAAGAAAGCCAGTCTGTTATCATTGAAAATACTTCCAGAGGTCTGTCACCTTAGGAAGAGGGCCCAGACCTGTCCCTCATGAACTCCTTTCTCCCTTTAACATCTTCAGGGACTTTACTGTAACATGCTACTAAGAAGTAGATCAACTGAGTTCTATGTTTGGAGTAAAACATAGGCACATGACTTTCAGGCTTAAAAATGTACATATACATACATACATAAAATATATAACTATACATTTTTACAGATATAAACAAAGATATGGATAGGCTTTTGTGCATATGCAGGCAATACTTAGAAGAATATACCAGAGGCCATGACAGAGAAACGAAAGCCTAGGAAAGGGACTGCATTTTGTAATTGTAACGTGGAAATTCTAACTTGTCAAAATAGTCCTACCTGTCTGGTGAGGTCAGGGCAGAAAATAATGCCCTAGAACCAACTGGCTGAACTAAGTGCTTTTGACAGAAGGAACAGGCTCATAGTAGCGAAAATAGGGACTTGTCACCAAGCACCTGGTTGGATCAGGTCTGACATGCCAGTGAGGGAATATGGACCTGTGTGCGAAGGCCAGAGGTTAACGTTCTGTCTTCCTCGATCCACCACTACCTCATCCCATCTGTGAAATGGAGACAATAAGGGGGTTGTCCCAGAATTAAATGTGTCTCCTTATTGATAAGTATTAGAACAGGGTCTGAACATGGAAAAGGTCACTGAAATATCATCATCATCGACATCATCACCACCATTATCATCACCAGTACCACCACCACCATTCTCACCCTTACAACCAACACCATCACTTTCGTCACCATTTTACCATCACTACTACCATTACTATCTCTATTATCACCATTGCCGCCATTGTCATAACCGACACCATCAAGGCAGCATCAGGCCATTGTCACAGTACACAGGGAGACAGGGCACAGACTAAGTATTAGGGTCAAATCTCAAATGACAATGAGGATGCCTGGTCATTTGTAAAATTTACATTAGAACATGAAATGTGGACAATGAGTGTACATAGACCATATTAATAAGTTGCATTCTTCATCTTTATGCCCACTCCAAGCTTTATACAACTTACTTTGGCCATTATATGTGTTCACTGATGATTTATCAATTTAGGGGTTGAGAATTTAACCCATCGCTAGAGCCCAAACTTGCCTTGTAAACAAAAGTCCCTGGCTTCAGTCCTTATCAGTGGCAGGGGAGGGGAATAAATTTATCTCTAGACACGTATAATAATAAATTATAATTTAATCCAGTCAGAGGAAAAGGAGCCCTCAGATGCTCCACTGTTTGTCTGTGAGCTCAGAATTTCACACAGAGATCTGATGGTACTGTGGATGCAGTCTTAGATGTGTTGATAGTTTTATTCTCTTTTTTCCAAAAATGGCACTTCATTTCTCTAGTTCTCCATCTGAGATTGAAAAAGTCTTTTAATAACAACTCCAACATACTCTGTTCAAAACCAAGCTTTTAAATGAAATAGGCTTAAAAGCATCAAATGTGAGCGCAGAAATGATATTGTTTCACGAGATTACACAAACAACATAGAGCAAAAAAAGTTTCTTAAAAAAATTTCCCATTAGTGCAATCATCTCAGAAATGAAGTGCCCAATAAAGGCAGCCAATCAGCTAGGCTGAAATGGAAGGCAAGCCAGGGCTCTTCAGGGAAGGGACAGCCCCTGCCGACACAGGGGACAGGCTGCCCAGAGCGGAGCCCAGCTTGTCCCTGAAGCACTGGGTAGACTAGACACCAGGAGAAGTCATCTATGGGGCGGGACCTGCTGGGCATTCAGGCCCACTTCCCACTTGGGCTGTTCTACAGGCTGGCTCATCACCTTTCCCAGGTCGCTCCAAGGCTCAGGTTCCGCCCTGCCCAGCTCCTTCCACACTGCCTTTCAATTTTCAGTGGACACAGGGGAGAATGAGGGTAGAGGCTGGAAGGGTGGTCTGAATGGACCAGCCATGCAGTGAGTAAAGGAGTTTGCCTTCCTTTAGAACCAGAATCTTCCTGGCCTTCACAACCGAGAGGGGGCCTCCGTCTGTGTCACTTCTACAGTCAGGACTCACACAGTCTCCCCCCACCCACATACACAGTGAGGTTCCCAATGAGTCCCTAGTACACTACCTTGTCTTATAAGCTTCTTCCCTTCATCCCTACATCCCTACACACACACACACACACACACACACACACACACACACACACACACACACACACACCACCACCACCACCACCAGTCATCAGTGCCTCAACCTACTTCTACTGGCTTCTCAAACAGCAGAAAGGCACCTGACTTGGCAGGTGTACATGGATACCGACACGTGACTCAACGCTCACTCTGTGGCCTGCTGCGTGGAAATAACCGCCCCGCGTCCCGGTGAACACACTCCCTAAGCACAAGACTCACTCATTTCCACTTGCTCCTGATCACTTCCGGTTTCTGGAAGCCCCAGCGCCTGCTCTCTCTGGAGGAGAGGCCCATGAAACCAAACGACTTCTGTGTTCCCCACTCTCATCCCGCTCAAAGCTTCAGTATGGATTCCCCCTCCAGTCAACATACATAACTCCCTGTGACAATAATGGGATGTGCATGTGCACCAAGGGGGGCATAGAAATTTTATCTCTGTAAAAATGGTACTAGCTTGGTACAAGCAAAGTTTTTGTTTTTTTCCCAAGGCTTTTACTTGGGGCAATATATTGTACATGTGGTTGTGGGTTTTTTTCCTTCTTTTTAATTTTAAATTGAGATTATGAACATATTTTATGCAGGTTAATATATCCTTTTCATGTAAAATTTAGCTGAAACCAGTTCTAGCACATTAACGACAACAAGAGAAATTCTCCGGCTTATTATAAACATCCTTCAAGAAACCTGAAAAGCATGTCCTCTGGAAATAATTTTGTTGGGATCTGGAATATTATTAAAATCCTCTCAGAATTCTATCACTGACGCCTAATGGGCCTCAGAGCCCTTTTCTACGACTGAGGGAAGGAAACGTCTTTTTTGGCCTTGGCAATATGTTCTGGTGATGAAAACAGGGCTGAAGGAAGGCGCTGTGTAAACAAAGAAGCAAGGGGCCCTGGCTGATCAGTGCATGGTTTTCACCAGGCACAGAGAATCAGACTCTGTGGACGGGGTCCTTCTGGCTCTGGTGGGAGGAGTGATCTTGCTGACCACTGAGTATTCTGGTTTTTGGGTTTCCGTGAGATGACGGAGTTTACTGAAGACTTTGTAATGGGTAAAACTACTGCTAAATCAGCTATATGATGAATAGTTAGTGCTCCAAGCATATAAAGGAGCCTTCCAGTGTGCATGAACACACACACACACACACACACACACACCTAGTTCAACTTAAAAATGAACAAAGACCTTGATTAGTATTTCTTCAGAGAAGGCAAAAGTAGCCAACAAGACCCTGAAAAAATGTTCAGCACTACTTATCATCAAGGAAACATATATTTTAAAACCACAGTGGAATGCTATTTTATATATATTAGGATGCCACTATGAAAAATGGAGAAGAGGAGGGTAAACAAAGAAAAAAACTAGAGGAAAAGAAAGGAAGGAGAGTTGAAGAGGGGAAGGAAGGTTATTGGGGAGCAGGAAAAAGGGGAAGGAAGGGAAGAAAAGACAGGGATGTGGAGACATCAGAGTCCTTGTGTATTATAGTGGAGATGTAAAATGGTGCAGCTGATCTGGCACAAAAATGTGATGGATCCCCCGACCAAAAATATGTCAGTCAATCTGGCAACCTGCATCTGCATTTATACTTTAGAGAAATAAGAGGAGAGACCTAAATAGACGTGTTTATACTTAGAGTGTTCACACTAGTTAAACATGGGTGTCAACTCACTGAGTACTGACTACACATGGGGGCACAAAATGTTTCATGACACATCCATGCAACGGCGTGTAGTTCTGTCTTAGGAAGAAAGGAACTTTTAACAGGTTACAACATGGAATAAAGACCCAGATCCAGAAGGCATGGTGTTCAACCTCGCAAGCCAGTCAAATATATTCAATCAAGAGCCCAAATTAAAATGACGGGTGGAACCAGATTTGTGGAGGAGTGGGAGCAGGAGGCCTCAAGGATGAACCTTGTGGGGATCAAATAGTAGCTCTGGGGGGGCCATGAGGAGGGCGGCAGATGCAGGTAGGAAAGCCTGGACCACACGGCGTCTCATGTTCTCAGCGGTGGAGGGGGGGATGAGACCTAGGAAGCAGTGACAGATGATGACAGGCCTCCACCCTCCCACGCACAGGAAGCCATGTTGCATGCCAGAGGCAAAGGGGAGCCATTGGAATATTGTAGCCAGGGAAATGACGGGGTTGGAGCGGTTTTAGGAAGGCCCCAGGCAGCAATGCTGTGGATGGATCGGAGGGAATAAGACAGTGGGAATGAGACCCACTGGGAAACTCGTGGTAATTAGGCCCACGATGTTCCTGTTTTCTGTCTCCATTCTCTTGCTCACAAGAACTCATTTTCTTTTGGGACAAAGAGGGGTGGCATGACCCCTCAGCCACCCTGGCACAGGGGGGTTAATAACAGGGAGGAGGACCTCATGGGCATGCTGTAGAGGACAGGACGCTGACTGGGGCACAGTGGGCGCCAAACTCATTCAACAAAATTTCCACTTTGTTTCTCAATATTGGGTGCTACTAACGTCACCCCTTACCAGTGTTTTTCCCCCTTTAAACTCAGGTTGGCTTCCACACCAGACACCATATTTTCTCCCCTTGTTCACCCTCTACATCAATAGACTGGCCTAACACAATAACCAAACAAATCAGATGCATTAGGGGAGCACTCTGACTCTTCTGAAACAAGAAAGTGGTCATGGCTTTCCCTGGAAGTGTGGGAATGAGTTCACAGGCTCCCAGGCAAGGCCACGGCAGTGCATGACTAGGCTGAGAACACCAGGGGTCCCCAGAGGTTTCAGTGAGTTTGGGGTCCATAACCCAATTTACAAAAGCAAACAAGCAGGTACCTCTGTTTTCCAGAGTGTGTTGAGGGCCCAGAGGGCTTCTTTTTGTTGTTGTTGTTTTGTTTATTTGTTTGTTTTATTTATTTGTCTGTGACGGTAGTGGTGAGACTCAGGACCTTAGGCCTGCTAGATAAGTGTGCTGCCTCTGAGTTTGTCTCCAGGAGACACTTCTATTTTCTGAGTGTGGTCTCTCTCTCCAGAAGATGAAGGACGCTGATATTAGAATAGAGTCCTTGTAAGCCTACAGACTTACCAGGCAGACCGCAACATCAGAGGCCAGGAAGAACCAGTGCGAACCGGGCCTCATTCCCAGCTAGCAGAATTTGGAAATAGAGTGTCACATTTGATATTGTTTAAATAAGCCAAGGGGAGCGTAGTTTTGATCTCTTGGTTTTAAAAGGCCTCTCCCTAGCTTGCTTTCTTGTTCCTTCACCATTTACAGAATCAACAACAAAACTTTCCAATCACCATTCATCTCTAACATATGCATTTCTTGAAAATGGTCATGTTGTCTTAGAAACATTAAAAACATAACCCAACCTCCTAGTCACCTGAGTGCTACAAACACTGAGATTAATACATGTCACTTGGCTGACACTATAGTGAAGACAAGTGACAGGAAACACCTAGCAAAGAAGCTGGTATACAGTAGGTGATCAGTCTAGAAGAGAAGCTGGCATACAGTAGGTGGTCAATAAGTGGGTGGAGGTTCTTGGGCCTTCTTCTCAATGGAGAGGGTAGGTGAGTTTCTAGAAAGGACTGTGAGGTACTGAGCGTAGGACCCAGCCAAGATGTACCCTTTTACAGTGTGTGTGTGTGTGTGTGTGTGTGTGTGTGTGTGTGTGTGTGTGTGCATGTGTGCATTTTTAAGTTATTATCTAAATTATCCATTAGGGCCTATATAAATCAACAAGTAGCTATTGACTTAAGTTTGAGCTACCATCAAGACTTATTGATCTGAGAAATAATATCGACCAAATTGAGACTGAGGTCAATGCTAGCGTCCTGGGGCAATAAATCTTAATATGCATTCAAGTCTGCAGATACTAGACCTGGTAATTTGACTCTAAAATATTGGCCAGACAGTCCTGGTTGAGGTCAGTTCTTTTTTTTTTTCCTGTGATTTGTTATTTGTGGAAACTGGTATCAAAATTAACTCGACTATAAAAATTTGATATAAATTTAAATTTTTTTTTACATTTTAAATGATCGAAAGATAATTTTGTATTTAAAAATTTGTTAGTAAGCCGGGCGATGGTGGTGCACGCCTTTAATCCCAGCACTCGGGAGGCAGAGGCAGGCAGATCTCTGTGAGTTCGTGACCAGCCTGGTCTACAGAGCTAGTTCCAGGACAGGCTTCAAAGCCACAGAGAAACCCTGTCTCAAAAAACAAAACAAAACAAAAAAAAAAACCCATACACTAAAACAAAATAAATTAAATAAAACAAACACACACACAGAAACATTTAGTTGAAATACTTCGTGAAAAACTTTGAAATAAGTTTTATTTTAAATTTCCTATGCCCAGTCCCCATCCACAGAAGTCTATCAGTTCATACAGACACACAGACAAAGGGGTCAGCAATGATCCCTTGTGCTGGGACTGCAGTCAGTATTTTAAGTGCTGTTAAAACCAATCCTCTGATAAATCACAAAAATAACAACCACTTAAGACAGCATTTTGTAGCCATACACGGCACAACCAGGTTTTTGTTTAATGGATAAAGGAGAAGGGCCCAGCAGGCCATAGACTAAGGGAAGGTTTTGATTCAAGACTGGTGACTGTCTCCCAGCTGATTGGGGGACCCCCCCCCACCATCACTTCCCTTAAATGGAGTATCCTCACAGACAAAACTGGCAGATGCGGGAGAAGTCTTGCTGTGAAAACTAAATCTGGTGACATGTAGAAAGGAAAAGGACATGCATGAATTTTTGTATGCACACCATTGGATGTCCAGCAAAGAACACAGAGAGAGCTCTGCTGTCATGGACATTGGAATAGCTTGACAATCTTTTTTCTTTCACACACACACAGCTGCTTAACAATGTTAGCAAAAAAAAAAAAAAAAACCACACAGATGATCCAACACTAATAACACCACAGAAATGTCCACGTGTACCTTGGCATCAAAGGAACCAGCAGATGAAAAGTGAGGAAAGGGGCCTCTCTTTCTTACAGACCTCTAAGTGACCAAGATAGACAGGCTGAGGGAAGTAGAAAACGGTCATTGAAAATGGCACTGCAGAAAATCCCTCGGACAAAGGCCAGGCTGAATGTGACCCAAGTGAGCCAGGCCTGACGCGGCTCTCTAAAACAATTTGTAACCAGGTCCACAAATTCTGATTTCTTCTCCTCTGAAAGACTGCCCCTAAGTTCTTCTGCCTGCTCTGAGTGTTAGCTGGACACTGGGACTGGCTTCTCACAGAGAGGTGGCCAGACAGGAGAAAACAGTGAGGAACCTGGCAGGCACGGCCTTCGCCATGGTTTGAAATGGATGTCGCATCTTAAGGACACGCTGCTGCCCCTCCCCCACCATCAGTTTCAGTTACAGGCAGTTAACCTCCCTTTGAAAATCTTAAAGGGAAAATTCCAGGATTGAATAATTCATAAGTTCTTAAATAACCATTTTAAATAAATCTTATTATAACATGTTATAATCACTGCATGTTAGAATTGGCCACTATTACTCCACTGTGTCTAACTTAGAAACTAAACATTATCAGGGTTTATGTGTGAAGAAAACGGAGCATGCGTTTGCAGGGTTTGGCACAGTCTATGGTTTTCAGGCATCTACTGTGGGGTGCTGGAATGTATCCAAAATGGACAACCAGTGGAAGTGGTGGATAGACATCATACTGAGGATAATACCTTAGAGCAGTGGTTCTCGGCCTTCCTAATGCTGAGACCCTTTAACACAGTTCCTCGGGCTGCGGTGACCCCCAACCACAAAATTATTTTTGTTGCTACTTCATAACTGTAGTTTTGCTACCATTATGAGTTGTAATGTAAACATATAGCCTGTAGGATATCCGATATGTAACCCCTGTGAAAAGGTCATTTGACCTCCCCAAAGGGGTCATGACCCACAGTTGAGAACCAGTGCCTTACAACAATTCACCCCAGGTATGTAAGTCGTTAACAGTAGTGGGCGAAGGACACACAAAAGTCTAATACCTCAGAGATGACTCCTCAGTCTAAAGTTATTGCACTATAAAAAGGGTTTAGCCTGTTTTTCTGGAAAGACCCTAGCAGATTCTTCAGATCAGGTAAATTGATGCAAAAAGGTCCGCTTTCTGTTTTATACCCTTCTGTATGTGCCATGTTCGCTCTTGCTTTTGAAAGGTAACATTTATAGAGGAAGACAATTCCATTTGGATTTTCTTGGAAGATCACTCAGAGAAGCAATTAAGCTGGAGAAAAACTGACTCAAAATCTGATCTGAGAAGAGAGTGTGCCTTTGGGAACAGAGGGAACAGAGTTTTTAACATATTTAGAGCCCAGAGAGGTACTTTGGACTGTTTCTTGGGTTAGAGGGAGCAGAGCGACAGAGAACAGTTACTCACCAGGGCGACTTTCCTCTGTGGTTTCAGCAGCTTTGGTTTGTGGAAAGTGGTGACTATTGGAGCTGTGGAAGGATACCAAGTGTTAGCTTGAAACTCCTCCAAGGTCCCTAATGCCCACCTTCCATGACCATCACAGGCACCCTGTGTACAGACTGACAGAGCCTTCCTACCCCCAAGAAGACCTCAAGCTTCTGGAGCAGGTATCCTTGGGTACCCCTAACTGGAAGAGAATTATCCCCTCATCTTTAGACACGGCACTGCCTAACTTGGACTAGGTCATGACAGTCCTGTACAGGCCTCTGCCACCTGGACAGAAGTCAAAGGTGTGGGAGACAACCAGGAGCCCTTGGTGAATGCTGAGGCAGGACTTTCCCCTTGGTTTCGCTGATCTCCCCCTGACCCCAAGGACGACAGCTGACTCTCAACAGTCCTGTGACTTCATCAAGGAGGAGTCCCTCCTTGATGTCCCAGTTTAGTAGAAGCACACAGAGGCTGTTCCTCAACTAGTCCTGACAGCCATGCCTTGAACTTGGAGTTGAAAGCCCAGTTCCATGACTTAGTTTCCCAAGTGCAATTTGTATCTTTGGTCACTAGCGCAGTATCTACCCCGCAGTGACTGACACAAGAGAATGGCGTGAGTCCCAGCTGAAGTGACCTGCGCCCCTTCCCACCCAAGGCCTTACACCTCCCAACCTTTCCTTCTAGCTACGTCTCTTCTGGCTTCTTCCACAGGGTTCAGTGGGATATCAGCAGAACCCAGGAAAGAGATAAAATGCACTTAAAGTTAAAGTTTTCTCTTATAGCCATATTCAAATTTGCTGATGCCTAAGCATCTAGATAGGGCAGTCTAAGTATCTAAACAGGGTCTGTCCACAGACAGTCTTGGTCCTTGTAAGAGCCACACCTTTCTTTCCTCTAAGAAACCCCTTTCTTGCTCATTCCTTTTGCTCTAAATAAAAAGAGCAACTATAGAATAACCTATCACAGAAAGAGCATTTCGTCAGCAGAATACGTCAGAAATGGAGTGCATACATCTTCAAAACGTCAGAGGTGTTCTTTCCCTTCAAGAGCCAAGAAGATGTTGCCAGGCCCTACCTCACCTCACAGTAAATTCAGTATGGGCTTTCCTGTGCATATTGAGTTACCATGATGCTACCATGGTCAAACCTACATTTCCCTGCTTCCCACCTCATCACTATGTCTAGAATCTAGGTGGGGCTGTTTGTACTATCGTGGCATTGAATGACAAGTCCTCCATCCATCTGCGATTCCTCTGCCCTGACGCCACATTTGACTCCAGGCCCACCCCTGCATCAATCAAGGTGGTTTTCACATGAGAAACTGCAGGTCCTGTTCTTACCTTTGGCAGGGACTGCAGGTGGGACGTCTGCCTTCTCCTTCTGCCTCTTGCCCTTCTGTGGCTGCAGTGGGACCAAGCTGGTCACACTGGTGACAGTCTCCCCTGAGCTGCAGAAAAAAAAAAATGGGCTCAGATGAAGCCAACGTCTATTCATTACTGAAAACCAGAATGGAAAAGGAACTAGCGTTGCTCAGAAGCTCTTGAAGGCTCCCTGTGGAAGTGTTCAAGGAAGGGCCACCTCACAATTAGACAGGAAATGCTTGACATTGTCTCCAGAGATGTCAACAAGTCTCCACTCTCTCTTGGTCAAGATAAAGATGATGAGGTGAGATGGTTTGAGACTTCTGATGGGCTGCTCAAAATTCAAATTCTCTAGACGAGCCAGCTTGCTCTCATTATTTAGGGATGTATAAACTGATGGCTTATATATACTTTAATCGGGCACAGTGTAGCCAGCTACTTACTCCATGATTGGCTACTAACGACATCACCAAAAATATACATGTACTCGAACTAGCTCCCCTAGAGCCAACATTCTTTGGCCATGTCTTTGGGTTCCATAATCCCCAAACCAAATGCCTCTCAACCCAATAAGAAGGGACTCATGGAGCTGCACCTTCAGGGTCCTCCATCAGTACAAAGGGTTTGCTTCTATGGCTACTTAAGTATCTCTTTCTTTCTAGGTACTGTCCATGATAAAATGGTGTGATGGGAATGACAAACCTCATATTAAAGAAAGTCAAAGCCTATGGGAGCTGTTAATAAACAGTGAATGTGGGAGCTAAAGCTGTTCTCGACTCTTACCTAATTCTCTCATCTTGCTGCTACTGAACACAGTATAAGGAAGAAAGAGTTTATTCTGGCTCACGGTTTGAGGCCCAGTTCACTGTGGCAGGGAAGTCATGGCAGCATCCGTATGAGGCAGCTGGGCACATACTCAGGAAGCAGAGAGAGATAAATGCTGATGTTCAGCTTATATTCTCTATTTATTTAGTCAAAGGCGTTAATTAGCCCAAGGGATGGTGGTACCACATTTAAGGTGTACTTTCCACCTCAGTTAAATCTCTCTGAAAAGACCCCCATTGATGTGCCAGAGGTGTATCCCTGTTGATTCTGAATCCCCTCTAGTTGACAATGAAGGCTAGTCATCTCAGCCTTCCTAATGTACTGAGGTCCACAGGCTTCTCTGAATGACCATCAGTCTTGTTTCAAAATTTCTATTGGCTCCAGCAACTTACAAGGAAGCTCCCCGTAGAATCCTTCGTGCCCAGGCACAGGGCCAGCTTAGTAGATATGGTTCCCAAGAAAGTTTATCATTCTAGGCCATGAAAAATCTCTGAAGTGGGCAAGACCATGATCAATCATCAAAATGAACAGTCAGGAGAGGGGTTCATTTGTGTCCCAAAGGAGAACCCCACATGTGTAAACATGACAAACTTGTCATAAGAGAGTAGAAAGAGAAGGAACTTTCTTTCTCTGCGTGCCAGAATGGCAAGAATCAAGTCTGAGTAAGCACTCTTGACAAGCGTGCAGAGTTCACGGAGTACAGACCTTCCCTGGTGGAAAGAAACTTGGCAACATCTATCAAAACGACAGAACCTTGGACTCTTTGACATTGTAGTCTCACTTCTGAAAATTCCTTGTGTGAATGTCACTGTGTCCACATGAAATGATGTGCGGATAAGACTCCAGCATTATAGCACTGCAAAATTCCAGCCGTCATCGGGAGAGCCCAATGGTCACCAACTGATTGGTTAAGTAGACTATGGTTTTGGTTGGTTGGTTGGTTGGTTGGTTGGTTGGTTGGTTGGTTGGTTGGTTTTTTGAAACAGGGTTTCTTTGTGTAGCCTGGTCTTGGAACTCACTCTGTAGACCAGACTGGCCTCAAACTCATAGAGATCTGCCTGCCTCTGCCTCCCAAGTAGATCAAAGGCGTGTACTACCACCTCCCAACAAGTATGTTATTCTTATGCTGGTTGTCTATGGCTGGAAGCAGGGATAAAACAGTGATGAAGTAAGATGAATTTTTGAGAGAAAAATTCCTAGTGTTAGACACATCTCTAAGGGAAAATCTACTACGAAACACTCCACACTCCAAAACAAAAAACAAAACAAAAAAAAAAACACATAGGGGAAATGAGATATAAGCTAGGATAAACTTACCTGTGTATAAGGAAACCTTACAAATAAATAGTCAAGGGTCTTGAGAATAGGGATGCTGGGGAAACCACACAGACAGGAGACAGGATAGAGGACTACAGCTGGATACACTTACAATTATACATAAGTAAGTGTAGACATATAGTTACAGGCTATTGTAATGATGGTCCTAAATATTTAGAAACAAATCGAGACTTGCTCGTGAAGTGTGGGAAAAAGTCTAACGATGTGTTTCCGCTGAGATTCCCCAAGGATGACTTATTTTTTTTTTTTTTTGGGAACAGGCTAAGTGGTCATAACTGTAGTGGCCCACTGTGTAAATTCACAAACAGCTAAAAGGAACGGGAGTTTACAAAACTCTGGCTGCCAAGAGCAAACAAGGGATTGTTTAAACAGACAAACACACAGAGCTTGGTTCTGCAGCCTTTTAAATGCTTGACATGTTTATTAATTTTCTTTTCAAACAGAAATAGGCAGGTTTGTGGATTAAATGGTAATTGTAGGCATTGACAGGAAAGGAAATAAGCCTGTCATGACCAAAACGTGACCTTTGTAAACAGCTCCATAGCTCTTTCTCCTTAAAAAAAAATGAGTATTTTTAGAGCAGTGTTGGTTTCACAGAAGACTTGAGAAGGGACAGAGATTTTTCCCAGCATTCCCAGTCTCTGCAACAGGGAAGCCTGTAGAGCATCCTCAGGAGCACCCACAGTCTACAGGTCGTGTCAAGGGTCACTTTCCTGTGTCCTGTGGGTTGGGACGAATATACAGTAACATGTACGCAACATTATATAGAGGGTTTTGCAGTCCTAAGAGTCCTCTGTGCTTTGCCTGTCCACACCCATCAGGCCCCAGAAACCGTCCATCTTTGCTTTGACTGGCTCCATAGTTTTGCTGGTTCCAGGACATTGTAGGGCTGTGAACACACCGTATTAGCCTATTCAGACCAGCTCTTTTCACGTTGGTAATAGGCTTTTTTTCTCCATGCTTTTTCCTGGTTTGGTGGCTCATTACTTTATAATGTATATAATTATATATGTAATAAAAATATAATTTCTTTATAATATTCCATTTTATGGTTGTCACTCAATTTTCTCATCTATTCACCTAAAAAACAATTGTTTCTCAGTTTGAGGAATTACTAGTAAAGCCTCTATAAACAAGTCTTTATATGCGTAAAACATTTAAAACTATATTTTATAAATTTTTAATAATTACATTAAATTTGTAATACGATACTTTCTTTTTATTTAATCTATATTTTTCAAATTTTCAGATTTTCCTATTATTCTAATGAGAAGATAAGCTATAGTTTACAAACTCACTCTCAAACGTATGAACCACTGATTCATTTTCTAATATATTTGTGCAGAATGTTTTCCCACTTTGAGGTTTAAACCTGAAAATTGGAATTACTCTGTCAGAGAGGACCATCTTCCAGGCTATTTCATACCTGTTTTCAAAGCAATTTCCAGATTTGCTAGTTAGTTTATGGCTGTCCTGGCAGTGGAGAACTGCACCGTGTCACTGTCCGTACCACCGAGTGTTTCGGTTAACTTCGTGCAGAACATGTGGCCTCCTTTGCCACATTTCCTGGATTGTCACAGGATGGCCATGGCCTGTGTCTGTCTCCACAGTGCCTCATACTTATTACTTTAGGCCTTAGACTTTTCATATTGATTTACATAGATCTCTTCCACCAAGCTAGCACATTGACTGCAGTTTTTCCCAATGTCCCTTTAAACCTAGACTTTTATTAAATGCAGTTTTCCCCCCCTTTCTGCTAAAATCTTTTGATATTCTTTCTTTTGTACCTATGAATTCGGATAGTCTTCTCCAGGGCACCTCACACACTAGAGAATTCAATGTTTCCACTTTCTCTCCTTTTAACTTAATTCTTCAGCTCTTTCATGCACAGCGGAAGTTTCTGGAACATCATTTCTATGAGCATATGCCACTATGCCCAGGGGTTTTAGAAAGCTGGAAAAGATCGGTCTTGTCATCACCATTTTCCTCCAAACCAGCAGGGCTGCGTCCAACTAAATTTAGTTCTAATTCATAGTTCAACAAGACTTCAAGTATACAGTGAGTCATCGTGGTGACATGCGGTCTACGGTTGTCCCTCCGAGTCCCATTTCTCCCACTGAGCCAAGACCCCACCTTGTGATTAACTTACAAGAAAAGTTATGCTGCATTTTGAATTGGAACAGGGCTACAGTCGGGCTCTGACACAGGAGAGTTCTGCTGGTGGCAGTCAAATCGAGAGAGAGGGGAAAACAGGCCTGGAAAGTACTTGAGTTAGAGGGCAGTGCCGTCAGAGAGAAGTGCTGTTTGTGGGGAGCTTGTTAAATGGGACTGCTTTTCTGGCTCCAGCATGGTGAGGCAGGCGGCGGCACACGTGGTATGGGTCTCTTGAAAGAGGGGCCACTTCCTGAAGTCTCCGGTCCACGAGAACACAGAATCTCTGCTCCAGAACTAGCAGAAGCTGGTTTTAGTGAACAGACGATGGAAATGGGGTAGAAGATGACAATGACCCTGCAGAGGTGACTATGGCTAAGTCACTCATTTCCATGGGCCTCTACTCCTCAATCTGTTGGATGGGTGACTAGCCCTTGCTAGCTATCTCTTGGGGCCAATATGATGTCAGATGGAATAGCATGCATAAATAAGATGGGGCATTGTATCCGTTGATTCTCTGGCTGTGTCAGAAGCAATGTGAGAGAGGGAAGAATTGCTCTGGCTCAAGGAGCAGAACAGTACACCCCAAAGTGCGGCAGGAAGCAGAGAGGGGAGATGGCTGCCTCAGTTTCTCCAGCTCCCTTTTATTCAGTCCAGTCCCCCAGCCCATGGGATGGTGCCATACACACCCACAGCTACTCTTCCTTCCTCAGATAATCCTTTCTAGAAGCTCCATTATGGACACATCCAGAGATGTCAATAATCTCCCAGCTGATTCTAAATTTGATGAAGTTGACACGTAAGAAGCTACCACAGGCACTCAAGGGCTGCATAACTCAAACACGTGTCCAGCGTATGCGAACGATGTGGACATTTCACAGCGTCTCATTGGAAATATGGTGTTGACACTAGGGGACGTCCCAGTGCCCATGGTTCAGCCCTGAGGGAAGAACCGCAAGTTTCAACTTGAACACTGACCAGGAACTTTTCTGCCCAGCATAGTGTACCAGGCTCTGCTCTGACAACAGGTCTCCCACACGGTGCTATTCAGTCAGGTACAATGTAGGGCAGACCAGGCAGGTAGTAAGGGAGGAAGACAGACTCCCTGAGTCTGCATTGTCTCCTCAAGATGCCAACAAAGCATGTGACCCGGGTTATGCAGGGCTTTGAACAAATTCTTAGGAAACTTTTTGTTTCCTTTTCAGAAAGCAAAGTTAGTAGTAATTGCTGTGTTTGTGCCTATTCGGTGCAGGCCACTGTGGAAAGGGTACCTGTTATCTCTAGCCTTCTCGGTAAGAAACTAGACCTTATGAAGGCCCAGGCCCTTCCGGAGGAAGGGATGTGGGATTCAGTCCAGGTTGGTCTGTCTCACTAACCCTGAAGCAAGAATCTTGCGACCAGCCTGAACAAAAAGGAACTAGAAAACTAAGACTTTAGAAAGATTGCCAATTGAGCTCGATTAGAACAGTTGCTCTGGGATTAAGCCAGTTTCTTAAAGAGATGGTACCAGAAGGTGGCATTAACATCCTAGTACATTCTATGTTTGTACTCAATTGAGTATAGTTGCTTAACCTCCTTCTCTCATCAAAAGAGGGTGGGTCAACAAAGCGCTGGAGTCTTGAGGGCTGGGAACTGTGCCTGGTGCCCAAGACCAAAGACTTTTTGGCGTAGGAGTGGGCAGAGGACAGCATGTTCCTAAAAATCGTCTGTAATGAATGATGTCAGCTACCCAGTAGTGTACATGGCGGGCTAGATGTGGAAACTCTGTGTCTGCTTCATAGCTGGGAGCATTTGGGACAACAGAGAGGAAGGGGGAAAAAACTCTACCGTACACCAAGTCAGTTCCCCCAGAGAACATAATTACAGCGAAGCCTTCTACACTCAACCACAGACTTGTTAACTAAATCTTGATCCACCGCATAGGTCCGTCCAGAGTGTCCTGGCAACCAAGTGATCATCCTGATACCAGGCTCTGTGAAGCAGGCTGGCAGTGAGAGTTGAGAAGCTGCATCCATGGAGCCACACTGCAGACGTCTGGTGTTCCCCTTGGCTCAAGGCCATCTTCTTGTAGTACCCTACCACTGGGGGCTCATGCTCCTTGAGGTCTGTCATTTCTGTCCTTCATTGGATGAGCAGTGTTTGTCATCACTGGGTAGAGATGTATGTCACATGCTACATGGAGATATATTATGGTCTGAAATAAGACAGCCGGAGACCAAAGATCTGAACACAGAGAGCCCTTAGCAATTGGGGCTCAAGGAGCCATGCTGCCTAGGTCCTCCCAGCATCCTTCTCAGTATCCTGAGTGCTTCTTACTCTACATCATTGTGGAAGGGCTTTTAACTGATCTGTCCTTCCACCAGAAATGTTCATGTCCTCCATTTCTCAGTTCTGGCAAGGCAAGTGCCCAACTTGCAATATGAGAAGGACCTATCTGTTCCTTTCTAACGGGCTCTCTGGTCACCTCCCCAAGATACTACAGATACTACATGCACCATGCCCATGAAATCTGTATTGTAGGATCTTAAAGACTTGCTGGTTTCTATAGTGACAGTGGCAGCTCTCTGTCACCATTAGAACAATAAATAAATGTTAGTAACCACAGGCACTTCCCTCCCCAATGTCAGTTACCATAGAAAAAAATTCAAGAGCTCATACAAATGGGGTGAATTTCTAGATGTCTCCCACTAGGCTCCAGGGCCCTCAACTGCCATCAAAATACTCAAGGCCAGTTGATATTGCCTGCCAGGGGCTACCTAGTGATTATATAACTTCCCTTTTAAGGTAGGTAAATAGTGCCACCTTCCATGTTCCTATACCATGACAATTACTAAACAAGTAATACACACCTAGCATCTTAGCTGCGTCCATTACATGACAATCACTTAGCAATTGTCACCCACGACTGTCTTACAGAATCTGTGTCCTAACTGTACGTAGTATGGAATCTGTTCTCAGTGCCTGAGTTGAGAACAAGAAAAGCTGCGTTCTGTAAGTGTTAAGTGGCAGCCAGTACCACTCGTTTTTGTGGCTGCTGCCCTTCTATGATCTTTTTGTGTGCATATTCTGAGCAATAGAAGAAAAGCTGCTCCTTTATGGAATGGCTCCCAAAGAATTTCCTCACGCACAGCTTCCCCATGGCCATTCGCAAGTGGGTTGCATCACCCCAGTTGATGGTTAGCCCTACGACAAAGTGGTCCTGGGCCGCTGGGTCATCTTCTTCTCTCTCAGCCCTTCCACCACCAGCTCACAGACGCTGCAGCAGAGGCTTCGTCAGACCAATATTTAGTTTGATCTTAAAACTCCTGAGTGCTAACTTATAAGATTTCAGAGTCTAAAACTGCATCTTGTCCTTCACTGAGATCCTGGCGTGTCACTATTGATGAAGTCCCTTGCTTCCATTGTCATGAGATGCTTTGTAAAAAAATCTCTAAAAAAGGGGGCTGGAGAGATGGCTCAGAGTTTAAGAGTACTAGCTGCTCTTCCAGAGGTTGTGGGCTCAATTCCCAGCAACCATACGATGGCTCACAACTATCTATAATGAGACCTGATGCCCTCTTCTGGCATGCAGGCATAATGGAAGCAGAATTTTATATACATAATAAACAAATAAATCTACCTTTAAAAAAAATCTCTGATGGTTCAGAGAAGTTTGGAAAAGGCATTAAAAGAAGCTCAGAAATCACCTTGGATTGTGCCTCTAACACATCCTACAAATTAGATGCAACCCCAACCCCAGTTTGTCCAAGAGGCAGTGTGCGCCACGCACTTGAAGAAAGGCTGAGTCAGAAAACATGTTGCTATGTTCAGCGAGTCCGGTTTTATCCCAGGCTTTTTCAGACCCAGGCCAGCTGGCCTTGGTGAGTTCCCGATAGAACAACCCATTGTCTCAATGTGTGGGTGCACCCCTTGCGGTCCTGAGTTCCTTGCTCGTGCTCTCTCTCCTTCTGCTCCTGATTTGGACCTTGAGATTTCTGTCC